>NC_058132.1:621071453-621113506 GCF_016433145.1 Gracilinanus agilis | reverse complement strand
GGAGCTGCCAATGACTCGATGGGTGCCCCAAACTTGCTCTATTTCTTTTTAGCTGGCTTCAACGCTATAGGTGTTGTGTGTGGAGGGGGTGGGGATGGGATGGTTGCTCAGCCCGTGATTTAGGGAGAGCTGTTTCACCCCTTTATAGCATGGAAATGCCTCGATTCCACGTACCTTCCACGCTATGCCCTGTTGTGGGGTTCCTCCTTTCGTCTGGAATTGTTTTTATGTCTCTGTGAGGAGTTTTGTGTGTTTTGGTCAGGAGAGGTTAAGAGCTGCTTCTTACTCTGCCGCCATCTTAACCCGGAAAACTAAATCACTTATTTTTTGAAACTATATTGTTGGTTTAATTTAGATAGCAGATAAACAAACAACCACTATTTTCAAGGGCATATGAACAATTTTCAGGTTGACTTACATGTAGAAAAGTAATGATTCAGAGTTTCTTTTCTCAATATATAATGTCCATCTTTGGGTATAATTTAGTCTATTATTAGTATATCAATGTGTGGACCTGATCACAATGAATTCTTTTGGTGAATTATATTTTTTTAGTTGATTTCAGAAAGCTTCCTTATTGAGTTGGTACTTAGAGAATGGTGGAAGATTACCAGTAGCATTCCCTCACAAGACAACAAAATCCAATAGCTTGGGGTGCAGCTAGGTGCCTCTGAAGATAGAGATGTCAGGTCTGGAGTTGGAAGAATCCACATTCAAATTTGACTTCAGACACTTCCTAGCTATATGATTCTAAGCCAGTGGTTCCCAAACTGTTTTGGCCTACTGCCCCCTTTCCAGAAAATATATTACTTAGCCCCCTAGATGTTAATCTTTAAAAAATTTTAATAGCAATTAATAGGAAAGATAAATGCACCTGTGGCCATCACCACCTTCCTGGATTGCTGCAGCACCCACCAGGGGACAGTGGCACCCACTTTGGGAATCACTGTTCTAGGCAAATCACTTAACCCTGATTACCTAACCCTTACTACTCTTCAGGTTTAGAATGGATTCATTCTAAGACAGAAAGTAAGGGTTTAAAAAAAGTAACATGGAAAATTAGCCTATATGAGGCTTGTCACAAAATCAAGAATATTTATGGATGAAACTGGGAAGGTATAACTAAGATATGGAAAATGGAAGAGAACTGCCAACATTTCTAGAATAAATTATTTTTATCTTAGGTTATTGCAGAACTACCACATTTTGCCTCTAATACTTCAGTCCCTTCTATCATATATGAAGAAATGAAAGTGACACCAGTGAAGAAAGACAGGTACAGCAACTAGGGAGAGCCTAAATATAACTGAAGAGTTTATGCCATAAAGACAACATAATCCTGAAAGTACTGAGGTAGTGGTTTCTCTAGATGTTTGAAAAAAGAGAAGTAATTGAATAATTAAAAAGAAAAACACTTAAGAGTCTTATTGCCAAAAAAAAGTCATTAAGATGATATCAAAAACTATTGATTTTCCTGGCTAATTTCTCATATCTGTGAAATCTCTTTGGAAGTGATCTGAATATGTAACAAAAATGAAAATGTGAGAAAGGAATAGATAGGCTTGAATAAATGATTAAAGGTTCAGTAAATGAGAAATATTTCTATATTCATTTTTTGTTGATTCTTTTTAAGTATTTGACTTTGTGTCCATTCTTCCAATGAAAAAACATGAAAATTCAAACTCACGTGTTCCACTATATCTTACTGGCTTCATCCATCCTTCATCCTGGCTATGTTCTTATCATCTACTCTGCTGTAACAGCTTCTAGATCACTAGAGGCCATGTCGTTTTGGAATTCTTTCCTCCTGAGGTGTTGTCCTTATTATATTGTTTAACTTTGGAACACAGACTCACATGGGCTTCTTATTATGAGTTGACTTTAGCCATAATCAGCATTCTACTTCAGATATTTTCTCACCATTCATTCTTTCTCTTGACTTTCTTCCTTTTCCTCTGGAAAATAGAATCAAATCGATATGGCCTTTTCTACTGGAAAGCTTAACATTGTATTTGTCCCTCATTTCTAAATTTGTTTCATTTCTAAACTTGTTTCATTTCTAACCCTAGCCCTAAGTTCATTGACAAACCTAACCTTAACCCTCCACTCAATTTCTCTCAAATTAAAAAAAAAGAGCTCTCTAACCACCAATTATGTTGTCTCTCACTACTAGAAACAAAGGCTCTTGTGGATAGGAACTATCTTGCTTTTTGTATTTGAATCTTAGCAGAGAATTTAGCACAGTGCTTGCAGTTAATAAATACCATTTGGTTCATTCATTCCAGGCATTCATTTATTTGATAGATCATTGTATCTTGGATAGGCACTAATGATGGACATTGAAATGAGCTCATACTGGAGCAAAAGGAAGAGAACAGGCTGGTTTGCATTCGGAAATTTGTTCAATGCTTCCAACAATCCAAATCTACTCTCGGAGGTACACAGAAGCCCATCTAATTAATCCCAATATTCTGTTGGTGCTGTTTAGCTATAAGTTATGGAACACTACCATCACAGAAGAAAAAATGAAAGACCACCCTAAGGTCAGTGGAGAGATGTCAAGTGGGTATAAGCAGGCAGTAGCATATTAACAACAATGACTTTTGTGCTACAAGTATAAATGAGATCACCTAGCAAATGCATAACTGGAAATCAGAGAGCAATTCGTTAGAAAGAAGGGAAGCAGATGGATAGTTTAGTACTCCCTGGTACTGATAAAATGTTAGACTCTAGGAGAAATCGCTACCACTTTAAGTAGGTCCTATTTAAAGGAAGTTATGAGAGGAACAGTCAAGAATCACACAGATGAGTTATGATGATTATAATAGTTAATATTTATATAACACTCTAAAGTTTGCAAAACACTATAAAATTATATACTTGATTTCATTTGATCTACCCAATAATTTGGTGATGTAGGTGTTATTATCTCTATTTTACAGATGAAGAAAATGAGGTAGGTGCTATTAATATTTCTATTTTAGAGATGAGGAAACTGAGGCTGAAGGAAATTGACTCACCCATGATCTCATAAATCACAAGAAACTGTAGCTCATGTTTTCTTTATTCTAGATCTTTCCATTACAACACTTTGTCTCTGATTTGTGCCATTTTAGGGAGTATCTACAACTTTTGAGATCATGGACCTATAGCAGTTGTGGTTTTTGAGCCTGGTGCTTTAATAACCCAGGTGTCCAGCTCAGTGCTTTGCAATGGGTGTGTCAGGATATACTTCGATGGTATGGGCTCCACCTTCTTTCCTCATACAGACAGCCACTGGATTCTTGCCCCTCCTCTCGCTGTATTATCATATTTTACACAATTAGCAGAAAGGACATTTGAGTCAGAAAACCCGAGTTCTACACCTAGCTCTGACATTGGGTCTACCATTAAATGACTTTCTAACTTTGGAAAAATCATTTAAATTTCTCAGGCTTCAGTTTAAGATGGCTTCAAATTAATCTTTAAGCTCTTTGTCCATTTAAAGATGCTCTGATTTTTACCTAACATCCTCCAACTTGAGTTTTATCATATCTTCTGGGTAGCAATTTCTTAGAAAACTTAGAACTGCCAATACCTTGAAGATCATTATCCTAAAAGGAAGATCACAGACTTCAATATGGAAGGATCCTGAAAGGTCGCTTGTCCCAACTACTTCATTTAACTTTTTTGTTTTATATTTTGAATGCTATTGCTACTGTCTCTTACTTTTATATCACCTTCATTTTCCTGAGTATATTCCTCCCCTTTCCCTGAGCTAGAAATCTGTGCCATATAATAATTTAAAAAGAAGAGAAAACAGTTCAGCAAAACTAAGAGGCACATTCATCAAATTTAAGAGTATATTCTGGGTTTTCCATCTCTAGTCATAATATTATTAGATCATAGATTTGGAACTGGAAGGAACTAGTGGTCAAATGAGTCCACAGAGGTTAAGTGACCTGCACAGAGCCCCAGTCAACAAGTAATAGAGCCAGGTCTTGAACTCCTAAAACAGTGCTCTTTCTGCCATGGCACAATTCCTCTTACACTGATCTCTTTCGACAACTCACTATAAAAGCTCATGTTTTATAATGATTGTTGTATGAAGACCCTGTAAAAGACATCCTGAATAAGATATCTAAGAGTCTCAAAGACACATATAAAAAGACACATACAATCATATCCAAATTATTTTCAAACATTACAGATGATTAAATCTGAAGTCTCTTTGAAGGAAAACACAAACAGAGCTATGTTTTAGCTACTGACAGGAAACTGTATGTCACTAATTATTCCCAATGAAAGATGGAATGGAAAATACATTTTAATCTGATTTGAATAAATATGAACTGCTCTGTGTCAAATATGTGCCCAGATTTACAAATGTATTCAGAAGTTTGTTTTTGTTTTTGTGTAAAAGCACTTTTAGTTATATGACTGAAGGGTACTTGAAAGAGAAGAATGTGACAAATATGATCCCTGGATCTGGAGTCTGGGTCTTGTTTAAATGATCCCAAGAATTCTTCTTAGTAAAACTGCAAAGGAGCTGATAGAGTATCTTTACAAACATCATAATACTCTTCATCACCATTTTTCAAAAGGTGAATGATAAAAAGGTCACGTGGAGCTGGCCACTTCCTACCAGCAGACAAATTATTGTATTCCCTATAGGGTATTTAGTTTTTCTAAAAAGGAGTTCCAATTCTTTGCTTAGATATATAAAATGACTCAAAGAAATGACACTGTTATCATCAAGATGTCTTAAGAAGATAGAATTTCCAACATATCTGTCAATCAGTTTTTTGAAAATGTAGTTCCTAAAGCAGATCTTTAGCAGAATTGTCATATTCAAATGAACCTCAAGAGAAAGAAGCATGTACCCAACTGATTTCTTCCTTTATAAGTTTCCCAATCATTCCCTGAGCCTTTCTAAATGTCAGTTTTAAGGTCACATTTTATCAAGAGGAATCTTCATGATTAAACTGCTCAGGAAACCGAAGTATCCAAAGTGAAATCCAGTGACTATATATTAGTCATTTGCTCTGTTTTTATTGAATCACTAAGGGGAAAAATTCATGGAATAGAAAAATGAATCTTAAGTTATAAACCTGAGCTTCAGGTCATACCTTTTATAGACATTTCTGGAGACAGACAGTAGAAACTGACATAGGTCCATAAGGAATCAAGAAATTAAACTGCTGTGACTATGTTTAGGTTCAAATCAACTTGTGTGTTGAGGAATTGAACTTAGACACTGGGCAGGAAAAAGTGAGAAAAAACTAGTAACTGGTTTTTAAGACTTAAGGGCTTGTTGTAGGCAGTCTCTCTACTTTTGTTTTTCACAAAGCAGAAATCACAGAATGATTGTGACTTTAAGAATATGATAGGTCTTTTTTACTTTGTAAACCACTCATTTGGAACTGTAAGACGTTTACTGGATGTGAGGGCAGCGGCATCAAAGCTGAAAAGAGTGTATGAATTGAATGAATGAATGGATGGAGGATGGATGGATGGATGGATGAATGAAAAACCATACAGGGAATTCTTATTTGGGGAAACAGAAAGCTTCTAAAGTATACTTTTGCTCTCTAAAAAGTATACTGTAGGGGGCAGCTGGGTAGCTCAGTGGATTGAGAGTCAGGCCTAGAGACGGGAGGTCCTAGATTCAAAACCAGCCTCAGACACTTCCCAGCTGTGTGACCCTGGGCAAGTCACTTGATCCCCATTGCCCACCCTTACCACTCTTCCACCTAAGAGCCAATACACAGAAGTTAAGGGTTTAAAAAAACACACACAAAAAACAAACAAACAAAAAAAACCAAAATAAAGGTAATAGAATGGAGGTTTTAGTACCAAAGAAGACAACACAAATTGATGAATGAGGGAAATTAATTTCTAAGACCCAGAAAGTTATTTGCAAGAAAAAGAATATCTCTCAAATAACATTTAAAGCCTTATATTCTTCAATAATTGAAAAAAAATTAAAAATACTTTTAGCATGTGACACTGATTTATAGGTAGACACATGAGAATGATAGAAAAATATGGATGTAACAGTGCTTTCTTCCCTTTATCCACTGAACCATTACTAAATTAGATCAGTGACTCTCAGAGTATGGTTTTATAGTCCCTTGGGATCCCTTTGAAATTCTTTCAATGGGCCTGTGAGGTTAAAATTATTTTTATAACAATTCTAAGATGTTTTAATCTCTAATATAATAAATATTAGTACTATATATTATATAATACTATAATATTAGAGTATAACATAATACCACAGTACTGTATAATACTATAGTTCTATATAGCATTATAGTTTTACAGTACAGTAAATAATACATAATAAATACTAAGATGCTTTAATTTCTAATGAAGTAAATATTAATAGATATTGTTGTAGTTCAGTCATCTGTTCGATTGTGTCAGACTCATCATGACCTCATCTGGGGTTTTCTTGACAAAGTTACTAGTGTGGTTGGCCACTTCCTTTTCCAGTTTATTTTACAGATGAGGAAACTAAGATAAACAAAGTTAAGTGACTTGCCCAGGGTCATAAACCTAGTAAAAGTTTGAGGACACATTTGAACTCAAGACCATGAATACTAAGCTCTATGCTTCCTTTCTGTATATTTGTTTGCATGCTTGTTTCCTCCATTAGGTTGTAAGCTCCTTGAGGACAAGCACATAGCTTAGTACCTAGCACTTAGTAGATGCTTGGTAAATAAATGTTTACAGATTGACTTATGTTTGAAAAAAGCACCTGCCCTCAAGGAACTTTATATTTGAAGAGGATAGACAACATACAAATATAATGTAGAAGGGAAATAATATTGTTCTATTGTGGGGGCATTGTGAAAGAATTCCTAGAGTAGGTAGTATATGAATTGAATCTTAAAGGAAGTTAGGACTCAAGTTGCAGAAAAATGCCCAATTTTTAAGGATCTTAAATACCTGAGAAGAAAAGGAAGGCCAGAAGGACTCAAAGATAAACAGAATATCTTTGAAAGTTATATGTTAAATTTCTCCTCAAAAGAAAAGCAAATATACATAATAAAGATTAAAAATTTCATTTATAATCATTTTTTTTGCAACTTAAAAAAAAAGGAAAGGGGCAGCTGGGTAGCTCAGTGGATTGAGAGTCAGGCCTAGAGATGGGAGGTCGTGGGCTCAAATCTGGCCTCAGACACTTCCCAGCTGTGTGACCCTGGGCAAGTCACTTGACTCCCATTGCCCACCCTTACCACTCTCCCACCTATAAGCCAATACACAGAATTTAAGGGTTTAAAAAATAAATAAATAAAAAAGGAAACCAGGAATTCTAAGGGTCAGAAGTGAGGAGAGAATATTCCAGACCTGGGAAACTTCTAGAACAAGATATAGATGGGTCATTCACATAGCCACCACCCTAGTTCAAGTTGTTATCACAGCTCATCTGGGCTAAGGCAATAATCTACTAAAGGGACCATGTTACTCACTTTCCCATGAAACTTCAATGATTATTGAAACATGAATCAAATTTCTCTGTTCAGTCTTATCCAATTTTTCATGACCCATTTGGGGTTTTCTTGGCAAAGATATGGAGTGATTTGCCATCAAATACAAATTCCTTTGACATTTAATGTCCTTCACCAAATGGCTTCATCTTAAGCTATCTACACTGATTAAAGGCTTCTATTCTTCACACATACTTGAGTACAATCAAACTGACTTAACTTGCTGTTCACCCCTTTTCTCTACTCCTTCATAACTACATTTCATCTCTATCTCTATTCTTTATCAGAGGCTGTTTTTCTTCTGTGTAATGTAGTATCTTTTCCTTAATCAACTCTTAGAATCCCTAATTTCCTTCAAAGCTCAGATCAAGCCTAGCTCTTATAGAATGATTTCCCCTATCTTCCCCCCAAAATGATCTATTTATTTCATACACACACATATATATATATATGTGTGTGTGTGTGTGTGTGTGTGTGTGTATATATATATATATATTATCCACTGGTATGTCATAGGTACATAGAAAAAACTTGATCGATTCATTTTAAGCTCCTTAAGGGCAAGAACTCCCACTGTTTCACCTTTTCACCCCAGTACATAGGACAGGACTTTTTGTTTTTATATAGTCAATTTCCCCTATCTTTTCCTCCTCTTAGCCAGACAATCATTCAATAAAACAAAGACTATTTTTCCATGCTTACATGATTCATTATTCCTCCTCCTTCTTCCCCCCTCCCAGAGATGACAAGCAATTTCACTGGGTTATACATGTATCATCATTCAAAACCTATTTCCATGTCATTCATATTTGTAGTAGAGTGATCTTTTAATATTAAAACCCTAATCATATCCCCATCAAACCATGTGATTGATCAAATGTTTTTCTTCTGTGTTTCTGCTCCCACAGTTCTTTCTCTGGATGTGGATAGTGTTCTTTCTTGTAAGTTCCTCTGGATTGTCTTGGGTCATTGCATTGCTGCTAGTAGAAACATCTATTATATTCGATTGTGCCATAATGTATCAGTCTCTGTGTACAATGTTCTCCTGGTTCTGCACCTTTTGGTCTGCATCAATTCCTGGAGGTCTTTCCAGTTCACATGGAATTCCTCCCATTTATTATTCTTTTGAGCACAATAGTATTCCATCACCATCAGATATCACAATTTTTTCAGTCATTCTCCAATTGAGGGACACCCCCTCATTTTCTAAACTTTTGCCACCAGAAAAAGCATGGCTATAAATATTTTTATACAAGTCTTTTTCCTTATTATCTCTTTGGGGTACCAGCCCAGCAGTGGTATGGCTGGGTCAAAGGGTAGGCATTTATTTAAAGCCCTTTGTCCATAATTCCAAATTGTCCTCCAGAATGGTTGGACCAATTCACAACTCCACCAGCAGTGTATTAGTGTCCCAATTTTGCCACATTCCCTCCAACATTTATTGCTTTCCTTTGCTGTTATATTGGCCAATCTGCTAGGTATGAGTTGGTACCTTAGAGTTGTTTTAATTTGCATTTATCTAGTCAGGAGGGATTTAGAACACTTTTTCATGTGCTTATTGATAGTTTTGATTTCATCATGTGACAACAGCCTGTTCATGTACCTTGACCATTTGCTGATTGGGGAATGGCTTGATTTTTATGTAAATTTGACTTAGTTTCTTATATATTTGGGAAACTAAACCTTTGTCAGAGAGTTTTGTTATAAAAATATTTTCCCAGTTTGTTGCTTTCCTTCTAATTTTGGCTGCATTGGTTTTGTTTGTACAAAAGCTTTTTAATTTGATATAATCAAAAGTCATTCATTTTATATTTTGCAATGTTCTCTTGCTTGGTCTTAAATTCCTTCCTTTCTCACAGATCTTACAGTTATAGTAATCCATGTTCACCTAATTTATTTACGATTTCACTCTTTATATTTAAGTCATTTACTCATTTCAAATTTATGTTGATATAGGGTGTAAGATGTTGATCTAAATCTAATTTTCCCCATACTGTTTTCAAATTATCCCAGCAGTTTCGGTCAGATAGTGAGTTCTTGTCCCCAAAGCCAGGGTCTTTGGGTTTATCAAACACTATCTTACCGAGGTCATTTATCCCTAGTCTATTCCACTGATCCACTCTTCTGTCTCTTAGCCAGTACCATATTGTTTTGATGACTACTGCTTTATAGTACAGTTTAAGATCTAGTACTGCTATGCACCCTTCCTTCACATTTTTTTTTCATTATTTCCCTTGATATTCTTGATCTCTTGTTTTTCCAGATGAACTTTGTTAGAATTTGTTCTAATTCTATAAAAAACATTTTTGTTAATTTGATATTTATGGCACTGAATAAGTAGATTAATTTTGGTAAGATCTCATTTTTATTATGTTATCTCGTCCTACCCATGAGCAATTAAAGATTTTTCCAGTTATTTAAATCTAGTTTTAATTATATGAAAAGTGTATTGTAGTTTTGATCATATAATTCCTGCATTTGTCTTGGTAAATAAATTCCTTAAATATTTTATATTGACTAGAGTGATTTTAAATGGAATTTCTCTTTATAATTCCTGCTGCTGAATTTTGTTGGAAATACATAGAAATGCTGGTGATTTATGAGGGTTAACAAAGAATATTTTTTAAAAGCTAAGCAACCCAGGGAATAGAATATTGGATTTGGAGTCAGAAAGAATTGAGTTTAAATCCACCCTCAAACACTTACTAAATTTGTGACCCTGGGCAAGTCAGTTAACTTTTATTTGTTTCAGTTTTCTCACCAGTAAAATAGACATAATAATAGCACCACCCCAAGTAATTGTGAAGATAAAATGAAATATGTCTGAAAAGCAATTTGTAAATCTTAAAGCTAATATTAATGCCAGCTGCTATTATTAAAAGAAAAAGAAAGAAAAAAATTCAGCAACATCAATGGAAAGAAGACTAAAATTTCAAGAATGGGCAGAACCATTCCCAGCGATCATAGCCTCAAACTATTGCATCTAGGTTGTTCCCAGCCATCCTAGTCTTTGACTATTCATTTTTTCCAAGCTTTTGTGAATTTATGTCTATCCTTTTATCTTCACCCCTTTTCCAAAAGACCCTTCTTTCTGTAGTTCAGTGAGAAGTCCTAGTGGTGTGTTCTATATAGCTCCCCCAGATTATAATCTCAGGCTAAGGCTCTGTGTGGTTTTCTAGATTATAATCCTTTTGCCCCAATTAAAAACTTGCTTTTATAAATGGTTTGGTAGTTCTATATTTTCTTCAGGACCACAACCCAGATCAGTAGAGTGCCCTGCTGGTTTGATAGTACTTCATGGCAGATGAGGGACTACCATACTGCTAAATGTTTTTATCTTTTTTTTTTTTCAATTTTCAAACATCAACTTTTTCCTGCCCTCTCCCCTCCCTTCTAGATCCTTCTGAATTCTAATCCATCTCTTCTGTCTTTATCTTTTGATAGAGCCATCAATTTTTTTTATCATTCACCCACTACCCTTTTTATTTTTACCAGCCAATTAGCTTTTTGTTAGCTTTTCCCCAGGCTCACAGGAATCATAAGTATAGGAACCTACAAGAGAAGGCCTTGAGTAGCCAAAAGAAATACCTTTATTGGTCAGGTAGGTCATGTTTTCAATTGTAATTCAAACTCTTTCTTGCCTCCAGCCAGATTCCTTTCAGCCTAATTCAAATGCCTTTCAGGCTCCAGACCCTTGGGTCCATGCTAATTAATCCTTTCCTTTAACCTTCCATTTCAAATCTGCATGACTAGAAACCCAAAGTACAGTATTTAAATATTTAAAAGTCCTCTTGCCTCAGGGTATAAACGGCTCACTGGCAGGAGTTGGCCAGCTGATTCCCCCCCAGGTATTTATGACTAAATAAAGGCTATTAGTGGAGTTTGAAACTTACTCATACCTGTTTCCAGTGAGAAATGGGTGAGAAATGCAGATGCAGAACCCACCTGTGAAGGAATACCTTTTGGAGTTGGTCTACCCCTGAGTACTAGCAATTTTACAATCCAGAGTATAGTATTATCATACACAAATGGGACTGAAGTCCATTAGATGCCATGTAAAATCCACAGAGAAACACATTCAAGGTGATTCCTTTTATATAGCTGACTTGCAATTGCTTCATGAAATAGAACCAAATAGTGAGAAATTATCTGTATGGCACATAGCTAACCCATGGTGGGCTTTAATAATTGATAATGGATCAAGTCTGATTAAATAAACACAAGATGCCATTTGTCTTTTTGCTAGCCAGCAAGCTGCAGAACCCACTGAGCCTAGGAGTGGGGGTGGGCTGGGGAATGGGGGGTAGAGACAGAAGGAGTTGAGAGACAGATGATGTGATTTAGCAAAGACAGCTTGAAACCCTTTGTTCTTACATTCTCCCATGTTTTGAAAATTGTGTTGGGGACTAAGGGAGATAGTTCAATAATATTAAAATGTTGACTGGGGAGAATCCTTGTGCTCTTCTTGTCATTTAAAACCAGTGGGTGGGAGCATACAATGCACATTTTGCTAGGGATGGAAGACTTGGGGGAGATGACTTTCTTAGTAGGTTCCAAGTATGCAAGAAAAGAATCTCAGCTTTGATCTTCAGGCAGTCGCATTGAACGTGCCCAATGGGGGATTTTTTCCTCTTTTGACAAAGCCTAAGGATGGTGGAGGTATATTTTGGTATCCAAATTTATAAAGAACTATTTCCCCATCCTGCTCCTCCCTCCCCATTTAAAATATATTGTCTTAGAGCTTTTTGAAGGAGTTATGGAAATCTGAAGTGCTGGAGAAGAAGTGGGGAGTTCCACTTGGCAGAACCAGCAGAAAGTAAAATGAGCCAGCTTTATGGAAAAGAAATGGTCCCAATAAGAAAGGGACATTAGGCAGGATGGATGCTGGTCAGGGCCACAGTATTTCCTAGGAGAATTGACACCTAAACTGATAAAAATCCAGTGGTCTCCTGTATAGTTCTTATCTGGGTCAAGCAGGACCAGGCACTGGGGAGAGAAGAAAGTGGGGATTGTGGCTCAAGGCAAAGGGACTGGTGCTGATTCATCCTGGGAGGATGCCTGGGGAATTGGCAGCTAGACTAAATTGATATTCAAATTCTCTCAACATCAGGCAAAGGAACTTTTTGACTCTTACTGCAGGTTTTACTTTGATGGAATCACTAAAGGGATTTAAGCTTCCTGCAGCTTCTTCATTTAGTGGGGCAGTTTGGAGGCTACTGAAGTCCTTGTAGACAAACAGGTGATTTTAAGTTCCAGCGAAAGGGAAAATGGTTTCCTTTTAAAATCAGGTGAATGAGATCTACTAGGGTACTGTTTTGAGAATAATATGATGTGATGGTAAGAACTGTTGTGAGGAGGATTATTTAGTTATTAGTTAGGAGACCCAACAGGAAGGGCTGGAGAATTCCAAATGGAATGGGGAAGCAGGGAGTGTGGCCTCTCTCTCTGAGATGGACTCCATGGTGGTTGGGACAAGTTGCAACTGACCCTGGGAGACCTCAGATTTCCAGAGATCCTGAAGGAAGACTGACAACTACTTGTGGGAGATTTTGGTAGAGACTATTAATCCCAACCTGAGTTGCAGGTTAACTTGGGCTGGTTTAGCTCCCAGAATCTACCCACCTGAAGGAGTGCAGCTAGTGGTCCTGGAGGAGCTGATACATCACTGGAGTGAGTCTGGACTCTGCTGTGAGGATTCCCACTTCAGTCCTGCTATTCTCTGGGCCCCACCTGGCTTAGGTCTCAGTTCAGTGTAGATAAGTCCCTCCCCTGACCCTGTGGTTTGCCCTTAGTCTGAAAGTGTAGAAACCCGTATTCCCATCCTTTACCATAGATTCCTTAATTAAAATTGTTATAAACTCTTGCCTTTTGCCTGCTAGTTTCCATAGGCCTTGAATGGGACATTAATAAGACTCAGATTTTTCAATGAATGCAATCAATCTTCACTGACTTCTCAATAATTCAACATCAAACCCTCTAGGAAGATTCCTAAAGATCCCATTAAAGGTCTCAGACCATCCTTCTGGCAAAATTCCTGCTTTCCAAGGCAGCAGACTGTATGTTTCCCTCTGTGTGAAGTGGAAGTTAAAGGGGATCTTGAAAATAATAAGATATACCCTTTTTACCCACTATTCAAAGAGACCGAGGAAACCCAGCTTCAAAATAGAGTACATTTTATTGGAAGAGAGAGCAAATGTCTCACACCATAGACCTGAGATGCTGTTCCCCAGATTTACAGAGTGAGAGATGTGTGGCCATGCCTCAAGTCATTGACCTGAGAAAAAATTAACCCTGATTCACAGAAAAACTTTTATTTAAAAAATTATTTTCAAAATCTATTTCTTTTTATTTTAGATACATCATTTTTCTCTTGCAAATCCTTTTATTTTCCATAATGAAATTCATCTCTCTCTCTTTTTTTAAACCCTTACCTTCCGGCAGAAGAGTGGTAAGGGTTAGGCAATGGGGGTTAAGTGACTTGCCCAGGGTCACCCAGCTAGGAAGTGTCTGAGGTCATATTTGAACCCAGTACTCCCCATCTCTGGGCCTGACTCTCAATCCACCAAGCCACCCAGCTGCCCCAGAAAAACTCTTACCATAGGAAAAGACAATAGACTTATTTTACACATTCAATTCTTCCTTCAAATTAATATTCTTGAAAAAAATGGTCAAAGCTTAAGACTGAGGTTATAATCTAGAAATAAAGGACATGAATGTTAAATTGATTAGATTTATAATGGATACAAAGAGAGGAGGAATTCAAGACTGGATTACCAGGGAAAGATTGATGTTTTACAGTGGAATCAAGAGGATCATTTCAGCCTTGGGGCTTGACCACCTAGGAGAGGTCTCTGATACAAAGGGAGAAACTTCTAAGACAAAAGGGTACTTAAGATTCGATCACTGGGTACTTCAGTGTTTATTATTTAGTCTAAGACAAGGTCAGTCTGGAACCTACCCAAGGCAAGTCCAAACTCTGACAGGGGTCTAATTACTCAAATATACAAGGAGTTAAATCAATTGTATAAAAAAAAATCAAGCCATTCCCCAATTGATAAATGGGCTAGGGACATGAATAGGCAATTTTCAGATAAAGAACTCAAAACTATAGATAAGCACATGAAAAAGTGTTCTAGATCTCTAATAATTAGAGAAATGCAAATCAAAACAACTTTGAGGTACCACCTCACACCTAGCAGATTGGCTAAAATGACAGAAGGGGAGAGTAATGAATGTTGGAGGGGATGTGGCAAAATTGGGACATTAATGCATTGCTGGTGGAGCTGTGAAATGATCCAGCCATTTTGGCTGACAATTTGGAATCATGCTCAAAGGGCTATAAAAGAATGCCTGCCGTTTGATCCAGCCATACCATTGTTGGGTTTGTACCCCAAAGAGATCATAGATAGACAGACGTACGAAAATATTTATAGCTGCGCTTTTGGTGGTGGCAAAAAACTGGAAAATGAGGGTATATCCCTCAATTGGGGCACGGCTGAACAAATTGTGGTATATGCTGGTGATGGAATACTATTGTGCTCACCATTGCCCATCCATCTTCAACAAAGTCACCAAAGAAATTTATACAAACATATTTCTGACTGTGCCATTCTTGTAAATAAACTTGAGTGACTATCACTTTTCTGATCAAACATAAACTCCTCTTTTGGCATTTACATTTCTTTACAAACTGGCCCAAATCTAGCTTTCCTGTCTTAGAACTGGAAACTGAAGAGAGGTCCATCAATTGGCCAATGACTAAGCAAGTTTTAGTATATGCCTATAATGGAATACTAATTTGCCATAAGAAATGACAAACATGATAATCACAAGAAAACCCTGGAAAGACTAACATGAAGTGATGCAAAGTGAAGTGAGCAGAACCAGGAGAATGTTGTACATAGTTACAATAATATATGATGATAAACTGAATATCTTAACTGTTATTGACAAGGCAAAGAGCCAGGACAACGCCAAGGGACACATGATGAAAAAGGCCATAGAAGATTGCCATAGAAGGAACAGAGTCTGAAAGCAGATTGAAACATAGCTTTCTTCACTTTATTTCCTCAATGAAGTTTTCTCTAATTTAAGCAATATTTATTTTGTTTCACAACATGACAAACAGGGGAATATGTATATATATGTGTATAATGATAATATGAATCATATTATCTATATTATATCATATATTCTTGGGGAGGGAAAAAAGAATGAGATTTTCAGACAGATAATGTGAGAATTTGTTTCTTTTGGATAAGTATATTCATTATAATTTATTACATACTTATTACAACTTATATTTATTATGTTATTATGTTACATAATATACAACAACATAAAAATAAATGATAACTCAAAAAAAAGTGGAATCTCTGACTCTAGTATCCTTTAAGACTCAGCTCAGGTGCTACCTTCAATAGAAGGTCTTTCTTGATCTTCTAACTATTAATCTCTTTCTCCTCCCATGTAATCTTTTCTTAATTTTGTATATACCTCTCTCTCTCTCTAGATATATACATATATTTGTCTGTAAATGCCTTACATATCCTTGTCGTCTAGCAAATCAACAAGTTTTTCCTAATTGCTTAAGGAAAAACTTGTTGATTTGCTGATTGGACATCAGTTTCCTCATCTGTAAAATGAAGGCATTGGTCAAGAGGATCTCTAAAGCTTCATTTTTAAGTCTCAGTAAAATACCAGTGAATTGCCAAGGAATTTAGAGTTCCACAGATGATTGACTGCAGATGAGAAATTCATTTTTTTCTTTCAATAATTGTTGGTTACATTTAACATGGTTTAACTGTCTCATTTTTCTGTGCAGTAGAAAATGTCTTTCAACTTTATTAATAATCCATTCATCAGTCTCTGTATTTTCCTTTTACATTCTAGTGGAAATTGTTCTGGAAGCAGGAGAGGAAAGCCAGACCAGTGTATTTACACGATGCAGCATTCTGTGGAGGGATCATCCCTTAGTTCTATAGTATCAGAGGAGTAGGGTAGCTAGAGGACAGATGTGCATTGATTTACAAGAATTCAAAATTTTCACACAGGCCAAGTATCTCTTCATGCCATATCTGGAACAAAACTAGAGGACAGGTTTAAATAGAAGTGACAGATTGCAGGGGGGAAGGATGAAAAAAAAAATCAGACTATTCTAGAGACTGCTGGACTCTGACCAAGGCAATAACAGAGAGACATGATGTAGTGGAAAGAGATCTGAAGTTGGAGCCAAAGGACCTGTATTGGAATCCTGGCTATCCCACTTGCTCACTATGTGACTTTGGCTAAGTTATTGAGCCTCATTTTCCTAATCTGTAAAATGGGGACAACATACCTCACTGGGCTGATGTAAAGATGATAAAAGATAATGACAAAAAAGTCAAAATGTCTGTAAAGCACTATTCCAATGTAAGCTTTTGAAAATTACTTTGGGGCCAGACCTATGCATACCCTCTCCATGGATGCAGCTTAGTAATTTATCTGTGATAAGAGCTTCCTAAAGCATTGACTTTCTCAGGGAAACAAAGCTATTATATTTCAGAAGTGGGATTTGAAGCCAGGTCTTCTTGGCTCCAAGGCTGCCCTTATCTTCACTATTCCCAGTGCCTCTCAGGCTATTTGTATGACTATAACAGAAAGACCCCTAAAATGGGGACAGTTTCCTCAAGAGAAAACCTGGATATTACATAGTCTATCTTTATATATGAGGAACTAGACTGGATGCCTTTTAAAGTTCCTTAAAGTTGAGGTTCTAAAAGTTTTTTCCAATTACGTAAAATAACAATTTTAAACATTGCTTTCCCAAATTTTGAGTTTAAAATTCTAGTTTATAATTCTAATGAATTATAGGAGAGATAGCAATGCTTCTGGACTTAATCTGTATTTGATTTTAAATTAGTCTTCACAAGCCTTAGTTTCCTCATGGAGAATAAAATAGACACAGTTATATTTTCATTGCTTATTTCAAGGAGTCAAGAATATTTTTGTTATTATAAAAGAAGCAATTGTCTTTTAGAAACGGATCCAAGGTCTGTGATCCTTTTTCTCCCTTCGTTATGATATACATAAATATCACCCCCTGCCCCCCAAAAAAGTTCCCTTAGATCCCAAGCATTATTTCTGGCCTTGAGTAGGCACTTAATAAATGTTTTCTGAATATTTACTGAGGGGTGAGTAATGGGAAAGGCATTATTGAATGTGGAGACCCCCCCAGCCCAACACCTTACCACACACGTGCATTAAGCCTAACAAATTACCTATGATAATACACAGAGTAATTTGTAGTCAATCTCCCTGTCTTGAGGTGATATTTCCTTTTATTTTATAACTGTAGCTATAATTATTTTCCATTATCATCTTTTTTCAAGGTTCCATTCTCCTGAACTCCTCCTTTGCACCCTTGACTAGGCCAGTCTGCCCTAGTCCCAGATAAGCATTAATTAATCCCTGGAACAGCATTACATTTTCTACCAAGCTGAGGAGGGAATGAACAAACTGTCCTCACAATTACCCTTCAGCTACCAGGTACATTATCAGACTTTAGATCCTGGAACCTGAGCTAGTTCTTAATCAGATCTAACTCCCTCACCCCAGCTGTTCAGTCAGTTTAACTCCTTGGCCACCACAGCAGTATGTAGGACAAATAGGAAAGGGGATGGAAATCTAAAATGTTAACCGTCATGAACCATAAAAGAACCCTATGCATAAATGTAATGGTAAAAAGTTATGCAGTCCATCTTCCTGACTTTGGGCATGATCACAGTTTAATCATTCTGGCTATTTTAATTTCTTTTTTATTTCTAAAGATTTGAAAAAAGAAAGAATGGGAATGGGTTAAAAGAGTGAATTGGAAGCTAGGAGGACTAACTTCTAGTTTACTATGAGATCTTCATTTGTTCTTCTTGACCTCAATTTACTTAATGAAAATATGGTGTTTTGACTAGACCAAAGGCTATCCTTCTTTCCTTCTTCTTTTCCTTCTTTCTTTCCTTCCTTCCTTCCTTCCTTCTTTCTTTCTTTCTTTCTTTCTTTCTTTCTTTCTTTCTTTCTTTCTTTCTTTCTTTCTTTCTTTCTTTCTTTCTTTCTTTCTTTCTTTCTTTCTTTCTTCCTTCCTTCCTTCCTTTCTCTTTCTTTCTTCCTTTCTTCTTTCCTTCATAGAGCAGTTCCTTTATTGATTAAGAAGGTGAAGTGTTCAAACCATACAGCTATCTGATAACTTTTCATTTTAGCTCATTATTCTTGCTGACTAGGTGCTAAGCTCTATTTCCTCTATACTGCTGATGCCACAAGCTGAAAGATGAAGGATCCTAAGAAACATCAATGAGGGAACTCATTGGGGAGCAAGCTATATAAAGGCAAAGAGGTAATGGATTGAACTGGGCTTCAAAGGATAATAATTCACAAATTGATGGTCTTTGAAAGTGCTCTACTTAACAACCACCTTCAAGGGAAGTAGCACCAGTGTTAGCCCCATTTTACAGATGATGAGGCTGAGATTTAAAAAGTATAAGTGACTTGCTTATGATTTTCTACTCAGGTAATAAGTTTCTGAAGCTATAGTAGAATCCAAATTTTCTGATTCCTAGTCCAATATTCTTTCCACTCTAATACATGGTGTCTTGATCATTAAGAATTCAATAGATGAAGAAGAGGGAAGAAGGTATTCTGGATGCAGCTAGGTGACATAAGAAATTGCCCATTGGTCTTGGAATCAGGAAGATTTGAGTTCAAAACCAGTCTCAAGAAGTAAGTAGCTTTGTGATGCTAGGCAAGTCAATTAACCTCTGTTTCTTCATCTGTAAACCAGGGCTAATAGCACCTATCTCCTCCCAGTTTTGAGAGGATAAAATCAGATAATATTTATAAACTTTAAAGTTTTAAACCTTAAAGCATCATATATATGCTATGACAATGTTGATGATGATATGAACATCATAAATACAAGTGTGGAAGAAGAAGAAAAACAGAATGTATTCAAAGAGCAATACACATTTGCTAAATACAAACTATGTGCCAAGGATTGTGTCAAGGACTGGATGTAAAGATAAAGGCTTATCCATCCTCAAGATGCTTGAATTTTGTATGTATGATAAGATAATATGTAAGAAAGATACATATAAAGTAGATACGAAGTGAATTTGAGAGAAATCCATATATAGTAGAGACAAAGTACACATAAAGGAGAAGACTTGGCATCTGAGGGACCAGGAAAGTACCAGAAGGTTTTGCTTGGGCTGAGTCTTGAAAGAAAGCACAGATTCTGAGAAGCTGGTATTATGAATGAGAGCATTCTAGGCATATGGGACCTCTAGGACCCAGGAAATGAGTGTTGTATATGAGGGACAGTCTTCATATGCCAATCTGATTAGATTGTAGGTATATAAAGGGAGAAAATGGGATAGAATGAGAGATTTTTGGTAATAGATATGCCAAGATTTGGGAACCAATTTAATATGAATGGTGAGAAAGTGAAGAATTGAGAATGACATCAAGATTGTGAAACTAAGTGACTGGAAAATGGAGTCCAGGACAGAGCCTAAGGTTATTCCTGCAGTGAGACAACATGATATGAATTAAGATGTAGTGATCAGATAAGGTAGAAATTGAGGGAGAATTAGAGAGTCAGAGTGAATGAGAAGTGAATAACTAATTCCAGATCTTCATTACGCTCCCTCAGACAGACCCTGTGCTTCTTGGGATTGCTATAAGGCAATTTTACATTCAGGACTTTCCCTTATTTCCTTTCTTCTGCCCTTCCTAGCATTTATTAAGTGCTTACTATGTTCCAAACACTGTTCTTTAGAACCTGGGAATACAAAGACTAAAAATAAACTGCTATCTCTTCTGAAGGAGCTTATGTTCTCCTCATAAGAAGGGAAAGCAACATGAACTCAAGATGAGTAAATAAAAAATAAAAAGTTAAAGAAGTTTCTGTGGGAGAGCATTAGCAACTGAGGGAAGGGATGAAGGAGTAAGATCAGTCTAGTGAAAAAAGTAGTACCTGAGTTGTATCTTGAAAGTCACTAGGGATCCTATTAGAAAGAGCTGAGGAGGGAGTGAATTCCAGGCAGGGACCTTGAGACTGGAGATGTAATGTCACGTATAGTGAACAGCAAGTAGGCTAATGATAGTGCTGAAAACAAGCTAAACAAGTTTCTTAGGTAATTTTTCTGCTCAACAGAATGGCCCAATTTTACTTCTGAAGAGAATGCCAGTTTCCAACCTCCTTCCCAAGAGAAGGTACTATTTTTGTCTGATGTCTTGAATAGCCTTTGCTACTACCCACGTCAGAGTTCACATTTGCTTAGGGAAAAAGAAGTTCATTCTGCATGGTTTGATTTGAGCAGATTGCTTTCCTAACACAGGGTCAGTTCTCAAATTGGAAGCCCAAAGCAAATCATTTGATTTGAAAGAAATATGTTTCCATTGCCTTACTGTTTCCCACTGTGCTTTCTATTAAGAGTGGGAGGAATTTAACAAAAAGCAACATAGAGCAGGTTAAGGAGTCATAAATTTGATGAAGAAGAAACTATGTCAGCAATACAGAAAGTTATATAAGCCCTTTAAATATTCTTTTCCATTTGTGAAACATGATATAGAGAAATTTCAATTATTCCATGACCTAAAGAACATATGAAGAAGCAATAGATTTTCTTGGAAATTGTAGTTAATTCCTTACCTTCCCCACCCACCCACCCACCCACCAAGTCCTCATCTCCAAAGGGAGACAAGTTTGGAATCAGAGAATCTGAGGACAAGTTCAAGTTCTGCCATGTACTAGCTGTGAACACTTGGACAAATCAGCTTGCTTCTCAGTGCTTCAGCTTCTTCATCGGTGAAACAAGGGATTTGGACTCAATGACCTCTGAGTACCTTCTGAATATTCTCAAGTATTAATAGACTACCTGCCTTCTATTCTCAAGGGTACAGAGATGACTGAGAGTGTGGGGACAGATGTCATAGAATTGGGGGGGGGAATGGAGAAGAAGGAAAGATACTACCAGCCCTAAGTTGGAGGAGAAAGGACCTCAGGAGAAGATTGTGTCCATCATAATAGATACTGAGAATTTCCATTCAGATAGGATTTAAGGCAATATAGAATATCTTGAATTCAAGCTATGAGTAGAATAAATGGATAGATAGTAAAAATGATTGTTCATAAGTACTTAAAAAGGGGCAACTAAGTGGTTCAGTACATAGAAAGCCAGACATGGAGGAAGATCTTGGTTCAAATCTGGCCTCAGACACTTCTTAATTGTGTGACCTTGGACAAGTCATTCACCCCCAGTTGCCTAGTCCTTACCACTGTTCTGCCTTGGAACCAAAACATAATATCAATTCTATCAAAATATAAATTCTGAGACAGAAGGTAAGAGTTTTTAAAATACTTTAAAAAATTTGTGATGTTTGAATAGTAAAAGCCATCTTTTAAATTATTTTAATTGATTTTCCCCTACCATGATGAATTATTTATTTTTCTCCTTCCCAGATCTATATCTGGGAGAAAAAGGAAATACAAAATCCTTGTAACATATAAGCACGAGGCAAAATAAATTTTTATCATTGTCCATGACCCAAATGTGTCTCATGCTGTATATGAACTCATCATTTCTGTCATGAGATGAGCAGGATTTTTTTTTTACATTTTTAAACGCTTAACTTCTGTGTATTGGCTCCTAGGTGGAAGAGTGGTAAGGGTAAGCAATGGGGGTGAAGTGACTTGCCCAGGGTCACACAGCTGGGAAGTGTCTGAGGCCGGCTTTGAACCTAGGACCTCCCATCTCTAGGCCTGACTCTCAATACACTGAGCTCTGATGAGCAGGATTTTTCATTGTCAGTCATCTGGAACCATCATCAATAATTGCATTAATCCAAGTTCTCAAGTCTTTAAAAACTGTTCATTTTTACAATATTGATATTATCATATAAGTTATTTTCCTGGTTATTACTTACTTCACTTTGCATCAGTTTATACAGTCTTCCCAGGTTTAGACCACAATCTTCATCCAAAGAGTCATGCAATATTAAATCAAATTAGAAGCAATGTAGTACATTGGAAAGAATGATGTATTTCAGTGTCAGAGGAACTGGATTCAAATCCTCATTTACTATTTTTGTGATATTGCGTAAGTCAGTCTCTAAATTTTTTTAGACTTCAGCATCCTCATAGATGACAATACCTGTAAGGTTGCATTAAGCTTTAACACTGTGAATCTATGAATGCCTTCCTAACTACTATTCATTGTTTCTGAATGAGAACTTTCTTTCTTTCTTTCCCTGTTTTACTGCAGAATTTCTAAGGTTTGCTACCTAGGATGCAATGGTAGTAGAATCACAGAAATATGTAAATACATGGGTAGCTCTGTTGTTTGCAAATCCCTACACAAATCCTTTATTTCATGGTTTCCCAATCAAGCCAAAAATATTAGCAAACTCATTTGGCAGAGACATGCTCTACCTAAGACTAAATATTTTTATTTAATTTATATAGAATAAATTTGCTTCAGGATGGGAAACAAGTTAATGTATTCAGTTATTACAGATGGTGTTTTATGCAGTTTTTCAAAATAATTTTGCCTTTTTTTAACTACTAAAAGAATTGGCAATAATCAACATGGCGGATTAAAGACTAAAACTTCAAAAATTATCTGATTTCCTGTCATGATAAAGGATGGAACATCTTGTACACTGAGAAGCATGGACCAATAGATGCACCTATATTGTATCCCTTGTGTATTTTTAAAAAATTTAAATAAGTGTTTGAAATATGGAATTCTTTGTATTCATGAATTGTACTGTGTGTTGTTTACATGAATGTGGAATTCACCATTTAGGCAAAACTAGATGCAATGGGTTATAGTTGCAAAGAGACAAACAGTCTGAATGTCAGAGAAAAATAATAACTAACAGTTAGTGCTGCCCAGGTGTGGGATGGGTAGTCCTCAAGAGGATACTCACTCACTGGAAGTCTTCATGCCAAGAGGCTGGTTGGCCAATTTGGGAGCATGTTTTAGTGGGGATTCCTTTTCAGATATGGTTTGGATTAGATGGCATCTTAGGTCTCTTCTAACTATAAAAACTCATGATTAATGTCCATGGACTAAGCAGATGCAATTCTTATTATTGGGTTTGTGAAGCAAAAGGAGTCCTGAAACAGAAGGTTCTCTTGGCCCATTTCCATTTCTCTTTGCAAGGAGATTTTTTGGCTGCTATAATCTGGAGGGTTAATCAGGGATTTTCTTCCCAGAGCTCATTCCTTGAATTAGGGACCTGACACATTTAGCTTCTTTGGAAATTCCCCTTTCAACTATAAAACTGTGCATACCCTTTGATTCTGTAATACCACTATTGGGTCTGTATCCTAAAGAGATAATTAAAAAAAGGAAAAAGACCTACTTGTAAAAAATATTTATAATAGTTCTTTTTGTGGTGGCAAAAAATTAGAAAAATGAGATACCCATTAATTGAGGAATGACTGAACCAAGGGTGGTACATGTTGGTGATGGAATACTATAAGAAATGATAAGCAAGGTGAGTTAAGTTTTTGCTCTCAAAAGATTTGTTTTCTCCTGGTAGAAGATAATACCCAAAGTGACGCTGGAAAGGAGCAGAGTGGGCACTCTGAATATCTTCAGACTAAAGAAGCATGATAAACTTGATATTTCCAAGAACCCTGTTGCCCTTGCCATTCCCAGTGATTGATTCTACTTTGCTTCATCTTACATAAATTGATGGATTAACAAATAGGCATTATCCAAAGGGAGACAAGATTTATCTTCTGTGTTTCCAGCATGGCATTCCTGTTCAGTTTCTGATAATGAGTGGGAAAAATGGAATCCTGCTTCTGATTTGAGTGAGTCACCATTAATGAGATCTGGCCCCAGTCTGGTTAAATTCAATTCATATTTGAGAATGAAGTTCAGGGTATCCTCACTCCTATTGCTATAATGAGGATAATACTGGGGAAACCATGGAGGAAGCTGAATATGTTGATTTTTTGTTATTGATGATGATGATGATGATGATGATGATGACAAAGACAATGTTAATGTGTTGGAAGGTAGAGAAAGGAGGCTTAAATATGCTTAGGTAGGGATACACACACATATACACTCACACATGCATACACACATGTAAACACAGACTATGCAAATACAGTCTATGTATATAGACACACATATTGTACATATGTATACATTCATACCATATATGTATTATGTACACACATACTATGTTTGTTCTCCCAGCACCCCTTTAGGTGTTGTCTTCTAGGAGAATACCAGCTCCTTGAAAGTAAAAACTTTGGAGCTGCTAAATAAGTTTTTTATGTATTAATATAATTTTATTTGACTCAATATACATTTAGGTGTATATATGTGTATGAAATGAGCATTACTGGCTTTTAGAAAATACCAGGTATAGATGACTATTAATTGAGATTTTTTGTTGGTCAGTGTTTTTCAGTTTTAAAAAGTGTTCCTTATCCATATGGTGTGGTCAATATGTGTCTCCAGTGAGGACTTTTTCTTTCCCGTATCTATTCATTGATTATTCCATTCAATCATCAGGTTCATGATGGAACCATACCTCAAGATAGTCCTGTTACCAAAAGATATGAGCACTTTACTGCATCACAGGAAAATTGTAAACTAAACAAAAATAGGCCATAAAAGAAATGTAGCATATGTTCAATTGATTTTACAACAATATATAGACTGTTTTAAGCTCTAGCTGTCTGAACATTCACTTTTTCTCAAGGCCAATGTAGTCATTAAATACAACAAGGAGTGGTGACAGTATGATAATTGATGATTAAAATGAAATAACTTTCTATACATTGTGGTGCACCAATTTTCTTCCAAAAGTGTATCTCAAGGTAGAGCATGGATTGGGTCTATGCAATGAAGACATTGCAAAGAAACCACAATGGACTAAAAATAGCTAATAAACAACCACAGGATTTGTTGGCTATGAACAGATCTCCACAGAGATAATAAATCCTTTACCTAGGGGGCAGCTGGGTGCCTGAGTGGATTGAGAGCCAGGTCTAGAGATAGGAGGTTCTAGGTTCAAATCTGGCCTCAGACACTTCCTAGCTGTGTGACCCTGGGCAAGTCACTTAACCCCAATTGTCTACCCTTACCACTCTTCTGCCTTGGAACCAATACATAGTAGGAAGGTAAGGGTTTTAAAAAAAATAAATCCTTTATCTATCAAGTTAAGAGATGTGTGAAAATGTGTGATTTAGGTGTTTAATATAGTTAAATACATCTCCAGTTTTCCTTGTTTTCTTAATTTGTGACATGCACACATAAACACACACTCTTTGTAACATGCTTCTTTTAGGGCTTGTTATTTCTTTCAGATATATAGAAACTGAGGTTGGCATTAAGGTACTCATGTAAAAGTGAAATCACATTTTATCAAGTAAATTTCTAACTTGCATTTTTTTCCTAAAACTTGTTGTTCTCTGCTGTAGTCATTGACTTATTTCTATTTGGTTTATTCTAGTTTTCAGAGTCCATTATTTGAGTAATGTTTATCTTTTTCTCTTCTAATTTATTTATTCTTCTTCCAATTCTTGCCTCCAGAGGTTTTATTTCATTTTTTATATCTCTTGCTTCATTTCTTCTAGGTATTCATGTAATCCTTGTGAAAAATTCATCCCCCCACCCTGAATCTTTTCTTTCACTTAATATGGAGACAGTCTCCTTCTTTTAGGAAGATACTGGTCAGAAACTTCTTTTGTTTACCTGTAGCTCTAGCAATGGTTTCTGAACTGAAGCTTTGTGTTCATACCAGATCCTGTGCAACACTTTTAGTTGTGTTGATTATTCTACTTGGCGTCTCTTTGTATCACCCAGATTCTTTCCTAACTTCCACATCTTATTGTTATCATTACTTTCCTGCATTTGTGAGGGTCAGAGTGTTGGATTTCTAGGGCCATGTATGAAAAATCAAGACAGAATGTTAGGGACCTCTAAGTGCCTGGGCTGTCCAAGTTTGAGTACTGTTATATCACATTGATCTCTGCCATCTACTACCTACCAGGGTTTCCAAGACCTCATCTGGGGGGTCTTTTGATAAGGGCTGTGCTTTTGCTATCTCCAGACATAAAGACTTGCCAACTATATTTGTCTGTGATACAGTACCACCCATACTAAGAGATTGCCATCTTATTTGCCTGTGTTGGTGCTCACAGCTTTACTAGACCACTTTCTTATTGTCTGTTGTATTCTGACTGGCCTGTGCGATTCTAGGATAGAAGTCTTCACTTTCTCTAGTTATTCATTGGCTTTTTAAAAAAATTGCAATTTGGTGTGGTATAAATCTCAGCTTTTTGCTGGAGGTCAGCATGGGAGTTCGATGATATGCCTCCATTCTCAGTCATCTTGGTGAGAAGTACTTGAATTTATTTATTTTGAAAGATACATTATAGGCTGCATTTGGGATTAGACTGTATCCATATGTCAAATTTGTATATTGTCTGATCATTTATATTGACCATTTATACAGTATACCATAAATATTGTATCATCTAACATATTGGTATGCTAGATGATTAATATATTAACAAAAATCCAGTGTGGCTTACTACTACTTTTATTTATTTTTTATTTTTATTTATTTTATTTTTTTAAACCCTTACCTTCTGTCTTAGAATTAATACTGTATATTGGGCCTTAGGCAGAAGAGTGGTAAGGGCTAGTCAATGGGAGTTAAGTGACTTGCTCAGGGTCACAAAGCTAGGAAGTGTCTGAGACCAGATTTGACCCTAGGACCTCCTATCTCTAGGCCTGGTTCTCAATCCACTGAGCTATCCAGTTGCCCCTACTATTTTTAAACATAGAAAAACTTTTAGGAAAGTATTTTTGAAAGAGAAATTGGCCATCTACTGCACATAATCTTTTAGGCAAAATTGGGTTGCCCTCCTCAGTAATCTCCAAGTATATTTTATCCCTTACATTTGTAGTAACATTTTATATAGCTTCAACCTAAGAATCTAGACTTTTTTATAATGGTGTTGACATATTGTTTTACTATAAATAACTGGGGTTAAAATCTCATTAGAGTGAAAACTATTTTAAGCTTTCTTCTATACAATGCAACTCATATATCTTTCTGGAAGAACTATAACTCTTTGAAAATGGAAAGATACAGTAATTTACCATGGGTTGACAGAGGTCTAGGACAGTATGGCAAGAATGGTTATTTTTTAAGGTTGTGAGGATGAAAAGCAGAGATACTAGAAAAGACAAAAGGAAGAATATCAGTACCCATATAGGTCAGGACCTTGGACAGCTCATTATTATAACTATGATAGGTTTCTCCTAACTTAATGGCTTTTTCCTGGCTTTCTCTGGTTCATCCTTTATTGAACATAGATTAGTTTTGGAGGCCTGGCCACTGACAGACCCTAGCTTCTGGAGATAGAGATCCAACCTCATCAAGAACCTTTGATATCCATGTTAGAAGGTAGGACCATATCTTCTGATTTAACTGGGATGCTGTTAGGGAGTCTCACCATCCTTAGGACTTCTGTGGATTCTAGCTTGGAAAAGAAAATGGTATAGATGGCTAGAGATGTTTTTTCTATATTCAGATGCGTTTTCCATAATAGACATATTTGGTATTTCCCTAGATAATTCTGGTTGGGGTTTATCCCTAATGAATCTTTATTTACTATAGCCAATGTTTCTCTTGGGTTTCATAATTGCCATGTTAGAGTTGGCCAATAATAACTATGATTACCTTTATTTAGTGCTTTAAGATCTGTAAAGCATCTTAAAATAATAATAAGTAATATTCATATAGTACTTACTAAGTGCCAGGGACTTTGCAAGTACTTTACAATTATTAGCTCATTTAATTCTCACAACAACCCTAAGAGATAGTTACTGTTATTATCCTCATTTTATATGTGAGGAAACTGAGATAATTAGAGGCTAAAGGACTTGCCCAGAGTCAAAGGGCTAGTAAGTATCTTAGGTAGGATTTGAACTCAGATTTCTCTGATTTCAGGTCTAGTAGTCCAGTATCTATAGGTTAATCTATACCTAGACTTCTTAAAGGCCCTTAGTTTCTGCAATGTCAGAAAATGCAGAGATCACAGTTTTTACTTTAATTAGTTAGGCCAACACGGAAATGTAAAATTCAAACCTTATAGCAAGTGCATGTGTGTACCTCCCTCGCCCAACCTCACACAAGCCTACTTCAACACTTCTGACACACCTGCTTTATTACAATTCCAGCTGTGCCAGCAGAAATTTCCCATTTAAGTCAAGAGAATAGTGTTGCCCGATGTGCAGAAGCAGCAAAAACACTAATAGAAACTATCTTCTAATGTAGGGGAAAGAAAAATAAACTTTCCAAGAATCTCAGTGTTCCACTTAGTAGTTCTTGGGGAATGATAGACAATGTGGTTGGAAACTGGGAAGTTGGTATTGGCATCAGTGCTGAATTGAATTGTAGATAAGCTTCTTGGAAGGACCTAGAAAGTCTCATGAGTTCTGGCCTTGAAAACCCACATTTAAGATGTACAGGTGTACAGTGGAATATTATAAGACTAATCCTCACTTGAAGTGAGGAAACTTGGGTTCTAATGCTAGATTTTTTGACACCGAGTGGTGCAACTTTAGACAAGTCACTGTACCTCTTTGGGATTAAGTTCTATTACCTGTAAAATGAAAGAGCTGGACAATGTGAACTCACAGGGCCTTGCTAGTTCCAACATTCTAAGAATCATATATTTCTAAGATTATGATATAATATTAACCAAATACAATCAGAAATATTTTTCTTCTAATGATAGGAGAAAGCTAGAGAATTTTACTTAGAAGGAGAATTCTATTTCTATACATATATATTATTATGCTAACTATATTGTGAGAAATTTTTCTAGGGGAGAGTTGATCTTAGAGTCAGCCAGACCTGAGTTCAAATTCTGACTCTGGATGTATGATTCTAGGTGTCACTTAGCCTCTTGAGGACCCAGGCAACTCTCTAAAATTTAGTAGTAGCCTGGTACAATGTAGTCACTTAAATAAGTGCTTGTGGGAAGCATTTTCTATTGGATGCAATTAATCCCAAATGTGAATGAAATTACATGTCCACTCCAGAAATATCTTGCAGCATCTGATGTAACCTGTGATGTTTTAGGAGTATAATAGGGCTAAATTCTACCATACAGGGTCCTAAGGAAAAGCAATGCATTCTTCTAGAGAGTTTAAGACTGCCAATAGTAGACAGTATCACATTCTCAAAGTGTGCAGTTGCCTGGAATAAATCAAATCACTTTTAAAATGGCAGAAACATCCTGGTATAATTCCTTAGGTCTTGCCTAACTCTTTGATTCCCTTCGTTCTTGATTCCCTTGTGATTGTGGATTAGATCTCTTAGACAAAAAACTCTATGAGGGCAGATAATACGTCTCATTTAAAACCCTGGGATATTTGAAAGAACAATTGATGTGGCTTGTTCAAGTTCTTTAGGAAATGTTATTATCAACCTTTCAAGAAAGTTCTAAAAAATTTCCAAGTCATATCCTCATGTTGATACAATTATCAATACTTTGAGTGCTTTTGAGAAACACTTTAGAGTTTATGTTTTATTGAATCAACACAAACCATCAAAATATGTTCTTTGATTCAGTTATCTACCTATGCCTAAAGGAAGCCTTTCTGTGTAAATATCACTGCTAGCTGGTGGCAAATTATCCAAATTACAAGCATCATACTATGAAATTCTCATCCTCCACTATCCAGTCTTACACAGTAATCTTAGGAAGTAAAAAACAAATCTCACAGCCATGGGATTTTCACCAGCTTCTCCTCTTTCTTTCAACTTTTATTTACTAGTGTCATAGTTTCTGATGATTATTTTGTGCTTCAGCATCCTATGGAATCCTTTAAGAGTAGGCAATTTTCAAGAGGATACCAAAAAAGTCCCCCTGCCCCATAATATCTTTTTTGCTGGTCTACCATAGAACTGGAATTTCAAAATTAGATATTCATTTCTTTTGTCTAACCTTTATTTATTCAATATACATTATAGGTTGTGGGAGAAACCTTTTTCTATGATAGAAGAGATTCAAAGCAACAATGCAACTCAATGTTGGATGATATGATGAGGAGGATTAGAGAGAAAGTACTGAAGTAGATAAAAGAATAACAATGAATTGAATTAAAAGGATAAGAAACAGGAGATGATGGGTATAAAAGAGAAACTTTGGTTACTTCATGATTTTGCCAAGGGTAATTCTCAGTGTCATTTTGTAGGTCAGAGTTTCCATTTATATTAAGACTCTGACTTATCCATGATAGAATTTCTTTCGGCTTGAGTCAGGAGGGCAGTGTTGGTTTACATAGCTGGAGGGAAAGGGAGGAAATGAATTGTTTCCAGTTTCATGCAATAAAGTGAGAAGAAAAGAACAAGAATATCATAGAAAAGGCTTTTAAAATATTCATTGTTAATAGACCAAAGGGAAGAAACTGATAACAGGACAGAGCAATGCTGTAACTTATCAGGTCATAAACTTTGGACCAGTAACAACAAATTGCAGTGGAGGGAATAAGTCTATATTATGTGGGTCTCAGCTCAAATTTCTACCTTTGAATGATTTAAAAATATTTATTATTTATTATTAACATTCTTTAAAAAAATTTGGATTCCCATCCATCCCCCATTCACTAGAAGGAAAAAATGATATTAATTATACATGTGAAATCATGCAAAACATATTTCCATGTTAGTCATATCAGAAAAGCAAAAAATAAAATAAAATGAGAAAAGTATACTTCAATTTGCACTCAGAATTCCTAATTTGTCTCTCTGGTGGTAGACAGCATTTTTTCATCCTGAGTCCTTTATAATTGTCTTGGATTATTGCCTTGATCAGAATAGCCAGATCTTTCACTCTTGATAATCATTACAATATTATTGTGACTGTACTCAGTCACAGTTATAATCACTAACTTTTTAGCATTTTCCTCTGTTTGTTCTTACTCTTTATCCTGTCCCTTCAAAAGTCTGTTTTGCTTCTGATCATTGTCAGAAGCTTCCTCACTCCCCATATATCTTATAGCCAACTGAGTGTTTATATATATATGTAATATATATTATAATTAAATTTGTATACATATATACAGATTTAATTCTTCCCTCTTTGAACCAATTCTGATGACAGTAAGGTTCAAGCATTGCCACACTCTGCATTTCCCTCTCTACTATAAATGCTTTTCTTTATGTATCTCCTTTATATGAGAAAAATTGCCCCATTCTATCTTTCTCTTCCCCCATCTCCTAGTGCAGGGTTGGCGAACCTTTTCCCAGTTTGAGTGCCCAGAGGACACTTTTTCTTTTTTTTTTAAACCCTTAATTTCTGTGTATTGGCTCACAGGTGGAAGAGTGGTAAGAGTGGGCAATGGGGGTCAAGTGACTTACCCAGGTCTCACAGCTGGGAAGTGTCTGAGGCCAGATTTGAACCTAGGATCTCCCGTCTCTAGGTCTGACTCTCAATCCACTGAGCTACCCAGCTGCCCCCTACCAGAGGGCACTTTTTAAAGTTGTTTAGAAGGGAATTTTGGGAGAGTTCAGTTGCATCCCTACTCTGACATTTTTCCTCTGCCTCTTACTCTCTTGAATGATTTTGTTGGAGCTCATCTGACGATAATTCAGATATTAGTTGAATTTAATATTTATTATATAGTCTTTACAAAATCAAGAAGTATGATACAAAAACATAATGTACACCTTACAAATTTGGAAAATGTACTGATAAACATGTTTGTTTTTGCCTCAACAGTGACAATCTGGAATTCAATGCCCAGTTGTGAAACTAACTCTCTTCCACTGGTCCAGCATCTCTAAGGTATGACTATGCACCCAGATCACCTAATCAAAGGATCAGAGGGAGAGGAATAAACAGCTTAGAATAAATAAAATGGAGCAAAAGGGGAAAAAAAACCTTGTTAAATCTCTATCATTTGAACCCAATTTATATCTTACACTCTGCACAGTTGGAGGGGTCTCTGTGTCAATGGAATCACAGATCTATAAAGGAAAGAAATATTTTTGAACATGTATTATATTTTTGAATGCACTTGCAAATTGAATTTTGAAAATTTTTCTGGCACTACATTTTGAGAACTTCACAACTTGATTCAAATACCCTAGCAAGAATTGGAATTATAGGCAAACATTAATAGCATTCTGAAACACGCTAAGATTTTATAACTAAGAATATTCCTCTGTTCACTCAAAATTTGCACTTGGTGTTATTTCCACCCTCCATTTACTTGTAAATTTTCCAAATAACTTCTAGTTTCACATTTCGGAATTGAACCATGGCCTCATTTAGTAATCTCAGCGGTGCTATATTTGGAATAATGCATGGATGAATTTCAAATCTCCCTGTGATATCACACTTTATAGCACATCTTATCTCTCTTCTCCACTTCCTACACATCCAGACCATACTCTGAAGCATATCTGCAAGGCTTCCCTGTGGCTGCATACTTAAACATTCATTATATCAACATTTATTAAGTGAGGACTCTAGAAAGCACTGTGCTGCGGAGGAGGTTGGGATGAGACAGATGCATAAATATATAGGTAAAGAAGCTTTTTTGTCAAGGTGTTTATAATCTAGAAACATTCTTCATGTACCATGTTAATTTTATCATCAGGTGAAGCTGTTAACTACTCACTAGGGAGCTTCACCCACTCTGACAATTTGCACATGCTCTACTTAGACAGAAGTACACAATAGGTGCCCCCCTCTCTCTTATTAATTCTTTTTATGGGACAGTACCATTAGTTACCCAGAGTTATGTGCATTCATGAATCTACCCAATCAAAATGGTATCTGAGCCTTCACCCACAGGTTGACCATGGCCATTATGGAGTTGGTTCACCACAGAATGCAGACATGTATTGTGGAATGCTGCATTCAGCATTTTTACTTTTAGCACAGAATCTATAAGTAAATAAACAATACTTAATAACAAGGAGATGATGCATAATGATAATAAACATATACCCTGTGGCTGCAAATTCACTTTTCTCCTAAACCCAAGACTTCTCCCAGGGGGTATTGCAGCTGTTTGAAAAGAGCAATAGGCAACTAGAAGTAACTCATTCTCCAACTTACTTTAAAAAACCCCCCACCAAATATAAAAAGGGAAGCAGGTACAGATGATAGAAGATGAATAAAAAGATTGGCACAATGGTACAGTGGAAAGGGAGCTGTTATGAGTTCAAACACTACCTCTACCATTTAGCTTGGATAAATCACTTTATTTTCTTGATCTTCAATTTATTCATCTGTCAAATAAGGAGGAATATATTATATGGCTTCTGAGGTCCCTTCTAACTTTGGATTTATGAAGAGTTGATTGAGTAGATTCACAAATGCGCATAAATCTGGGCAACTAGTGGTGCTGTTCCATAGAAAGAGTCAACCACAGAAAGGGAGGCACATATTGAGTACTTTTGTCCTAAAGCAGTGATGGCAAACCTTTTAGTGAAGGAGTGCCAGGTCCCTGCCTCACCCAACCCCCAAAAATGAGTGCCTGGTGTGCCCTGCATCCTCCTTACCCTACACAGGGGAGGGAGAAATAGCTCCCATTGGGCTTGCTTGGCAGAGGGGCAGGTCAGTTGAGGAATGCCCTCAGTGAATGTAGAGAGGAGGAGGGAGTGGCCCAAGGGCTCTGCTCCCCTCCAGCTCTGCCACCTGTGAGCTGCCCACCCTACCCCCTGTGTGTTCCCATTGGGTTGCTGGGTAGAGGGGAGGGGGATTATGAAAAAATGTCATCAGGCACAATGGAGAGGGGGAAGGAAGCATCTCCACCCAAGTCCCTCTGCCTTTATAGTAACAAACTCTAGGTGGTGTGTGTGATCATGTGCCCACAGAGAATGCTCTGTGTGCCATCTTTGGCACCTGTGCCATAAGTTTGCCATTACTGCACTAGAGCATGTGAAGTAGTTTAAGGAACATTAATAGAGAGTTTTTTGAATTAGGCTGGGGACAAGAGGAAGATCAAATAATGATGGTGGAATGTTAATAATGGAGGACAATCTCAATTCACAGGTAAGATTAATAACCTTTGGAAGAACAGGTTCAAGAGAGGGGTGGAAATGGAAATCAGGTTATAAGGGATCATAAGGTCAGTGGATGGTGAGAAAAAAGAATTATTGAGTACCAATGATTAGAGTTTAACAGTAAAAAGGAAGAGAGATAAAGGATAATACTCTCAGGGAATGCCAGAGTCAAGGAAGAGTTTTTATTGATATAGAAAAGCAGGGCACATTTATAGTCAGCTCCAAAACAACCAGTATATAAAGTCAGGGTGAATATGGAGTCATGGTCAACGGTTTAATATCCTCAGGGAGATGAAAAGATATGAGATCAAAGGCATAAAAAGAGGAGTCAACCCTGGCAATTGTTAGGATCATCTTCACCTTTGAGATTGGTGCAAAGGAGGTGTGAATTGGTGGGAATATAGGAGCTTTTGGGGTGTGGAATAGTAGACATCTGGGAGCTCACTTAGGATTGTCACAATTTTCTCATTAATAAGTTAAGGCCATTTGAAAAGAGAGAAGGATAAGGCTAGCACTTGAGGAGAGAGAAGGTCTGAGACTGCTGCTGAATGAACTCTCAAATGAGATTAGATACAACAAATCTGTAGTTGGTTCAGATAGCATGTTTCAGTGACCACTTCTATCAGTACTGGCCAATTTGGGAATAGGAGGACTGTGTTAGGATTGTTGGGATTTGTACAAAGGAAATACAATGGGGCAAAGACTGTAAGGCTAGAAGAACAGGTCAAGATTCTGAAAGAAGAAAGATGAGGACAGTGCAGGGGTAATGGATTGGAAACATGGGGAGAAGTAAAGGGATTTGAATGCATAAACAGAATGAAGAATAGACTTAAGGCTAATGAAGTGGAAGGAGAGAGAGAAAAGGCCTGGAGATTCTGATCAGGGAAGGGAGTTCCAGAGTTCTGAGTCTAAAAATGGAAAACACATAACTGACTACATAGCACACTGTTCTCCCTAATGCTGCAAGATTCATTCAAGTGTGTGAAATGCCAGAGGCCATTTTCTTTTTCCTGAGTCAAGGAAATTTCTCAAAATGCCTGACTCAGGAGAAGAGGGGAATAATGTTCAGCGGACTGCCACTTTACTGTAGCACCCTTGTATAATGTCTAGGACAACTAGAACCATTTCTACCTAGACAAGGTGGGTTGTGTTGTCAAACCCAGATGCCAGGAGCATCATTGTGATCTTCCTATGCCATGATGAAAAGCTAAAGCCTGTTTTGATAGGATTTAGAGCTGAAGGGACATTAGATACCAAGTGGTGTAATATTTTCCCTTTATAGAAGACAAAACTGAGTCTCAAAGAGGAGAAACAAGTTGCTCAAGATCACACAGGTTTTAAATCAAGAACTAACTCCAATTTCCTGCTGCTGTTGTGAAGTCAGGGTTAGTGATGCCTCCCAATATTTTCTAAGTAGTCAGCAACTTCTGGGGTCTTGGATGTCATTCTTGGAGTCTGAGTGGAGAGGAGGCTTGAGGGTTAGCAGAAAGCAAATAAGGGCATTGTGAAGTGTAACTGCGCTGAATGTGGACCTAGATGATCCAGGGTTGATTCCAGGCTGTTCTGCTACCTGTGTGACCTCTGTGGGTCATCTGAAAAATGAGGAGGCTGGCCTGGAAGAACACCCCTAAGATCCCTTACATTTCTAAAGTTGTGATCTTTGATTTTTGATAGAAAAAGATGCCATTGACAACACTGTCAGGATGCAATAACAGTAGAAAGTTTTCTGTTGGGGATGGGGTGGGGTTCCTGGGAATTACATCATATAACCCTATGCAACTAAAAGAGGAGAATGAAAAGTGCGTTGAATTTTGAGTCAGAAGATCTAGATTTGAATTCCAACCTTTCCATATGTGTGACCTGAGAGGACTCTATTTCAATGGATCTGAGTTTATTCTTTTTTAAAATGAGGGGAGCTATATCACATAAACCTTAATGTTCTTTCAAGTTCTAAATCCATCCATAATTCTTTGTGCTATAAAGCAAATAAAATTATAAATGCAAATGTAGATTTGGGATGCTAATTTTATAATTAACTGAAATGAAACATAATAGAAGGATTGACATCTAGGGACTGGTATAGCTAGGGGGTATGGGAATATGAGCAATGAAAGAAGTTAGCTTTAAAAGGGGGAAAATAATTGAGTAGGGGTAAATAGAATTAATCAGTGGTGAAGTGGGGGGACTTTAGAGAGCAGCTTGAAGATGATCACTTAATTACTTGGGGCCTCAGTTTTCTTATTTATTAGAGTGGGAATATGCACAAGATCATAGCTTTAGAGCTAGTTGGAACATTAGAAATCTTCTAGTTCAGTCCCCTCAGTTTACAGAGGAAGAAACTGAGACTGGGAGGTTGTGACCTTCCTCTCTCTAATCAAACAGCCAGTAAAAGTCATAAGCAAGATTTCAACCTGGAAGTTTGATCATCTAACCATTACACGGCTCTGTTTTTAAATCAGGGGTTTTTAACCTTTTTTGGGGTGGTGGACCCCTTTGGAAGTCTGACAAATCATGGGCTAAATTTCAGTTAGAGATTAGTGAACACAAAGATATAATTTTTCACTCATCAAAGTTCGTAGATCCATTGAAATTGATTCATGGACTCCTTGAGGTTTGGAGGACCTTAGAAGTCCTGCAATGATCTCTAAAGTCCTTTGCAACTCTGACATTCTATGTTCTATATTTGATATTCAGGAAGAGAAATTTCTAGAGGAAAATATCTAGATGAAGGAAGGAAGGGAAATAAAGCAAACAGCTCATGATGTTCCAGAGAAAAGTTTTGCCCTTAACCCAGGGCTTTGGCTTGTCTAACCAGCTAGAAGGTACCTTGTTTCTCAAGGACCAGTGCCTTAAGGAGAGTGTCTATCTGACCTAGAAAATAAATCAAGGGAAAACTAAGGGAACCTGGAGTTAGCTGTTAATTTGGGGCTAAAGAATTATATAATAATAATAGTGTTTGTGTGTTCACCATTTGACAACAATGTTTTGGGTGGGTCCATGTAGTGTACTGACTGGATAGAGAAATGGTGCCAAAATAAAGCTTTGGCTTCAAATCCTGTCCATAACACATACATTCCTATTTCCAGCCAAGGGGTCCTTTGTTATATTCCACTTAGTGAGAAAGGCTGTATCTTCACAAGAAAAAAACCAAACTTCCTATTGGACAAAAATGTCTGTGATTTTGGTAGGTCATCTAGAACACTGAACCTTCCCTTGCATCCAAAATTGCCAGATTTGATCATCTGATACAATATGATGGGTTCTTTTGGGCACTAACTAAAGACTTGGTATTGAATATTCTTGGCCTGGTACAAAAATTCAGGAAAGATTTGGCCAGGTTGATACATGATACAGGCTTAACTTCGGGTGTGGGTGTGGGAAGGTAGTCCTTGATCTGCCCATGACTATCTGCCTCCAAGACAAGTCCTGTTCCTGTGGAAAAGATTCTGTGGTGATCCCTTTTAGCATTTTCCTGTCCTGCCTTCTGGCGGTTCAGTATATGACAAGGACGTCTGTGCTGAATGAAGTTATCAAGGTGAAATCACTCAACTACACAGGGTCCAAATACTATCCAAGTATAGAAGTCTATACAGTTTATCAACTATTGTGGGTAGATGGGTAGTGATAACTTGATCTTCCCACCTGTCTACAAGCTTACCATAAAATCACAAACAGCCCACCCCATGGACTTCATATTCTTGACCCTTGAGTTTGATCTTCTAAACTACTGAGCAGTCAAATTTTTAGTCTTGGTGAACTCAAGGGATATCCCTTTACTCAATAAGAGTAAGTTCCTCTGTAACATGTATCAGTTACTGATAGTCAAAGAAGTCAAAGAAGGAGATGGTCCTAAATTGCAGTCTAAGTCTGATCTAGGGTCCTGATTCAATCAGACTCTTGTGGACTCAAGCAGAGAGGTACTATGGACTCTGCCTGACTGTGATCAACTCAACTCCCTTTCCAGTGCTTCTCAGGATCCATTAGCAGCTGCTGCATGAATCTTTTAATGGAACTTAACAAAAGTCATTCTCCTAGTGCTACTTAATTCATTGATTGGAGCAGGCATATTCTATGATTAACTATAGCTCCATCCTAGAGATGTGGCTAGAGTCCCTTCCTCAATATCAAGATTTTAAAAATAGCTTTAGTGCCAGTAAAGCAGAAAAGTCATTCCTTTATTAACCATACCCTTATATGATTAACCAAAAAGGTATAATGTTATATGTTATAATGATTGTGTACATTTTGCGCTGGTTCTGTTTACTTTGCATCAGTTTCTAGAAGTCAACTTATGTTTCTCTGAATTCTTTATATTCATTGCTTCTTATAGCACACTAATATTTCATTGTTTTCTACAGTTTATTTAACCATCTCCTAGTCAATGGACATTTACCTTGCTTCTTTGCTTCTAGTTCTTCCCTACTCTCCTTTCCTTTTAAAAACCCTTTGAAGAGCTATAGTATTCGGTCTGGTCGACAATTTGCCATTAATTAATATCAAACAAACCATTCATAGTTTCCAAGGCAAGTAGATAATTCAGTGGATAGAGTATTGGCCTGGAGTCAGGAAGATTCATCTTTGTGAGTTCAAACTCAGCCTTAGACACTCATTAGCTATGTGACCCAGTGCAAGTCATTTAACTATGTTTGCCTCAGTTTCTTCCTCTATAAAATGAGCTAGAGGAGTGTAAGAAAATATAAGGTAATGGGGTCACCAGGGATATTACAATAAACTAAGGGGTTTGTGGGAACACACTTTAGGATTTATGAGAGACTGGACCAGGGTGAAGAGACCAGAGTTTTTCTGAATCTCCACTTATCTTAACTGTCACCCAGCTTCCACTAGACCAGAGTATAGTAACAGGCTAACAAGGTAAAAGGGACTTAACAGCTTTAATTATGTTATACTAAAAAGGTGGGAAAGGATTTCTATATTAAAATCTAAGGGATAAAACCACAGGGCAATGGGAGGACTTATTCTACTCTTATCTAAGTGATCTAAACTAACAGGGTCCAAGGAGCTATAAATGGAGGCTCTTGGTTTCTGCCTCAAACCTGGAACCTGCCAGGCTTGGGTACTGCTAGGGCTTTGTGGCTTTGGGATTCTCACTGCAATCCGCTGATGATCTCTGGATGCCAGGAGCTAAAGTTGTCTCAGGAACCAAGTAGTAAGGGTTTTGCTTGAAGCAGTGTCCACCAGAACTCAAACTACACCTCTTCTCTTGGCTCTGTAGATCTTGTCCTTTACTTGATGCCACACCACACAGGATCCCAGGGGAAAAGAGGATGCAAGGTGTCCTTTGCTCTGAGGTCTCCCAGGCTGGCAACAGTTTTGCCCACCACTAATGGAGTCCACACTCAGAGCCCAGACAGACTTCCTCCTCCTTCATTCCAACCTGGAATTCCCAGCTCCAGCTCCTTCCTGTTAGGTACTTCCTAATCAATATATAATCAATACCTAATAACCAGCTAATCTAATCTTACTCATAACAGGAGGAAATAGCAAACCACTCTGATATCTCTGCCAAGAAAAACCCCAAATGGGATCATGATATAACTGAAATGACTGAACAACAATCATGTCAAACTAACTGGTCTAGAGATGATAGATCTATGCCCCAGAATTGGTTTCTATTAACTTTCCCCAGGATTTGGATGAAGGAAAGCATTTTAGAGGGGGAAGAATGATGCAGAATGACTGGCACCAATGTTGTTATAACAAAGCTAGAAAGGGATGTGGCTAGCATATTGTCGATATAAATTTTTTTGGCTTGCTCATTTCTCTAAGGAAGAAATGGAGAGAGACAAACCATCATCTCATCTCACTTATACTTGTTGCTGAGCTAAGTCCCCTATGACTGCTTGTTGACTTTAGAGGCTTTGTATCATTGGTAATTCTATTTCTTACTTTTTTGCCTCACCTCTTGGATTTAATTACCCTGTGAAATCTTGACCAGGTTAGCCCAGTGTTTAGTTTACTCTCTCTTTCTGTCTGTCTGTCTCTTTCTCATCACAACTTGGATCCTGAAAGGTACTCTTTCTTCCTAGGAGAGCTTTTCTCCCAAACTTTATTAATTACCTTTAACCTATATATATATATATATACATATATATATATATATATGTGTGTGTGTGTGTGTGTGTGTGTGTGTGTGTGTGTGTGTGTGTGTGTGTACTATTTCCTTATTCCTTTTGTTTATCTAAACCAGTGATTCCCAAAGTGGGTGCCACTGCCCCCTGGTGGGTCCTGCAGCAATCCAGGAGGGCGGTGATGGCCACAGGTGCATTTATCTTTCCTATTAATTGCTATTAAAATTAAAAAAAAATTAATTTCCAGGTGGCTAAGTAATATTTTTTCTGGAAAGGGAGTGGTAGGCCAAAAATGTTTGGGAGCCACTGATCTAAACCTTCTCTGAAATACACTCACCAAATCTATGTTAAGGCTGGGTATGCTTTTCAGTTAAACTAGGTTTCTTTGTCCACACTCTATCTAAGGTTAGTCCATTTCATGTCTCTTAGCAGGTACTATCTTTATCTTCAAGTTTTTCAGTGAGGTGTCTGATTCCTTGTTCAACCAAGGTTGGAACATCCTGTTTTTCCCTGATCCACAGCCCTTATTTCCTTTCTAACCATATATCTGACGGGGTCTCTAGCCCTCTCCAACACTTTGCAGAACAGAGATAATCAATAGTCAATAAACATTTATTAAGTATCTAACATGTATAAACCAGTGGTTATCAGTGCTTGTCAGCTTTGGGAGGGGGGAATAAAAGAGGGGGCAGGGAATCATGAATCATATAACCATGGAAAAATATTCTAAAAAAAAAAGCATGGAACAGGAGGCATCTAAGTGACTCAGTGGACTGAAGGGAGGTCCTGTGTCCAAATGTGATCTCAGACACTTCCTAGTTGTGTGACCCTGGACAAGCCACTTAACCCCCATTGCCTAGTCCTTACCATTCTTCTGCCTTAGAACCAAAACATAGTATTGATTCTAAGATGGAAAGTAAGGGTTTAAAATAATAAACTAGGGAAGGGCAAAATGGGTATGTTTGCAAATTAATTTGATATAAAAGCATTAGGGATCCACACATTTAAGATAAAGTTTAAGCGGAAAAAAAAATCAAAGAACGAAAGCATTCCATGTAATGAGATTTCCATGATCTCCTTTGATTATTTGTTTTAGCATTTAAGTATAGTCAAAAGAGCTCTTTCCATTCCAGCTTTGCAATTAGAGGAACTAGGTTCAAATCCTATCTTAGTCATGTCCTTTATGAACTTGGCTTGAGACCTTGATTTTTCTTATCTGCAAAATGAGAGGTGCAGACTAAAGGCTGTATGGTCTCTTCCAGATCCAAAACTAATTCTTTGGTCTGTTTAATTGCTCCCCTGGTATTTTCTCTCTCTCTCTCTCTCTCTCTCTCTCTCTCTCTCTCTCTCTCTCTCTCTCTCTCTCTCTCTCTCTCTCCACTCTCCT
>NC_058132.1:621042197-621056486 GCF_016433145.1 Gracilinanus agilis | reverse complement strand
GGCAATGGGGGTCAAGTGACTTGCCCAGGGTCACACAGCTGGGAAGTATCTGAGGTCAGTTTTGAACCTAGGAACCTCCCGTCTCTAGGCCTGACTCTCAATCCACTGAGCTACCCTGCTGCCCCCACCTTCCTTCCTTTCTTATCTTCTGTCTTAGAATTTTTCCTAATGGAGGGGGAGGGTGGGTAGCTTGGTGGATCAGTAGATTGAGAGCCAGACTTAGAGATGGGATCAAATCTTATCTCCAACACTTCCTAGTTGTGTAACCCAGGGCAACTTACTTAACCTTCATTTCCCAGCCCTTACTGTTCTTCTGCCTTGGAATAAATACACAGTTTTGATTTTATGATGGAAGATAGTTAAAAAAAAGAATTGATATTCTCTGTTCTAAGGCAGAAGAGCAGTAAAGGCTGGGCAATTGAGATTAAGTGACTTGCGCAGGGTCACAGAGCTAGGAAGTGTTTGCATAAAGTTAGGAAATATCTTCTGCTTTTAAACCCTCAAAATCTCCTATTAGCTCAAGTAGTTGAGGGAGCAGAGATAGGCAACTTAATAGCTTTACAAGGTGCTGATGTCCTTACAAAGTACAAAGTGGGCTTCTGATTGAAGTTCTAAAAGGAGTTTTGTCCTACAACATCATATAAGTATTATAGCTCAGATACACTAAGCTTGAAGTGAGACATTCTCTTCCACCCAAGTGTACCAAACAACCACAAAAATCAATAATTCCAAAGAGCCTTTTTGGTACTCATAGTAACCAAGAAGAAAATAAAGGACCAGAGGCTAAAAAAAGAGTTAGATACTGTGAACTGAATTCTCTATAGGAAACTTTTCAATTCTATCCCTTATGGTCTAGCCAGAAAACTGATAAAAACCATTAATACAGAAGGCCACAAGGCAACGGAGATAGATTTCCAGATCTGCTTCTATGTGTCCTCATATGGCATTTAAATTTTCTGATTTCTTTGGTATATTTAGCTTGTGAAACCTTAACCTTACTCTTCTCATATAAGTAACTTCCCCTGTGCTAGGTTATTGCAGCATTGGGCCTCTGATTCATCTCAAATCTCACTTTTTGCAAATGGTTTTTCTCTGCCTGCCTTTACCCCCCCCCCCCGACTAATAACATTTTCCCTCTGAGATTACCTCCCGTGTACCCTATAAATATATATTGGACATACATAATTGTTTGCACAATGTCTCCCCCATTTGACTGTGAGCTCCATGAAGGCAGCGACTGTTTCTAATTTCATATCGCCAAGTACTTGGCACATTGTATGGCATATGCATGCTTTTGGACTGACTGATTGTAATGAATAAACATTTATTAAGTCTTAACTACCTGCCAGGTACCAGAAATAGTGAGAAAAAAAATGAAATAGTCCTTGTCCTACAAATTTTTTCCATTTTATGAAGGCGGGTATCATGCTTGCATAAACATATAAGTATATATGAAATACACAGAAATGAATTTTTAGGGAAGGCACTAAAGGCTGGGTCTTTCAGAAAAGGCTTCCTAGAGGAGGTGGGAACTGAACTTTGTATCCCAAGGATGGGATTCTTTTCGCTTGATTATTCCTACATGGAAAATTTAGATGCTAACAAAATTTCCCCCAAATGAATAATTACAAAATATCAATAAATTCCTGGCACCTCAAAGGGAAAAAAATCCTGTGAATCTAGGTTAGAGATGAAATGACTGGTGATAAGCTGTATTATGTAAGGATGGGAGCAGTAACCAGAGAAACATCCACCTATATCCAACAATATTGGCAGCTTCCAAAGCAAGACCAGAGCCCCAGCAAAATTCACCCTACCTATGGAATCTCAGAGATAGATGTCCTTCTGATCCAGTAGGCTCTCCCCTCTGCCCAAAATGCCTATTATTCACTTCTACCTCTTAAAATCTCTGACTTCCTATAAGGAATGATACACTGTTTGATTTCTATAAGAACTGGAAAGACCTACATGAACTGATGTGGAGTGAAATGAGCAGAACCAGGAGAACATTATACACAGTAACTGAAACATTGTGGGAAGATCAAATGTGATTGACTTTGCTTCTAAAAGCAATGCAATGATCCCGACGAATTCTGAGGGTCTTATGAGAAAGAATACTATCTATAGCTAGGAAAAGAACTGAGAAGGTAGAAATCCAGAAGAAAACAAATGATTTATCACTTGTTTATCTGGGTTTATACCCAGGTTTAAACCCCACATTTGGGGGTTTGATTTAAAAGATTACTCTACTGCAAAAATGAATAGTAAGGAAATAGGATTTGAGTGATAATATATGTATAACCCAGTGAAATTTTGTCATCTTCAGGAGTGGGGAGGGAAAAGAGGAAGGAGACAAGAAGAATCATGTAACCATGATAAATAATTTAAAAATCCCTGGCATCCTTCAAGACTAGGCTCATGTACCACCTCCTATAGGAAGTCTTTCCTGATTCATCTAGCTGTTAGTATTTTTTCCTCCCCTAAATAGCATCTGTGTGCTTATCTATTTACATGGTTTGCTTTCTTGGCATAATAGAAGCTCTTTGAGGGAGAGCAGAGAATAGTTTTCCTTTTTCTCTGTCTTAAGCACTTAGCACAGTGTCTTTAATGCTGTAGGAACATTTTTTTCTCCTTACTGTCTGTCTTAAATCAATACTAAGTATTAATTCCAAGGCAGAAGAGCAGTAAGGACTGGGCAATGGGGGTCAATTGATTTGCTCAGGATCGCCCAGCTTGGAAGTGACTGAGGCCAGATTTGAAACGAGGCTGGTCCTGGCTCTCAATCAGCTGAGCCACTAGCTGCCCCAGGGAAGAGATCTGAGGCAGACCAATTCAGAAGTTATGGAAATAGTCTGGGCAAAAAGTGATTGGTCCCAATGGGTGAGTGAAGGGAATAGCCTGGATTTAAATGATGCTATGTGGGTGAAACTGACAAGATTTGGCAACTGACTAGAAATGGGAGCTGGACATCTAGGTGGCCCACTGGACAGAGAACCTGAACTGGAGTCAGGAAGACCTGAGCTCAAATATGGCCTCAGATACTTCCTAGCTGTGTGACCTTGGGCAAGTCGCTTAATCCTCTTTGCCTCAGTTTCCTTGGCTATAAAGTGATCTGGAGAAGGAAATGGCAAACTGTTCTAGTATCTTTGTCAAGAAAACCCCAAATGGGGTCATGAAGAGCCAGACATGACTGAAACAACTGAACAACAATAAGAAGTTATGGAAATAGAGACAGAGAAAGAGTGAGGAATCAGGATGACTCCAAAAGTTTCAAACCTAGAAGGAGGGCAGTATGGTTGACAGAAATAGAGAAGTTCAGAAGAAGGATGATTTGAGGGGGAAATAAAGAATTAGTAGTGATACATCATATCAGCAGAGTGCTTCTGAGATTTATAACTAATAGCTGGGAGAATAGGAGAGCAGACTAGATCTGGCCAGAAAACAGGATGCAAAAAAATTCCATCATATTCTGGAAAGGAAAAGAAGATAACAGTTTCTGAAAAAATCCCCTAGCTTCCAGTTGAAGAGGAATTTGAAGGCTGATTTGACAAAACAAACTATCACCCACATGTAAGAAGAGTAGAATTCTTCTTAGAGAATCTGTGCAATGGAAAAGTACTAAGCTCTGATGAAGTATATAGATGGCAGAGGATAGATTGATTAGAACTAGAATGTGAGGATTCAAGAGCCCCTAAGCTCCCTTCTTCAAAATACCAAATGAATCATGCAACCAAAGGGATAGTGTTATTGAACTTTTAGAACCTGTGCTAATTTTATTGACCGTTAGTTCTTTGTTTCGATTTTTGGTGGGGAGTTCCAGAAGCAGCAAGTGGAGTAGTAGTTATATAACTTGATGCTTCTCATTTGTGAATAGGACTGCAACCAACAATGCCTTCCTTGGAGTTTTGACCTGAAACTATTCCTTTTTGTTCTTCTATCTCAAGCATTTAGTATATTATCTTGCATGCAGTAGGAACTTAATCAATGCATGGTGGATTGAATTGGACGAGGCATATGTTTTTACAGTTTAGAATCTTTCCTTATTAATTTTCTTTTTCTTTTTTTTAAACCCCTACCTTCCATCTTAGAATCAATACTGTGTATTGATTCTAAGGCAGGAGAGTACTAAGGACTAGGCACTGGCAGATAGGTGACTTCCCCAGGGTCACCCAATTAGGAAGTGTCTGAGGTTGGATTTGAATCCAGAACCTCCCATATCTGAGCTTGACTCTCTATCCACTATCTCAAAACAATAATTTATTAAGCACTTACTTTATATCAGACATTGTGTGAAGCTCTGGAGATAAAAGAAAGGCATAAAATAGTATCTGAGGTCAAATTTGACCCAGGACCTCCCTTCTCCAGGCCTGACTTTCTATATATTGAGCTACTCTTATGTCCCCTTTTCTTATTAATTTCCCAAAATTAATTGAGACTTTCTGAATTTATGGTAGGGTTTAAATATGATGAACTTATAATGTTACTGATCACAGGCAACATTATACAAAATATATCTATAATTATTCTCTAGTCCTAGATGGAGGGGAACTTGGGGCCCCTCAATTTTTAAATATATATACACATGTATATATATGTATATAAATAAATATGAATATTTAAATAGAAATGGTTTCCTTTGTAATCCTATGTATTTTATTTTATGCTTTTAAAAGCATTATTCTAAGAAGGGATCAAAGGTTTCACCAGACTACAAAAGGGGTTCATCATACAAAAGAGGTGAAGAACTCCTCTTCTGGGCTGAATTGAAGAGCCTGGGGCAGCTCCAGAACCCCTGTTCTAACCTGAATTGAAGATGATGCAGCTGCTCCAGATAGGATGGATTCTGACTCCTAGGGTCCTTACTGATTTCTTACTGACCATTGGAAATAGGTTGATGAACTTCTCTTTATTAATTCCCTTTTCTTCACAGCTTTTAGTACTTCTCAGAGACCATTTTCACTAAGTTCAGTAGTAGCACTACTTTTGAACAGAACCACATAAAATATGTTGCTTGTGACAAGTGCTGGGAAATGGAAGAGAGAGGAGAAGTAACGATGATAAAAACATGAGTAGATAATTAAACTCAGACAGCCCATCACATAAGGACTGAAATGACGACCGGGAAGCAATTACTCTAACTAAGAAATCATATTACTGGAATGGTTTAGGGAGAAAAAAACCCTCTAGTTCATCCTTCTGCCCAGATAAACATCACTGGCAAGGGAGAGGGAATTTGTCAGTGTTATCAGCAAAATAAAAATAGCTTTGTAGATTAAGGTGGAGGGGTCCTAATGTTAGTGACAACAACAATTGCACTCACATGAATGCAAATGCTTTCTAATGACTTACCACTATCTCTTAGTAGCCTTGAGAAATAGGTAGGTGACAATGCTATTACTTCTATTTTCCAGTGGAAAAAATGTGGCAAACCAAGGGTAATGTTCTTCTCTAAGGACTCTGAGCCTCTTGCAGCCCAAACATCCATGAGAGTGGTTGAAAGAAGGATCAATGAGCAAGGGACACAGCCCAATAGAATTAAAAATTTTTCATGAGATAATTCCCCTAAGAGTTTTTTTTTTAATGGAGACCAATCATTCTTTATTCCTCCCACCTCCTATTCAATGCCAGCAAAATGACAGGATGAGCATTTCTTGAAAAGAAGAGATTAATCTTCCTGTGAGGTCAGTTTCAGAAATTAATTTCTCGTGGAGTTTTAGTCATAGGATTATGGGATCACCAATTTAAAGTTGGAAGAGACCTCGGAGACCTAGAGAGTGCAAGCAATTTGGCTATGGTCACACAACCAGTAAGCATCCACGGCAGGGTTTGATTATAGTTCTTCCTGATTCCAAAGCAAATACTCTAGCTACTATAGTACATTACTTCAACATATGTCAAAATACAATTATATGGACAGAAGGGATGATGGTGAGTATAGGGCCAAAGGTTTTTTTTTTGAGGGGAGGAGATAGTGTTAAAGGGTCAGAGTCTGCTCTAACTTTAACTGGCCTTTGGAATTTCCCTTCATTTCCCAGTAGTAAAGCATTGGCTTGGTCCAGTATCACAAGTTAAAGACTCTTTACTTAGCCGAGCTCTCTTCAGAGATTCATATGATCACAAGATCATCACAATGAATGTTAATGATGACAATAATAATGATTATAGTAAATCACTGTATGAATGACCTTTTCTCAGTCTTTCAATGCCTTTTGATGCTTTTTTGGAAGGAAATTTTTATGCTGTCCAGGCATGCCAAGAAGCCTTACTCATTTCTTGATCTCAAACCACATTTTCCAACATATTTTTCATCATTCTCCTCATGTCCATTTTTTCATGAAAATCACTGACAATCAAAATATCTGTTGACTTAATTGAGATAATCTTGTCAAATTATTCATAGAATTTCTCTTTTTCCTCTTTCTTTACATCCAATATTGACATGTGAACTGCAATTATCTTCATTGTGGTCTGTTGCTTGAGCATTGCAAGGCAAGATGATCAGGTGTCTCATGAAACAACAATTCTCGATGCCTTTGGGGACTTGATAAAACTAAATTTGCCAACTTTTTTTGCTTCTCTGAGGAGAACCTGTGAACCACCTTTTGATTCAGCTACAACTTCTCCATGTCTGATGGTTTCATTTAGAGAAAATTTCAATATAGATGTGATTCAGTTGTTCTAGCAATGAGACAGCATGGTATAATAGCTGCAGAGCTTGGCTCCAAATCTGGAAGCTCGGCTTCAAGTCCTACTTCTGGAATATCTATGCTGTATGATCCTGGACAAGCCACCTAATCTCTTGTCAAATGTCTAAGATATACATTTCAGAGCAGGTGCTAATCTTTATTAATAGAGAGAATTTCTTCATCTGTAATTTCCCTATAATGATAAAATAATCTATCAAAATTATAATGAGTACTACTCCATAATTGCTCAAAATTATTACCAATATGTGGATGTATGTATTTGCAATCTGCACATGAGTTTAAAATCATTCCTTTCTTTTTCCAAGAGCACACTATTGAAAGTAGAAAATTATTACATGTTTGAAGAGGAATGGAAAGTGGGAAGAAAGAAGAGAGGAAGGATGGTAGAAGGAAGGGGGGGGCAGGGAAAGAAAGTAGGGAGGGAGAAGAGTTGAAAAATGGTTCACCAACCCAAAAAACTATCATTGTAAGCTATATTGCCACATGGCCATTAACTGTCCTCCACTTCCAGTTGCCAGTCCCACTTTGGGGACCCTCAGAAAAAAAAGGACAGTCAATGAGTTCTCCAGGTTGCCACTGAAGAGAAACCCAAGGGAATCTGGAATTCTGTGACAACAATTTCAGGTATGGGTGGATTTGGTCATCTTCTCTGTTGGGTCACTTTAACAAATTCATGCAAGCCAGCAGCTTTACAATCCTTCCTTTACCTTTTTATTAACTAATAGTTTTCACTGTGATTATCACCTCAGGGGTCTGATCTAATCCTGTCAGTGCCCATCTGATTACACATAATGCATGGAAGATAATAAAACCAACCAGATTACCCCCTAGTAGGATTGAGAGGACATACAAGAGAATACATACAAGAAGGTTGTTGAAATGCCTTCAGTGTGATTGATTTCATTGATTTCAGTCTTTTTCCCAGGGTTAGGTGGGCCTGATGTGTACCAATGCAGAATTTAATAGAATTTGTGATCCAGCAGCTCCATCTATAAATATTATGGTTGGGAACATTTGTCTACTTTGGATTGCCTAGAATTGCTTTTGAATAAGCAATCAGTCCATGTACCAGCATTTGCTGAGCATCTACAGAAGGGCAGGGCATTGTCTATAGACAATTAAAAAGCAGATGTGAATAGTAAGCCCACCACTGAAGAAAAAGCACTTGTAGTTCTTTTTTTAGAAATAAAACAATAAACATGTTCTAGTTGCAGAGAATCCTTGTCTGAGATGTGAAATAAAAAAAACAAAACAAGGATCATAAACAGAGCTTAATTGGGTTATGTTGAAAGGACAAAACTCTTCAGGCCTAATTGTCAATTTAACCTGTTACTGGAGCAGGTCATTTGAAGTGCTTAATTTGAAATGAAATATTAAAGCAAGGCAAGAACTTTAAAGATCAGATAGCAAATGAAACTATCTTTACTGAATATTCAACAAAGAAGTAATATTCAACAAAGAAGTAACATGAAATAGTAGAATGAATACTGGAATGAGAAATAATAATGTCTGTCTTTTGGTTACAGCTTTGCCAAAAACTGAGTGACTGTGGATAAGTCACTGACTTCACTGAGCTTCTGTTTCCTCATTTGTAAGTTAAACAGTATGTTCCAAAAAACACTTACTGAGTTCCTTTCGTATGAAAAGCATGACTTCAAAATGAAGGTGTTGGACTAGATCATCTTCAAAATCCCTTTCATCTCTAAAATTATAGACTTTACAGTTGTAGGGGGAAACCTATTTCCTCATACCAAACAGTTTATCATAGAAAGTTACTGTATCAACTGATGATGTCTAAAATATAGCTCATGGTTTGGACACATTAACAAAGGAAATAATAACTGTTTGGGGGCAGCTGGGTAGCTCAGTGGATTGAGAGTCAGGCCTAGAGACGGGAGGTCCTAGGTTCAAATCCAGCCTCAGACACTTCCTAGCTATGTGACCCTGGGCAAGTCACTTGACTCCCATTGCCAACCCTTACCGCTCTTCTACCTAAGAGCCAATGCACAGAAATTAAGGGTTTAAAAAAAGAAATAATAACTGTTTAAGTTTCATGTCAAAGATTTCACTACTATAAGTGATCCAGATTATTTTTAGGGAGCATTGGTATTTTATCCCCAGGCTCTACCCAGAGATTGGAAATCTCTCTGCTGGACAGCTTAGTTCCTGACTCTCACTCTCTACCTAGCAGCACATAACCACATTCTTCCTAAAGAAAATTTATTAAAAGTGAAGGATAGAAGGCAGTGAGGTAGCTCAGTGGATTGGAAGCCAGGTTTAGAGAAGGGAAGTCCTATGTTCAAATATGACATTCTGCTTCCAAATTATGTGACCCTGGCCAAGTCACTTAACCTCTATTGTCTAGCCCTTACTGTTCTTCTGACTTGAAACGAATATACAGTATTGATTTTAAGATGGAAAGGTAAAGGTTAAAAAAATAGAAGAATTCAGTAGCATTGTATACTACATGAAAAATAAAATAGAATGTCCCCCAAACCCTTAACAGTCTATACAGAGTATTTTCAGTGATCATGTAAAATTCTTGCCTTATTTTGACTCTCTATTTGTCCCTATTGCCTCCTACTAAAGGGAGAGGAGCAACAATTCTACTAATCTAGGCAAGGTCGGTAAGATCCCTAGATTTCCCTAAAAAAGGAAAAACAAGATTATTTGGTCCGGAGGACTAAGACTTTAACTGTTGATATAGCTTCCAGGTTGCTCAGGGAATAAAAGCATAGCACATGAATTGTTGGCACGCTCCTCAGATTTGATGGATATTCCACTACTGTGTGTCAACATATTCTTTGTACTCAGTGCAACACCTTGGCCATGAGGAGGTGAAGGAAACTGTTCTCCAGTGAACCAGCACTAGATCTTTTCTGAATATCCTTTCCATGTCATTATCTCATTTCCTTCTAGTCCCAAGCTTGAACCACCAGATCAACTTAAGCCATTCTTGGCACAGATCAATTGGTGATTTCCAGCTTGTCTTCCAATGTTCTATACTCTCTAATATGAAAGGACTCTTTTTCTATCTCAATCACTGTCAGTTACCCTCAGTTTAGCTTTCCAGTCCTGAGAATGTCCTTTCCAGTTGCCCTAACACCATTAGATAACTTAGCTGGAGTTAAAGGTCACATGGCAGCAGAAGTCATATTTCCTCTTCTAGCCACAATTTCTCCCCCAGAAATGCATCTCAAACCCTTACTCCACCAGGAGACTATTGAAATCATCTTGGGTGAAGCATGGCTCTCTAACTAATAAAAAATGCCCTATACTGCAACAATAATATTTGAAATCATAGGACCACAGTACTTGAAACTGGAGAGGAACTTAGAGATCATCTTGTCCATATCATCATTTTGTATATGAGAAAACTGAATTTCAGAGAAGTGAAAACACTTGTCCAAGATCATATAGGCATTTCTAGAAGTGATGTTTAGAGTTTAGCAAAAAACTACTAGTCCAGTTTCACTAAAATGTTCAAAGTGAAGGAGATTGACATGAATTAAGAGTAGAAAGGAGGACATATTTTAGAGAAGGGGTTGGAATATCAAGCCATATCTGGCTCTTTTGAGGGCCAGATATGGCTCTTTCTGCAGGAGCCATAAAGTCAATTTTTTTTCAGGCACTATTACAGGAGCGGCACTGTGAGCACTGGATGGCTCTCACGAAATTACATTTTAAAAAATGTGGCATTTATGGCTCTCACAGCCAAAAAGGTTGCCGACCCCTGTTTTAGAGGCTTGGAAATCTTTATTTTACCTTAAAAGCATTTTTTTAGTTAGGGCTATCTCAGATAAATGGGCTATGTTTCAGATAGTGAATTTACCATCAGTGAACATCAAACAGAGATTAGACAAACCACTTATTGGGACAATTGTAGAAGAACTGTTGCTCAATAAATAAAATAAGAAGAATTTATTTAACCTTTACTACATGCCAGGCACTATACCAGTCTCTGGGAATATAGGTTTAATTTGAACCAGATAACCCCTGAGGTCTCTTCCAACCCTCAGATTCTATTATTTTTGAATATAATTTTCTCCATGAACTTAGTTAAAATCCCATATGATAAGATTATTCTTTTTTTTACAAAATGTAAAATTATCTATTCCTAATTGTAAGATCATAGACCTGGGGAATAAATGAATGAATAGGAAAGGATTTATTAAATGTCTTCTATGCACTAAAGAGCGAGAGTACAAATTCAAAATTAAAATAAAAAATAAAAAATTCCATTTCCTCTAGAAGGTTATATCATAATATATGAATTCAATACTTATAGGAGAGTATTGGCCATGAGAAGGAGAAAAAAATCCAAAAGGATATTTGATTATCATACTATTTCCAGAAATGATGGTATTACTTTAATTACTATACCTGAAATAAGAGGTAGAAATATGCCAGACAGAGGCACAGGAGCATGACTGGACAGAATAGGAAACAGAGTCTGGGCTGGGCAGGATTATAATGAGTTAAGTGAGTTTACATTCACTAATTAGGGTAACTCAACCCTAGTGCTAAGTCAGTTAACTGCTAGAGAGACATCATATACTTAGTCTAGAGGTTTACTCCAGGTAGAAGGAAAAGGATGTAGCATCAGGATAGATAACAAAGGTCTGAGATCAGTTGACTTACCAGCAAGCCCTGACTAGTTTTGAAATATGCCATTTGAAGTCTAGAAAGAGATTAGAAGCAGGAGAGAAAATTCAGATGTAGATCTTTATCTGAGGTAGACACTCCCTAAATGTTTGCTGAATTTGTTGGATCACATCATTATACATTTGACATTTGGGAATAAACATTTGATCCTGGCTAATCTATTCCCCCTATCCAGTTCAAGCACCTGTGACAACAGAGCATCCAGATGGTGTTCTCACACTGTGTACTCTCACCTTGCTTCTTCAGATTGTCGCAATTAGAATACCCCTTCCAGAAGTATGGTTTGTTCTTTCAATCTCACCTGGCCTGTTTTGAGCATCATTTGTCAGGGAAAAACTGTGAGACTGCTTATTTGTCTTGTGATCATTTATTTGGTTCTGGTTTAACTTAGTAAGTCATTTTTCAGCTGCTTCTTACCTGGAGCAGATGTTATGGGGAAAGGGTCAGAAGCCTAGGGGTAATAACAGTATACTTGGAGAAGGATACAAATGAGCTCATTTACCTAGGAGCTAAAATAGACAGAGAGGATTAATAAGGCTGAAGTTTGTGTGTGTGTGTGTATAAACTTTAATATGACTCAAGGACACTGGACCTATGTTACCCAGGAGAATATCAGTTTGTTAGGTGTGTAGGTGCTCTTTTATATGTCTTTGTATCCATAGCACCCAGCACTTAAAAATAATTGGGACCTATCATTTCATTCGCATGGAGAAATAGTGTAGACATTTCTACCACTGATGATGATCAGCAGCCCTGCTGGAACCCATAGACTTAGAGAGTTACTTCAGATACTGAAAGAGTAGTCACCCACCCCAGGTACTCTGCCAGTCCTTTATACATTATACTAAGCTGCCTGTTAACTGATTCAATAATTGCTTTTTGATTTGAATTGGTATGTCTTGGTAGATCTAAACCATACCTTCTTTAACCATTTCCTGTGCCATAATATACAATGGTGAAAGATCTTGAATCCTTCAAGGGGAAGCATAAGTAAAGAAGATATTTTCATTTTTTCATAGATTTTATTTATTTATGAATCCTACAAGATGAGAAAGTGCTTGATGGGTTGAGTTTTGCACTGATAGAAGGAAAATCTATACTAATGTAATCATGGAAGCATCAAAGCATTGTTAATGAAGATTTTTCATTTATAATGTATGCATTGTAATATAGCCTCATTATTATATCAATTTTACTATAATATTATGAATCCATAGTATATATTGTTTCTATAAGACTACACTGTCAACATTTTATTCATACCCCTCAAATATTAAATTCACTTGAATTATTGGCATTAATAATTTAATTCTACTATTTCTACATCTCAAGGTGATATGATTTAATCCCTCTATTGGTACAGGTTGTGACTTCCTCATAGCTTAGATGATGAGTTCCTGGTAGAGAGCCTCCCAGGGATGAGTTTCTCTGAACATAACCGGACTAGATCTTGGATAACTAACATAGAAGCTGTTGGTCACCAGGCTTATATCTTTCAAAACCTTTCCATTTTGGTAGACCTTATGCAGTTTATATTTTGTTCTGACTAATCCTCAGGAACCTAAGGTCACTTCCATACTACATGAACTATCAGAACAGAACATGAATAGATACTACAACTATGTTTGCCAACTATTATTGCTACTACATACAGTAAACAGGTATACAAAACTGGATTTGTCAATATAGTTGAAAATCATTTGTTTCTGGATGGAGTCCATGGAAAAGTTAAGTTCCAAGAATGTTACCAACGGGCCCCCATTGGGTAACATTCACAAGAATTCAGACAAAAAATATATCAGCAAAAAAAAAAGAATAAAACGCCGATTCATACGGCCTGATGGAAATATACAATGATTTACAATGGACTAGGTCATCCCTACGAAAAGTTATAGATGGATTATCCCTAAGGAATATAGACTCAGTGATCAGTGTACATGAATTCAAATAAATGATAGAAAGTATACAACATAACATGAAAGTTCTAAAAAAAATCAACACCTAACCAAATACCCAGTGAAATAAAGCTTTTTTGGCTAGGATTATATCAGGATCAGTATTATATCAGGAATTTGCTGTCTTTCACAGACAACAGATAATTCCTCATTCTACAAATATGGACTTTACAATATCTTGGAGAACTTGATCAATAAACTCTATTGGAATCAAAGCATTATTACCAACCAAATTATTGCTCCCAATTATTTGGATATAATAATGATCCATTAGGAAAAAATCCTACAAAAACTCTAAGAACTATGTTTTTAATAAATGTTTCCACATCAATACTCATTATCTCTACTACTACTACTACTATTACTACTACTACTACTACTACTACTACTACTACTACTACTACATGCACATAATCCAGATATAGAATGAAAAGTTAAAAAAAAAAGAGACCTAGCAAAGGACATCAAAATTAGATGGAACATATATCATCTTTAAGTCAGTCTGCTACTGGAGTTGTACTGTGGATGCTTTCAGCAAGCCAAGAGGGAATGAACCTATGTCCCAATACTTCTATTCAATTAAAAAAGCATTTCTATTTAGTGCCATACCTATCAAGTTACCAAAAAACTTCTTTACTGAATTAGAAAAAAACTATAACAAATTTCATTTGGAATAACAAAAGATCAAGAATATCAAGGGAAATAATGAAAAAAATGTGAAGGAAGGGGGCCTAGCAGTACCAGACATTAAACTATACTATAAAGCAGCAGTCATCAAAACAATATGGTACTGGCTAAGAGATAGAGAGGAGGATCAATGGAATAGACTTGGGGTTAATGACATCAGCAAGACAGTGTATGATAAACCCAAAGAGCCCAACTTTTGGGACATGAATCCACTATTTGACAAAAACTGCTGGGAAATTTGGAAAACAATATGGAAGAGATTAGGTCTAGATCAA
>NC_058132.1:621004035-621042106 GCF_016433145.1 Gracilinanus agilis | reverse complement strand
AAGAGGGAAACTATAAACAAGTTAAGTGAACACAGAATAGTTTACTTGTCAGATCTGTGGGAAAGGAAAGACTTTAAAACCAAGCAAGAGTTAGAGAAAATTACAAAATGTAAATTAAATGGTTTTGATTATATTAAACTAAAAAGTTTTTGTACAAACAAAAACAATGTAGTCAAAATCAGAAGGGAAACAACAAATTGGGAAAAAATCTTTATAACGAAAAACTCTGACAGGGGTCTAATTACTCAATATACAAAGAGTTAAAGCAATTGTATAAAAAATCAAGCCATTCCCCAATTGATAAATGGGCAAGAGACATGAATAGGCAATTTTTAGGTAAAGAAATCAAAAGTATCAATAAACACATGAGAAAGTGTTCCAAATCTCTAATAATTAGAGAAATGCAAATCAAAACAACTCTGAGGTATCATCTCACACCTAGCAGAGTGGCTAAAATGAAAGAAGGGGAGAGTAATGAATGCTGGAGGGGATGTGGCAAAATTGGGACGTTAATGCATTGCTGGTGGAGCTGTGAACTGATCCAGCCATTCTGGCTGGCAATTTGGAATCATGCTCAAAGGGCTATAAAAGAATGCCTGCCCTTTGATCCATCCATACCATTGCTGGGTTTGTACCCCAAAGAGATCATAGATAAACAGACTTGTAGGAAAATATTTATAGCCGCGCTTTTTGTGGTGGCAACAAATTGGAAAAGGAGGGTATGTCCTTCATTTGGGGAATGGCTGAACAAACTGTGGTATATGTGGGTGATGGAATACTATTGTGCTAAAAGGAATAATAAACTGGAGGAGTTCCAGGTGAACTGGAGAGACCTCTGGGAACAGATGCAGAGTGAAAGGAGCAGAGTCAGAAGAACATTGTACACAGAGACTGATATACTGTGGTAAAATTGAATGTAATGGACCTCTGTACCAGCAACAATGCAATGACCCAGGACAGCTCTGAGGGATTTATGGTAAAGATGCTACCCACATTCAGAGGAAGGACTGCAGGAGAGGAAACATATAAGAAAAACAGCTGCTTGAACGCATGGGTAGGGGTGGACATGATTGAGGGTGTGGACTCGAAACTACCACACCAATGCAACCACCAACAATTTGGAAATTAGTCTTGATCAAGGACACATGACAAAACTAGTGGAAATGTGCATCGGCCATGGGTGGGGGGAGTCTGGGGGGGCGAAGGGGAAAGGAGGAGCATGAATCATGTAACCATGTTAAAAATGAATATTAATAAATGTTTGGAAAAAAATAAATAATAATAAACTAAAAAAAAAGCATTTCTTTCATCTGTAAACAAAGAATTTTAAATATAAAAGAATCACAGCAGGGGATTGTCCAAGGACTATTTATAACTAAATATAAAAATTTATAACTAAAATAAATAAACATTAGAAAAGATGAGAAGAAAAAGATGATGGTGAGGATAACAATGATATTGATACTGATATTACATGGTTAATAAATAATAATTGCCTTACAATGGTGTAGCAGGATTTCTGAATATACCTTCATATTCTTTAGCTTACTAGATGGAAGAGAAATCCCTGTAATCTTCCACAGTACTCACCAAGAATTGTGAGCTTTGGTTAAAGGAATGTTGAGCTCCTGAGGAACAAACTTTGTAAGTTAGAGAAAGAACATATTGAAAGAACATATTTAAAATATTTCATTTTTTACTTCATTCTGTAGCTTTTGCTCATTGACTAAATATTTCCTCAGCTGTTAAAGGTTATGTAGAAAGTTCATCCAGCTCTTGCTCTAGAAAAACAACAATAGACAGAAGATATTAATAGAACTATCTCATTATTACTATAGGCAGCTATTGTTGGGGTGACATTTTAAATGCATCTTTGTCAGAAGTCTGATGAATGATGGTCTAAAAATGATATGTATTGTTATCATCTTGGATCAGAATAATGTTGCTAAAGTGTGCTTGCACATGCATTTAGCAGAAGAAGGAAAATAATTCTTGACTCTCTGATCCTTAAGAGAGAAAAAAAGGAAAGTGTGCCACTTTTATCAAGAAGAATAAGATTTTTTTAAGTGAGATAAATTAACCTGTGATTTTATCTATTTGGGATTTCATGCTGTTTGTCCTCTGGACCCATAGGATATTAATAGACAGGTTGAATGATAGATACTTGTTTCAGCATCATTCACTGAAAATTCCTCCCCTTTTCTACCATCTGTTTTTTTTTAACCCTTACTATTCATCTTAGAATCAATACTGTGTATTGGTTGCAAGGCAGAAGAGTGTTAAGGGCTAGGCCAGGGGTTAGCAACGTATGGCTCTCGAGCCATATCTGGCTCTTTTGAGGGCCAGATATGGCTCTTTCTGCAGGAGCCATAAAGTCAATTTTTTTTAGGTGCTGTTACAGGAGCCACACTGTGAGCACTGTATGGCTCTCACGAAATTACATTTTAAAAAATGTGGCATTTATGGCTCTCACGGCCAAAAAGGTTGCTGACTCTTGGGCTAGGCAATGGGGTTAAGTGACTTTGCCCAAGGTCACATATCTAGGAAATGTCTGGAGTTATATTTGAATGTAGGACCTTCTGTCTCCATCCACTGAGCCAGCCTCTATTCAGTTTTTTATATGAATTTCTATTCCTACTAGTTCTCAGATAAAGATAACTCATTTCTTTCTACTTTTTCCTAGAAGTCACAGTTCTAAGGAGGGTTTCTACTGGAATACCCCAGGAATGTGTGCTTGGTTCTATGTAATTCAATATTTTAATTATCCAGATCAAGGCATAGACCACAAATTTACCAAATTTGTAGATGACACAAAGCTAACTAATACATTTGATGAAGGCATCAGGGTACAAAAAGGTTATTGTGGGCTAGAATTTAATTAGAAGTTGACAAAGGAGAGCTACAAAATGATTGGATAATGGAATAATAGCTTTCAATCTGGAAGAGTACTTAGAATTTCTTCCTCTTAGTCCAATTGCCTCATTTTACAGTTGAGAAGACAGATCTAGAAAGAGTAAGTGATTCATCAATATTTGAAGCAGTTCCTCTGATTCTAGATCCAGAACTTAGTTGACAAGCTAGCATGATGCTTCATTTGGGTTCAGTAAATCAATTTCATGGATGGGGGCAACATGGCTCAATAACAGTTTGTGGGAAAAGTATGTGGTGGCAGGTCAATATAATTCAATATAATAGAGTATTTTTGTGCCTCTTTTACCAAGCTGTCAATTCACTTTTCATAATTTTCTTGTATCATTCTTATTTAATTTCTGAATTTTCCTCTTCCACCTTTATCTCTGTCTTTAACTCTTCCAGGAATTCTTGCTGGTCTTAGGTCCAATTGGCATTTTTTCCTTTGAGGCTTTGCTTGTAGCTATTTTTACATCATTATATTTGGAGATTATGTCTTGATTTTCTGTGATACCATAGTAACTTTTAAGGTCAAGTTCTTTTTTGTTGTTGCTGTTTGTTCTGTTTTCCAGCCTTTTTTCAATTTTGAACTTAATGTTAAAGTTCAACTCTACTTACCTGGGGATGAGGAGGCTTTCTGCCAAAATAACAAAAAACAAAAAACAAAAAACAACTTTAAGCTTTCATACAGCTTTTTTCAGAGCTAGTTCTAGGAGTTTACAAATTTTTGGTGTTTTTAATGTAGTGTGATCCTGGGAAGTATATGGTCACTGCTCTTTTGGTCTGTACTCTGGTCTTTGCCAAGGAAGTATCCTGATAGCCAGAAGTACTAGTGTACCTAGCTTTTTCAGAGCTCTTCTTTGTGACCAGCTACTGGTGTTCCTCTCTATCCAGGACTTATGACCCAGAACTGCTTTTGGGCCAAAGATCTGCTAATCTCCTTTTGACCAGTTGTTTGACCTTTAGTGTCTATAGGTTGAGAGCTCCCAAATCTGCTGCTGCTGCTGCTGCAGCAGCAGCTCAGAACAAGCCTCCACTCTTGTGTCTGAAATTTCTCTTGCTGACCTCCTCTAAGTTCTCTGGTAAGAAAAATATCTTACCCCTAACTTTTTTGACTCTGTACTCAGAAGTTTGATTTGAGATGTTATTTTAAAGTTGTTTGGAGGAGAATTCATGGGTAACTCTCCCTAATCTGCCATCCCAGTTTCTCTCTAAAGTTATTATTTTGTAAAAATATAGAACCTTATTCATCTATCAACCCCTGATTTAGGACAAGGATAACCAACTTGAATGGTGATTGCTAGATAACTAGTACAATTCATAGAAGTTCCTACTTCCCTCTCTCTTTATTCTCTTTATCAAATAAACATCTAATATACCTAAACAGCATGATCTTTTTTCTTCATTATTATTTAGTGTCCTTATACAAATTTATACTATAAATGTATGTATTTTAGAGCATATACTATTATCTTACCTCTTTAAAAATTTTTTAATTAATTAATTTGTTCATTACATTAAAATTTCCAGGTAACTCCTTCTCTGCCTCCCATCCATTCCAGCAGGAAAGGAAGCATAATTTGATAGAAATACATGTAAGTATAAAACTATGCCTTGTTTGTTTCTATTTACCTGTTCTTTCTCTGGTGGTGGACATACACAATTCATTCTTCAACTTTTCTATTGTTATATACAATGTTCTCTTGCTTATTATCATTTTATTCTTCATAATTTCATGTAGTTCTTTTCTTTTTTTAAAAAAATTAAACTGCTTATCATTTCTTCCAGCACAGTAGTATTCCACAACCACCATATGCCACAAATTGTTCAGCCATTCCCTTTCAAGAACCATTTTTAGAGCTCCAAACTGCAGTCATATAATCCTAGTACTATGAGGTGACCATCCCCATGTGAATGCGTTAGGCATAAAATAACACATTTATTATGATTTGAAAGATTTTAAAAAGCCATTAACACCTAGAAAAAAGGGCATTTGCCTTAATTTTTTTTTCATTGATTCTCCTATAAGAAGAATGTAGGAAGACAATAGATGACTAAGTCCTTTTTTAACTATCTTCATATCTGATCATTATCAACAGTAGCTTCTGTCTATAATAAATGCAGTTGTTTCCCATTGCTAGCCCTCTCCCCCCACTATCCCCATATCTCCCACTCTTTCTGGCCCTCAATCAAACATATAGATTCTTAGGAGAATTTAACTCCTATGTCCCAATCTCTTTAATTCTATTGATTATTTCTCATTTATTCTGTTGATTATTTCCCATTATATCTATCTATGTCTATGTCTATGTCTATGTCTATGTCTATGTCTATGTCTATGTCTATGTCTATGTCTATATCTATTTATCTATCTCTATCTATCTATATATAGAGAGAGAGAAAGAGAGAGAGCTTATTCATACATAGTTATTTACATGCTATTTCCCCCATTAGACTGAATTTCTCAAAAGGAGAAAGTCTTTTCTCTTTTTTTAATCCCTTTTGCCTACTTTCCAGAGTTCTTAGGCATACAGTTGGTGCCAAATGAATGTTTATTCACTTACTAATTGGTACATGGTACACAGTAGATTCTTAATGAATGCTCATTGACTGATTGACATTTTAATGGAGCTTCCATAGTAAACATATCAACTCCTGGCTTACATCACAGCTTCTATATGATTCTTATAATTTTCTCACAAATCATAGAATCACTGAATTTCAGAGTTGGAAAGGGCCTCAGTATCCATCCATATTCCTTTTCCCTTTCCCCCACTCTCTATAATATCTTCATGGGTCATGCAGATTTTGCTTGAAGACCCCCAATGAGAAGAAATCCATCATCTCCTGAGATGACTCATTTCATATTTGTATAGCTTTAATTGTTAAGAGAAAGAAATGGTAAACCACTCTAGTATCTTTGCCAAGAAAATTTCATGGGCAATATTGACATGCTATGGTCCATGGGCAGGACTGAACCACTGAACAACAATTGTTAAGGTTTTTGTTTTGTTTTGTTGTTCAAGACAATAGTAATGTTTCTTTGTAATCCCCACAATATTGTTCCTTTTAATAGATCTACCCAACCTACCAAAGGCCTTCCTTTAATTCTTATGGTACCACAGGAATTCCAAAGTAGTATTTGAGCTGATTGCTTATTAAACAAGAAGGAAAAATGCAATAGTAAAGGGGAAAAAGTTGATGAAGAAAATATGGTAAAGGTTTGAATTTCTATAGGCTTAATATCTCATTCTTTTCTACATAATACCACTGATTTTTTTTTCAGCCTAAGGCATGCTGGCTCTGACTAATTCACATGGCTGATTGCAGAATAAATCTATTATCATTTTCTGTTTTCCCTACATTTTCAAAGAGTACAAAAGTTCATCTTTTTTAAAAGGCCAAAAGCAGTGCACACCAAATGTCCACAATACAATAATGAAAAGGACAAAACTGAAATATTTTTGAAACTGAGAGAAACTAAGTTAACAAGGATTTTAAATTGCTCTATTAAAACTCCAGGACATCTGTTTGCCAGTTAACAGAATCACTGAAGACTGACCTTCTTCCATTACCCTCCCTACCCCTCAAACACAAAGCTGATGGCAGCAGTCACTGAGTTGCCAACACAGGAGGAAAGAAAAACTGAGAGTAAGAGTGAGAGGGCAAGAGAGCACATAAAAAAATGGAGTGGCTGTTGAGAAAGAGAAGGGACATTTTTGTAAGGAGTTTCAAACACAGAGAACTTACAGACAATTAGACAACCCAGTTTGCCTATGTCTTCTTCAGAGTCTATTGCTTTTCCTTAAGGGTCTGAACACAAGGTGTCTTGGAATTGCTTTCTAGCTGTTCTCTCTCTCTCTCTCTCTCTCTCTCTCTCTCTCTCTCTCTCTCTCTCTCTGTGTGTGTATGTGTGTGTTTTGTCTTCTTAAGTTTATCTGTAACAAGGGTTTCTTTCATCTGAATATTAACATTTGAATGGGGAAAGGAAACTGAAGAATCAGTGGTGGTAGCACAGAAGACAGTCCAACTCCAGTGGTCTTACCACTGAGAGAAAGGCTGCATTATCACATTCTCAATTTAGCTGTGCCACTTTGCCTGAGAGATATTGTATGAGACTGTGGAATTGGTGTGGCAACAAAGGGTGATGAAATCAAAGTCATGACAAATGTCATAAGCCAGCCAAGGACCACAAGGAAAGGAAATTAAAATGCCAAGATTGCCATAGGGAGGAAATATGAATCCTGTGTTAGCACTCTGGGGCATAATTTTGATCACCTCCCCCAAATTATGGCTCTACCCTATAATCTAGAGAAGGGATGAAAGGAGGATTGGTCTACTTCCTTCAGTCTAGTAATAATTGTTTGGTTGAGTTACATTATCTAATTCTTGCTTCCAAGCTAGAGTAATCCAATATTACTCTATAAATAAGTAATCTAAATATATACATTTATTTAGCTATTTACATTGTTCTTGGCACTATTACGGGTGCTTACATATATAGGTTGGGTTACAAAAACAAAAGCTGGCACAATTCTTACTCTAAATGAGCTTACATTTCAACACAAGAGGCAACAAGTATGTTTATAAGCACCCAAAGCATCAATATAAAGATCATAAATACAAATAAATATAAAACATGTAATTACGAGTTATTTGGAAGGAAGATCTAACAGATGAGAGGAATCAGGAAAGACTTTGTATTGAAAGTGATTCTTGAACTACATCCAAAATGAGAGAAATTCTATGAGGTAGAAGCGCATGCCAAGGAGAGGGGTATGACAAGTGGTAAGGCATAGACATTAGACCTAGAGAAAGAGAGAGATGGATAGTTTGACTGGATTGAAAGTCCAAGAGGAGAAATAGTATCCAATTAAGGAAGAAAGATGGGCTGGAGCCAAGTTTTGAAGGGCTTTAAAAGCTAGAGAGAGAAGTCTATATTTTATCTTAGGGGCAATAGGGAGCCACCAGAATTGATGGAGTAGTTGAGTCATAAGTTCAGATATGAGTGTACTGAAAACCATTATGGTGGCAGCCTGTAGGCTGGACTGGAGTGATGAGCAACTTCAAGATTGAGTGGAAATGGGATAGCAATTGTATTGTCCCATAGCTATGCACAGGACTATAGCCCTTCCCAGAACTTCAAATAAGTCAAATGTTGATTCAATTCAGATGTGCTCTCTCAGGAGTATTTAAGGATATGTTTGGTTCTAGTTTGAACTAGAATTAAGCCTTACTAAGAACTGATGCTTTGATTTCAATCCCAGTTTTTTTTTAAAGTACTCAAACCAGTCCTTTTTGGCTAAAGCTTAATTCAAGTTTCAGGTTGATTCCTCCTTGATGTCTCTATTTCAGCCAATCCAGGAGAAACTCAAAAGTAACTGTGGAGGCAGGTGAATCCTATAAGTACTTTATTGGGAGTAATACACTCCATTCATATGTAAAAAAGAATTCTAGTAGCTAACCATCAATAAGGATCTAGGCTTTGGTTATTTCCCCAGAAGCAGGGATGGATTTACAATGATCCATCTGCATTCTTTCATCTTGATGCCCCCTTTGACAAGTGATATGTTTTTGGGAGCTATCTGTTATATTTGGGAGCTATATATATTTGGGAGCTATATGTTCATAATTTAGTCTGTGGTTGTGGATCAGAGTAATGCTAACTATTCAACATGCTTGATCCTATAGCTTTGATCTGATTAATACTATATATCATAAGGGGCATTATAAGTAACCTTCTTGCCCAAAATAAGTAATTGTTGCCAGGTGAGCAGGAAAGAATGGTGATATAGTTTATTTTGCTATAAATTTCTTGGGAGAAAGGCAGAGAAGGTTTATAAAATAAAAACTATATTCTGGCAAATATATGTAGATGTATGACCCTAGGCAAATCATTTAATCCTATTTGCCTCAGTTTCCTCTTGTGTAAAATGAGTTGGAGAAGGGAGTGGCAAACTACTCTAGTATCTTTGTCAAGAAAACCCTAAATAAGGCCATGAAGGGTTGGACATGACTGAACTACAAGGGCGACTGTGTTATTATTAAGATTTAGATGTGTGATGAGCCACTGAAAAGCAGAACTGTGAAGTATATCTTCTTCACTTCTGAGTTTCCTTTTCCTTATGCCTTTAACTCTTACTGCCCCCTTTCCAGGACCCAGTGCCATCAAATTCTCTGCTCTCTCCCCTCTTCTGCAAAGGAATCAGTGTGGTATAATATAAAGACTACTAATTCTGTAGTCAAAAACCCTTGATCCAAACCATGCAGGATGATTGGGCAAGTTGCCTAGTCTCCCCTTGCCTCAGTTTCCTAATCTGTACAACAAGAAGGTTGGCTGCTGAGGTCTCCTCTGCATCTCACTTTGTGATCCTGCAGTGGCTTGCTGTGCTTAGGGGATCCATTGAGTGCACACAATACAAAAAAATAGGACATTCCATTCAAAGCTATATTTCTCAAGTGGTTTGCCTTTTGTTTTGTTTTTTTAAATGTGTGGGATGGGAGAGAAAAAGAGGGCAGAAGAGAAGAGAGAGTTTCAGATTGAACTAGAATTTGTTGTTCTTAATTCTACTTAAAACATGGTAGAATCCAATTCAATTTGAAATCCTCCTTTTTCACCTCTCTTCTCCACTTTCACACTATTTAAAAACATTTTTTTCATTTAGTTAATTAATTTAGAACATTTTCCCATGGTTACATGATTCATGTTCTTTCCCTCCCCTTCTTCCCCCTCCCAGAACCAACAAGCATTTCCACTGGGTTGTACATATATCATTGTTCAAACCCTATTTCCATATTATTAACATTTGCAATAGAGTGATCATTTAGAGTAAACATCCCCAATCATATCCCCATCAAACCATGTGATCAATCATATATTTTTCTTCTGCATTTCTACTCCCACGTTTCCCTCTCTGGATGTTTCACATTATTTTTATAATTTCTTGCCTTCAAGGAACTTATATGTAAGTTAAAATTCAGTTGCTGTAGGCAGTTGTGCCCCTTTCTAGTCCTTCATGTCCTTTTCCTCTCAGTCCAACCCCAACCCATTCCCCCCATTTTCTCCCAGTTCCTTGGATTCCTAGAGAATTCCCACACCAGGCTTTATTGTACCTATTCCATTTATGTTTTTAACTTGCTTGACTATCAGGCAGAACAGAAGCCATCAGGGGAAATGGAAAGCAGTGTGATTAAAAACCTGAAATTGTCTTGCCTCTCTATAGTTTCTTTACCATGTAGTAAGTACTTTACCAGACTGTACTGAAACCTCTTTTATACTCAGCATTATTTATAGAGTGCGTGGTGGATGTAGGGACAGCCAGCCAATAACTGTTCAAGGTCCTGACTGAGGGCAAAAAGAGAAAAGGCATTGCCTGAAGCACTGGGCTCTGAAATCAGTCTGAGACCCAAAGTGACAGCTATTCCAAAGTGACTGCAAAACCTCAGGTGATAGCAAGTGGGACAGCTGGGTTCAAAGCTTAGCATTTTCCATTCTAAATTACTAGCTACGGATGATAAAGGAAGCAAACCATGTAAGATAAGTGGCCATATAAGAAAATTGGGACCAAGTGTAATCATATCGAAGTGGATAGACTATTAGTTTCCAAATCAGGAAAGATATGAGATTAAAAGGTACTAATGCAGGTGATTCTGGGCAAATTTTAATATCAGAATATGAGAGATTTAGAGCTGCAAGAGACCAACTTCAAGGTCATCTAGTTTGTGCTCTTTATTTTACAGATTCAGAAATGGTAATTCGTTGTAGTCAAATAGTTTTAAGTGGCAGTCAGGATTTGAATCCATGTCTTCTGACTCCAAATCTAGCACTCTTCCTACTGAAACACATAGTAATTGAGTCCCAGTTTACTTAACTGAAAAATAAGGCTGGCAATTTTTTAAAATTATTGGGATGATTGATTAATACAGAAAAGGAAACCATTAGGTGATCCAGAAACATGGAAGATTTCCTCTCCATTTTTGTTGATTCTCAGAAAACCTAAGGATTATAGACAATTCTCAGATCAAAATTTCTATTGAAAAATGGGTAAAAGAATACCCAGGTTTCCTCTACCAGAAGCCAGAGTTGTCAATATAAATTTTTTTTTTTGGGCCATGTTTGGAAGCACCTAGCAGAAATAACTTGGAAAATACGTATATTACAGAACAACTCAAGTGACATCATAATGCTTAAAGTCTTCACATGTTTGAAGCTTTCTTCAAGAGAATAGCTCAAAAACTCTAGATGGAAGACAAATGACAGGGTGAAAGTTTATTATAGTTATGATAACAACAGCAACAGCAATAATAACAGGTCCAAAGGTGTCATCTATAAGGGGAGGGGTCCAAATGCTAGCGACCACTCCAAATCACCAGGATTCGGGAGTGGAGCAATAAAGGATTTTTTTTTAAGGAGAAAGAGCTATTTGGTGTTATTCACTTTGTTAGTAAAAAAAAAAATCCCCATTATAGACTTCCTTCACTTTTGTAGCAAAACCAAGTGTGAATCAGTTGGATTGATATGCATGGGGTAGAGAGAAGAATTAGGGTAAAGACTTGGACCCAGAGTAGAGACTGATTAAAGTAGCTAGCTCATTTGACAAAAAAGTGAAAGACAAACACTTGTGAAATATATACCCTCTGGGCAGAGCATTGGGCTAGGTTCTGGAGGGAAAGAATCTGACTTCAGATTACCCATCTGACTGGGCAAATCACTTTCCCAAGCTTTGTTCTCCTCACTTGTAAAATTATGAAGATAATACTTCAATAATACTTCAAAAGATTGTTGTGATAATGAATTAACATATATAAAGGGCTTTGCAAAATGTAAAACTCTATATGAATGCCATCATTATTATCATTACTATTATTTCAGAAAAGGATATCCTTACAGATCCATCTCATTGCTAATTTCATTAAGATATATATACACATATACATTTTAAAATGTGTCCTTTATATGAATGATCTAAGTAACTGGCTGACATTTCAGAGTTTTCCTTCTGTATAAGGATATCTGACAAGTAGTATCCCAGGTAATGGTTTTCTCATTCGCCAGTCTGTCCACCCCATAATGATCACCACCCTGGAAATAATGAGAACAGTTAGAGAATAGTTTTCCAATTGAATTGAAGGAGGCTACAAAAGAGAGAGTCTGAAAATGAACCCATGCGGTTATGGGATGTAGATGGAGGAACCGTCTTAATGGGCATATTTCCTTCAGAAGCTTGTTTCTGCAAAATAACCTTTTCTGATGTACAGAGTTCAATTTGTGTTATTTAATTATCCAACTCATACTTCTCTTGCTTCTGGAAGTGCATGGTCTCCTATTCATTCCCCCAATTAGTATTTCATTCTTCCTCTATGAATCAAATTCCATTTGACAGCTCAGAACTGAACCAAACCACAGCAGGGTGGGGGCAGGGGGTGGTCCTCAGTTAAATTTCCAATTGTATTTCTCCTGTGGTGTGATCTTTTATTGAAAAAACTGCCTCCAGCATATTTGTCACATTTAGAGAACAAATATGATAAATGTTCTCCTTGATACTTCTCCACTCAATCTAGTTTCCCCAGACCTGCCTTATAATTTTGGCTCCTGGTGGGGGATAATGTTTTTCTTGTACCATCCTTTTCTCCTTGGGCAGGTTAGCCAGCATACTTTTAGGTGAATTAAATTTGTTCCTGCCCACCTAGAGAGAATATAAAAATTAATCTTCATTAACTTTCATACAACCCTTTTCAAAAGAAGACTAGAAATTCAATACAGACTCCTCCCCAAACAAAACTCCACAAAAAATAATAAGGCAGAGTCTAGGACCAAATACATTAAGATACTTTTCAGCCTATCTTGAAATAGCATATTTAGGGATAATGAGAGTTAAATCAGCAAGGCACTGTTTAAAATTGAACATATCAGATTTCAAATTTTTTGGAGAGAAGAGTTGATGGTGAATTGGGGAAGAGAAGGCTTTGCTTTGGTTATAGAACCAGAAAATTGAATTATAGGAAATTATTGGGTATTCTTTTATTGAAATTTCCCCAGGCAGGCTATAAAAGAGATCACCACAGATTGGAAATGTACCAGGACAAGCATACCTATTAACTGACTAGGAAGATAGTATATTCCATCATCCCTTCTGTTTCATATTGACCTCCATTTACTTAATTCAAAGCACAGGCTGTATGTTTGATAAAAATGGCAACATTATGGATTAATTTTGAACACTGACCTGCAATGGAGTCTAAGGTACAGATACTAAATATACCAACTCATAACTCATCCTCATTCATGAATACTGAGATAGCTGACATTTATCTAACACCTTGAGATCTGCGAAAACTTTGAGCTTCACAAACACCCTCTCTGAGATAGGGACTGCAGATGTTATGAGGGTCATTTTAGAGATGAAGAACAGAGGCTCATGACAGTTAAGTGACTTGACTAGGGTCACAAAACTGATAAGTACCAGAGACAGGATTCTATCCCAGTCATCCTGATTCCAAATCCATCTCTCTGTCTTCTATGTCATACTGCTTTCAGAACCTAGGAAAGATCTCCTGATTAAAGAATTCTTATAAATCAACCACAATTGAGAGAGAAATTATAAAATTTCCCATCCTAATCTCTATGAACTTTCTTACTCTAAAAAACAGAAATTCTTTTTTTCTCATCCATTTAAAAAATAGTAATATTAAATAAGTCCTATCCTATCATTTTGCTATCATGAAAATGTCTGGGGTAAAACTCACTAGTGATTAGGGGCATCCTCAGAGTGGCCATGCTTGCATGAATAATTTCATAGTCTCCACCAAACAAGCTGATCTTTCAAATTTCTAAAGAAATTTAAATTAAATTTAAATCTGATGGAAATCAGATCTGCCCTGGACTTTGAAGGATTGCTTGGATTAGAATAGGGCAGCTAGGAGGCTCAGTAGATAGATCTGGAGTCAGGAAAAACCCAAGTTCAAATCCAGCCTCAGACACCTATTGTGTGACCCTGAGCAAGTTGCTTAATCCTATTTTCCTCAGTTTCCTCATATGTGAAATGAACTGGCAAATGGCAAACCACTCCAGTATCTTTGCCAAGAAAACCCAAAATGGTGTCACAAAGTGTAAAACATGAGTGAAACAACTAAATAACAGCAAAGGGAGAGGAAGAAGAAATTCTTTGGTATTGGGAAATAGTGCAAGAAAATGAAGGCAGAAATGTGAGCACCTTTAGTTCCATAAGGGAGTGAGAGGAGAGTGTAGAGAGTGATAACAGGCAACTAAACAAAGGACTGAGAAGGGGTAAATACATTGGGGTGTCTAACTCCCTTGTAGAAATAAATGACTATTGATTATTCTGGAATGAAGCAGCCAGGCTCATTGGAAGGCTCAGTAAATCTGGAACCAAATTATGGATTAGACTAGATTCTCTCTAATGTCGCTTCCAACTCTAATTCCCCTAAATAAGGCCTGCATCCACACAGTATTTAGTCCCAGTTGGTTTACTTTTCAGGAGTTTTCTTGGTCATGCAATAAGATGTCAGGTTTCTCAGAAAATTTGGGGAAATATTTGAAAAAATAATTTCGTGGATAAAGGCCTCCTACCTAAAATATCTAGAGAATTTTGTCAAATGTGTATGAATATGACCCATTCCCCAATTGATAAATGGGCAAAAGATACGAACAGAAAGGTTTTGGGTGAAGAAATCAAAGATATATATAACTGTATAAAAAGTTCTAGTTTAAACTGCTTGATCACATGGTTTGATGGGGATATGATTGGGGATGTAGACTCTAAACAATCACCCTAGTGCAAATATTAATAATATGGAAATAGGTCTTGATCAATGACACATGTAAAACCCAGTGGAATTGCTCATCGGCTACGGGGGTGGGGGTGGAAAGAGGGGAAAGAAAGAATATGAATCTTGTTACCGTGGAAAAATATTATAAATCAATTAATTAAATAAAAATTTTCAATTAAAAAATAAAAAAGTTCTAGTTTACTATTGATGAGAAAAATGCAAATCAAGACAACTCTGAGATATCATTTCATATCTGTCAGATTGGCTAAAATGATAAAAGAGCAAAATGATAAATGTTGGAGGGGACATGTAAAAATGAGGACACTAGTACACTGTAGGTGATTCTGTGAGCTGACAACCTTTTTGGATAGCAATCTGTAATTATGTCCAAAGAGCAATAAAACCGTGTTTACTTTTTGACTCAGCAATACCATTATGAGGTTTGTTTCCTAAGGTGATCAAGGAAGAAGGAAAAGAACTTATATGTTCTAAAATATTTATAGAAGCTTTTTTTTTAATGGTGGCAATGAACTGGAAATTGAGAGGATGCCTATCAATTGAGGAATGCCACCAGTTGCGGCAGATAATAATGATGGAATATTACTATGCCATAAGAAATGACAAACAAGTTAATTTTGGAAAAACATTGAAAGACCTACATGAAATTATGAACCAAGGGAATATTATAAACAGCAAAAGAAATATTGTTGAAGAATAACTTGTCTGTTTACTTTCAGAGAAAAAGTGATCAATAGAAACAAGTAAGACATATATGCATATATATTCAAATAATGCCTTCTCTAAAGTGGGGAAGAGAAGAGAAGGAGGATGGAAGACAATGAAGCAAAAAAATAAACAAAATTTAAAAATATGTCAGGCAGACTTCTTACATCAGAGTCCAAGGAGAAGGATGACCTGTGAAACAAGAGTTTAAACAGGATTCATTAAACACTTATGAAACACCTACTGACTCTGAGGTCAGAAACCCCATTTTCTAACTTTGCTGAAGAGATTATCTTAATAGATTCACAAATAAAACAATATTTGTCGTGGGTATTGAACTTTTAAAAAAAGAAAACCAAAAATCTCTTACATATTTGTGTGCATCTTGTTAATGCAAAAGTATTAATTCATTTCCCCCTTTTTTTGCTTCCAGTCCCCATCTTAAATGACAAAATTTCAAATCACAGAATCAAATGCTCTGAAGGTATACACACTGGACTAGCTTTAAGTGATCCTGAGTGGGTTGGTAGGGGAGAGGGAAAATATTTTTCATTTCATGGAATTTTAAGGGTAAAATGACATTTTAGGCAGGAAAGAGACTCTCTCTGGCAATAACTATATCCCAAGGTGAAGTTCCCCTAGAGAGCAGTAGGTTCTAGTACAGAAGGTTACAGAACATTTTGATCACATTTAGCCTTCATACTACTAATAATAGCAGCTCACATGTCTTTTTAAAATAGATTTTATTGATATTTTTTTGCATGACTTAGATTTTTCTCTATAGCCTTCCTTTTTTCCCTTCCCATATAGCTATCTCTTATAACAAAGAATTTATAAAAGAAAGAAAAGGAAGAAGATAAAGAGAACAGTCAAACCAATTAATAATAATAAACATTTGTATAATGTTTATTATTTGCCAAGCACTGTGCAAAGAGCTTTATAATTATTAGCATATTAAATAACTTTTGAAACAATACATTAAAAAATCTGACATTATTCCCAGTGTACACATCTGTGACTCCCCTCCGCCCCATATTAGAATTGAATAAGGTGTCTTCTCATATCTGATTTTGGGGGCCATGTCTTTTCTTTGTAATCTCACAATATTGATTTTCAGTTGTTTTGTGTTCTAGTCATTGTTTCCTATTTTGCTTATTTCATTTTGCATCAGTTCATATAAGTCTTTTCATGTTTCTTTATATTCATTGTTCTTATTGTTTCATATAGCACAGTAATATCCTCTCACATTCATGTACCACAATTTGTTTATCCATTCCCCAATGAATGGGTATTTACCTTATTTCCATTGCTTTACTTCAATGGAAAGTGAATAGTTTACATTTTTATTACTAAGCACTTCCGTCATAACAACCCTGTGATGTAGGCACATTACAGAAGTATTACTATTTTTATTTCCAGATGAATAAACCAAAGCCCAGAAAGATTAAACAATTTGCCCATGGTTATATGGCTAATTAGTACCAAAAACAGGGACTCAAACTCAAGTTTTTTGTGCTTAAGGACATTTCCATTAGACTTAGCTATCTTTCTAGTCAAGCAAAAAATGTTATGTAGATATATTATAAGCCCTTTGTTACCTGCTATAGAGAGTACAAAGAGCCTGTTTTGTCTTTCCATCAAGTAATGTAGAATCTAGTTGGGGTAATTGGCATGTACATGCAGAAGGATAATTAGCAATATCAGACTATGAATGAAAAGTCCCAAACAAATGAAAGGATAATAAGAGTCTTACAAGTCTAAAAGAGGGAAACTACTTCTGTCAAGGGTGTACAAGAAAGTCTTCAAATGAGGCTCTGAGCTTTGAACTAGGCTCAGAGGATAGGTAGGATTGGGAGAGGTAGAAAAGAAAAGGGAAATTGTATTTGGGAGTAGGTGGTGTGAAAAGGTGACAAGAGCATAATGAAGACCAAAACATGAATGGGGGCTTTGAGATAACTATGAATATATTGGTAGAAATGTAAAAAAGATGATGTAGTCAACTGGGTTGTTTGACTGCTCCTACTTTCCCCTCATACTTCTACTGACTCATTGCTTAGGTGTGTTTCCCAGTAAAAATATTCCATTTCACTCTGGGAAATAGGATTAAATGATCTATAATCCTCATTATATTTTTTGCTAGCTCTGAGACTCTAGCTAGAGGTTACATTTCTGGCAAAACACTCAAGAGTTAGATTTATTTCTTTCTCTCTTCTGGGGACATTTCCTCTTTAATTGCCTTTTTCCCACTGTATTTCTAATAAGTACATTCCACTAGCAGATGTTGGGTGTAGGTATTCCACCAGTGTTTATAAAAGATAAAACAAACGTTCAAAACAAAGTTAAATATTGTTCTGCTTCTTTCTCCTTCCCCAGCACCAGAGGAAATGTCTGCAGGCTCCCATGAAGAAGCTCAAGGTGAAAAGGATGCTATAGCACTACCATTTTGGGATCTGTAGTCCAGGAATCACATCTCAATAACACAACACCCTTCCTGACAGATTCTGTTTCCTATGGACTTATGCAGCCTTACTCATTCTTGTCCGGGTGGCTTTTTTGTGGCAGTTCTCTCCTCTATATTTCTTTTTCTTTTTCTTTAAAACCCTTAACTTCCATCTTAGAATCAATACTCTATATTGGCTCTAAGGTAGAAGGCTAGTGATGGCTAGGCAATGGGAATTAAATGACTTGCCCAAGTTCATACAGTTAGGAAGTGTCTCAGGCCAGATTTGAACCCAGGAGGTTTCCCATCTTCAGACCTGGCTCTCTATCCTCTGAGCCAACTAGCTGCCCCTCCCATATGTCTTTGTAAAAATTCCCTTTCCCTAGCTCTCTATGAATTCCCTTTCTATAGTTCTTTCCCTTATGAGTTGATATCTTTTTTGAGACTGTCACCTGTTTTCAGTGAACTGATTTTGAAAGATCATTCTAAGTCATGATCTATTATTCTTCATCCTATATGACTGTTTTATTTATGATTCATTCAATGGACTACTTTGTACTTCATAAAGAGATCACCTGGTGTGGCCTCATATTTTGTAGTTTATTTTTAGCAACTTGTTATTTGGTCCCTTTTCTGTGATTAGGCACAGGGTTTTCAAAGATTTCTACCTTCCATAGGGTTCAAGTTGAAAAGTTGACAGAAGGTAAGGATTATTTTTTTAAAGAAAGCAGTGGAAGGTAAGTCTAGAAAGGCAGATTGGGGTCAGACTATAGAGAGACTTGAAAGTTAGCCTTTTTCATCTTGCTCAAAGTTGGATGCTACAATAGGGATTTTGCTTCCTCCCATTGGGTACTGACCAAGTGCTGATACTGAATGTCTTGATTGCCTACAGTATTTTATTTGGAACATTATACAGGAATATAAAAAAATATAAAAAATAACTCTTCTTGTATATATATATATATGGTTGGTGCTTTCTCCATCATTACCTTCCCCTGTATTTTGTTTCAATCTTTTTTTTAAACCCTTAACTTCTGTGTATTGGCTCCTAGATGGAAGAGTGGTAAGGGTGGGCAATGGGGGCCAAGTGACTTGCCCAGTGTCACACAGCTGGGAAGTGTCTGAGGCCCGATTTGAACCTAGGACCTCCTGTCTCTAGGCCTGACTCTCAATCCACTGAGCTACCCAGCTGCCCCTCTTTCCCTGTGTTTTGGAGAAGAAAATTGGCTTTAAATATAGTAAAAATTGTTTTAAAGGCTTTTCTGATTTGATGGATAGGAAAAATGTCCTTCTGTCTCATCTTCTTACCCCTAGACTCATCCCTACTATCCTACCACATTCTATGAAATAGAATGATCTGGTGGGAGGAGCACTTATGACTCAGTAGTTCTGGTTTTAGTCCATTTATTATGACTTATAAGTTGTGTGATCTTAATCAAAATACTTAATATCTCTGAAACTCAATTTACCAATCTGGAAAATGAAGGGGGTCTCTAAGGTTCCTTCTAGCTCTAATATATTCTATTGTTCTATTAAATTCTTACCATTAGAGCTTTATCTTTTTGGATTGATCAATGAATCATTTGAATAAACAACATGTATCTATTAATCACCTATTATGTGCCAGGTACTGTGAAGGAACTAGAAATGCAAGTATAAAATTGAGATGATACTTATTTCAAGGAGTTTACATTTTGTTAAAACAAAATATAGGAACTTCTGAGTAAATTAATATACTAAGCCATTAGTTGAGAAGAATATTTCTCTTTTTTTTGAGAAGAACATTTTTATTGAGGGAATAAAACACTAGATAACACAGAAGAAAGGAAAAGGACTTGAGCATAATTGTATAGCTAAATATAATGGGATTATTTACTTGGTATGAGAGATGTACAGTAAGTAGTGAATTAGGACCAATAGATAAACTTTACCTAGTTTGCAATTTTTTTTGTAGTTTGATATTCCTGAAACTCTACCCTAAAATATAGGGAAGCTGCCATCACTATATTGGTATGAGTTTAAGGAAGTTTTGTTTGTTGATGGGGAGAAAGGTAATTTCTTGACCTTCTACTAGCCAGTTCAATGCTTATCAGGGAATCTGGGACCTATGAAATAGTATATAATGATGATAACTCATATTTCTATACCCTACAAAGCATTTTCCTCATAATAACCTTTGAGGTAGATAATCTAAATATTATTATAACCATTTTTCAGATGAGGAAAATCAAGGATCAGAAGGATAACTCCAGATTTTCTACATTTAGAAAGTGATTTTTCCCCATTACTCTAAAGTCTTACAAAATCATTCCCTGACCTGGCCCCCTCTCCTCCTTGGGAGATTCTTCCAGAGAAAGTTCATTCATTCATACAATTTACATTCATTCATTCATTCATTCATCAGTTATTCACTATACAGGGTGTACACCTTGATATATCTGAAGTTCCTTCCAGATCCAAATCTTAGGATCCCACTATATACAGAAAATTGCATTTATGGAGGGCAGGCACAGACACAGACACACATGTATATTGTAAGGGACACAAAAGTATATTTCACAAACCTAGAACATTGTAAATTCCTTGAAGACAGGGTCTATTTAATTTTTTAAATTTCTGTCTCTAGCACTAGCACAGTCCCTTGCATGAAGCAGAAATTTAACAAAGTTTTTCTCAGTTTACAATGGTCCTTTACAGATACTGACACTGTGTTATGCCAGAAAAGTTGTCCTCAATGTCAAAACACATATGTATGCTGTGTTTGTTTTTTTGGGGTGGGGTGGGGTGGAGTTTTATGTAATTGAGTCCTTTCCAAAAGTGTAATATCACTAGGAGGAATTAGTTGTACAGGATATACAGGTCCTATAGTATTATTTTCAATTGCTCCTGGGGAATTTTCTTTATTTCACCTTCAGTGATCATAATACAGCATTTCAGAGATCTTTTTTTTCAGCTCTTAAGAAAGAGAACTGGAGGACAAGGAAAAGGACAAAAAGGCATCAAGCCAGATTCCTGGGTCATCTTTGTGTCCCCTGTGTAGTTCAGTATGCCTTTTTAATAGGTGACTGTCATTGAATTGTCAGGAATGGAAAAAAAGAAACTATGACCAAGAGCCTACTCAGAGATATTCTTCCTTCAAGTGTGATCTCTATCCACCTGTTGGAAGTTGTCAAGTTAAGAACAAATGCTCTTTGGGTGGCTTTTTCAAATTGGATCTGTCTGATATTGGGTCATGGAAAATGGCAAATGGGTTCATGAGATGTATTCTGGAATAGCCTTTAAAATGTCATATTTAGTTTAAGACATATGGTCAGATGTCTGATAGACTAGAAGGATAGAACTGGTTAGAGAGGGAGTATCTCATGTTTCTCTGTTGAGTATCCTCGTTTAGGGGGAGGTGGAGAAGGGAGATAGTACTGGAATCCAAAGACAAAAGGAGGTAGGAAGAGAATTTTCCTCTAGCCAGACCAGTGCAGAGGTTCAGGCTTGGACTTGGATTACAATGAAATATGGGCCATAAACACTTAACAGAGAGAAATTTATGCAACCATAAAAATGATCAGTAAAGATACAACATTGATTCAAGATCCACCAAGTCCCAGGGATAGCCTCCATTCTGCTTTAAAGAGAAGGAAGTCCAACCTATATACATATATATATATATATATATATATATATAGTCTGCCCCACTAGAATGTAAACTCCTTAAGTGTAGGAACTGTTTTTTTCTCTTTTTGTGTCTTTAGTGTTTAGCACAGTGCATAGTAATGAATAAATCTGTATTGATTGGATGACTGACTCCTACCACAAACTCTGACCAATTCCTTTTTTAAATAGCAAGTTATGTATACTTTTGCTTGATTTTGTCTAAATTTATTTTATGGGAGGTATCATTAGATATATGTGAAGTTTCACTCAGCCCTTTCCAAGAGAGCCTTTGATTTCTATCTGGTGGGAAGACATGAGACTGATTTTCTCTGATAATCTCTTCTTTACTCAGAGATTATATGAGACTAGAATTATATCAAGCTGCCACCTTAAGTTTTGTTAGCATAAAGGAAATNTATATATATATATATATATATATATATTGTCTGCCCCACTAGAATGTAAACTCCTTAAGTGTAGGAACTGTTTTTTTCTCTTTTTGTGTCTTTAGTGTTTAGCACAGTGCATAGTAATGAATAAATCTGTATTGATTGGATGACTGACTCCTACCACAAACTCTGACCAATTCCTTTTTTAAATAGCAAGTTATGTATACTTTTGCTTGATTTTGTCTAAATTTATTTTATGGGAGGTATCATTAGATATATGTGAAGTTTCACTCAGCCCTTTCCAAGAGAGCCTTTGATTTCTATCTGGTGGGAAGACATGAGACTGATTTTCTCTGATAATCTCTTCTTTACTCAGAGATTATATGAGACTAGAATTATATCAAGCTGCCACCTTAAGTTTTGTTAGCATAAAGGAAATTATTTTTATTTTTAAGCTGTTTTCCTGGTCACAGTTCCTTAAAGGGAAAGAGCACCTCTATGTTATATCTAAAGATTTGATTCCCTTCCCTTCAAAGCCTAGCTAAATGAAAAACCATCATAAATAATGAGTAGAATCTAGAGGGTAAATAGATCCAATAGATGTAAAGGATAAAATAGAAATAGAAAGAATCTACTGACCAACTCCTGAAAGAGATTGCAAAATGAAAACTCCCAGGAATATTATTATGGTCAAATTCCAGAAGTCTCAGATGAAGGAAAAATATTGCAAGCAGCCAGAAAGAAACAATTCAAATAACATGGAACCATAGTAAGGATCATACAAGTTTTATCAACCTCTACCCTAAAGGAGTGGAGGGCTTAGAATATGATATTCCAGAGGACAAAGGAGCTAGGATTACAATCCAATTAATTTAACTAGCTAAAATAAATATAATCCTTCAGAGAGGAAAATGGATATCAGATGAAATAGAAGACTTCCAAGCATTTTTGATGTAAAGACCAAAACTGAATAGAAAATTTAACATTCCAACAGAAGACTCAAGAGAATCCTAAAAAGTTAAACATGGAAGAGAAATAAAAAGATACTTAATAAGGTTAAAGTATTTACATTCCTATATGGGATGATGATTCATGTAATTCCTAAGAACTTTCTCTATTCTCATAACTGAGATCTTTTCGGAAGGCCCTCTTTATTCTTTTTTTTAAAAAATTTTTTTAAACCCTTGTACTTTGGTGTATTGTCTCATAGGTGGAAGATTGGTAAGGGTGGGCAATGGGGGTCAAGTGACTTGCCCAGGGTCACACAGCTGGGACGTGGCTGAGGCCGGGTTTGAACCTAGGACCTCCTGTCTCTAGGCCTGACTCTCACTCCACTGAGCTACCCAGCTGCCCCTCTTTATTCTAATACAATATAGCCTTTCCTGTCTTTTCTACTCAAGGTTCTAAAAGTGTGACTATATACAAAATCAATACAAAGTAGTTTGGGAACAAAGGGTTCACTAGCAGTTATGAGGTCAGGGAAGCATTCAGATTATCATATTCCAGAATTTCTTTCTTCTTTTATTATTTCCCTTTCAAATTTCATTTATCTTGAGTTCCTTTCTTTCAAGACTTTGGTAGGTAACAGTGATAATGATTCTGGGTTGATGTATTAGTGGATGCTAATGTTTAGAATACATATATAATACACACACACATATTTATGATAGCTTCCCCCTAAAGAAGTAGTTTTAATGATCAGAGAATTTCAGTCCTCTGTCTTGGCGCCATTATCACTGAGTACCTATTTGTCCACCAGCTTCAGGCTAATCTGCAACTGTTTTCATCATTTATATTGTTGTTGACTGACCTAATGCTAATTGACAGCTTATTCTGCCAGTGACAAGATGTTTGATATTGAGGATGCCACAGGGTCATTCTTTAGATCAGAAAATGTTTTTCAACCATGATGGTAAGAGTGCACAGCTGACCAAGATTTTCCATTCATGAGTTGCCCAAGGGCTTGTATTTTGGTCATAGAATGAAGGGGAAATAGTCTGGGAAGGAAAGAACATAGAGTTAGCATTATGCTGAAAGGGTGTTTCGTTTAAGAGAATTCAATAGGAGAAGCTGAGAAAAATGATTAGGGAATGAATATTGTTAAGAAAAGTAGTATTTGTTTGGAAGAGATGTCAAGGATACTGGGATCAGTTAGGTAATGGTAAGCCCTGAATGTGTGTTCAAACTTGAACTGAGAAAATCTATATATCCTATAAATCTATATATCCTATAAACTGGGTCCAAGTGCTCCCTGCCTCATGTGCTAACACAACCACAATACACACACACACACACACACACACACACACACACACATATCTGTGTGTATGTATCAGTTTAGAGAAAAATCATAAGAGCAAGCTAATTTGTCTAATATAATTTCTCTGAATTTGTTGAGTACCTCTTTGTCTGACTTGGGAACAGGGTTGTAGGGATGGAGTAGAGAGAAATGAGATCTTGAACAAGGGCACTGGGCATAAAAGATAGTGAATGACAGTAGTAGGACACAGGAGATGCATGATGCTGGAAGATGTTGAATATGTCTTACCCTTGACCGATGAAGTGTCAAAAAATGTCCAGAGAGTCAAGCTATATCTTTATTTAGTGTTGATTTCTTTGTTGCACCAACATTTATGGACACTGCCCAATTCTTCATATTTTCTCCCTCTATATTTCAAAGTATTTGAGATTGAAGAAAGGAACTCCCTTGTTGGAGCTCATATGTCTTCAGTTGAAGAAATGTTCCAAAATATCTTGGGCTCATCATAGTTTTGATCCATACCCCTAAAGTCAGTGGTCTTATGTTACTTGCCCTTGACTCCCAGACCAAAATTCAGTCAATAGACATCAGTACATTTTATTTATACTTTTCATAATATTTGTCCTTTATATAATATTTACTTTTAAAATATCTGCATACATAGAAACTTTATTCACAGATGTTCTTCAGGCCCAGAACTATAAAACAAGCTCAAAAATCTTTCATGCATATTTTTCAAGATTTTTATATTGTTTTGGATTTATATTCAGCCACTAAGGTTTTGATGCAGCTGAAGGTTGTCAACAGACACCCACATAATCCCACTGCAAAATTAGTCTTCTGGGAAATGCTCAGCAAAACTGATGGTGTTTAATTCACATTTTTACCAATCTATTTCTGGGTGCTGCTTTTTAATGATTATGATGAGTAGATTAAAGAGATTTTAAAACTTTACAGAGTTAATCCGAGATTCTCTTTTCCTCATTTTATTATGACAGAATTACAAAAACAAAATAATGATAAGCAAAAAGGAATTATGCTCTGGAGAAGCTGTCAATGAATTTGACAGTTATTTTTCCACGTGATACTAATTGATAAAGCAAAACTCAGATGTCACTCACCAATAAACATTTGCTGCTTGTTTATGACCAAAAGAATGTCTTTAGGGGCTGAATCAGATGAGAAATTGTTTAATTCACTGACAACCAATAAAGTGTAATAACTCTAGGGCAAATACTACATTGCAGAACAGTAAGGCAGCAAGGCAGTGATTAAAAAAATAAATGGATTAAAAAAAGCATGAAATCAATTTAAACTATAGAATTTAAGCCAAGACATTCTGATTGGATCATATCAATTATTTGTTTATTATTGAATTTTTTATGACACTAAATCCTACCTTTATGTGAGGAGAAAAATGTTAGTTCATCCAATTAAATGCATTTCTTCCCCTAACAATTTGGACTGATTCAAATCCAGCAGAATAAAACCTTCTTGAAGGCAAGGAGTGTTTTTCCTTTTGTCTTTATATTCCTATCACTTAAAGCAGTGCCTTACTCATAGCACACTCTTAATAAATGCTTATTGAATTGAATTTATTACATCTCTCTTACCTGTTAATACCTAATGAATGTCAACAGTCACCTTCTTTTGGCTGTTGAAATAGAAAAGAGAGACAGAGGAGGATAGAGAGCAGAGTGAAAGATGGAGAGAGACAGACAGACAGACAGAGAATAAAGAGATAGGAATGGTAGTGGGGAAGAGATGCTGGCAGGCCACAATTTGTGCCTTCTACAAATATAAAAACTATAGTCATCACAATGGCCATCATAATTTGAAAGACATCTAAGAATAAGAGAATTTGTAGATAGAAAGTTTTTTGGGGGTCATCTTGGTTAATACCTAAATTTTACAGGTAAGGAAACTAAGGACTATAGAAGTTAAATAAATTAAACACAGAGGTAAGTAAATAGCAGCTAGGTCCATGTTGTTGAATGTACAGCACATGTGCTGGAGGGAGCTGGTCACTTTCTCTTCTCTATGCACTCCTGAGGACAATATTTATTTTATTCAGTAGGTCTCATTGGAGAAGAAATCATGAATTTCTTGAGAATGTACAGCTCTTACTAGGCTTAATAAATGGTTGAATTTTGAGAGTGAATGAACAAATGAATATGAAATTGATGCCCTCTATTGCTTTTCTCTGTCTTTGACAATATGCAAAGATATCAACATATATAAAGATAAAAACCTCTATCTTCATGAGAAGATATTCTTTGATTAGAAAAAATGGAAGCCTGTTTGAGCTAAAGAAATGTTCTTTTTTGTAGGGGGATACTTTATATTGAGGGGTTTTTGTGGTTTATATAATATTGTCCCCCTCACAAAATATTAATGGGACATTAACAAGACTCAGATTTTTCAATGAATGCAATCGATCTTCATTGACTTCTCAATAATTCAGCATCAAACTGGACATAAGCCCTGTCCTGTTCATTTTAAAAGAAGAAATAGCCTCAAAATGAACACTCATAAAAGGGAGGGGAGAAGGGGGAAGGAATTTATTAGGCCCCCTCACAATGCTAACAAAAAAGAACAGTTAGAACCTGAAGGTCTTGAATCAGTCCAGAGACAAAAGGTCATTCATATCATTATTGTCATATATTCACTCTTCCACAAAATGTCTGCGTGAAATGCTTTGAAATGGTATAGAGATAACCTTTCCTTTTTAAAGGTGATTGCAGGTTGATGAATTCTGGAAGACACTACCAGTATTTTCAGACCTGGAATACTGCTGTAGTAATGGACCTCATATCTGTTGTCAAAGGACTGGCCCAACTAAAATGTGTCATCTGAAGAGTACACAACAGGTGATTTTTTTTTGAGAGGGTTGGGGTGGTGGTGGAGAACATAGTGTCTCGTGATATTCTATAAAGATATGGCAGGCTTGTGATCCATTTCTAGGCAGGAAACACTCATCTGAACAGAAAAATCATGACTCTTCTTAAGTACTGCAATCATAATAAAAGCTAGCTTTTGGCTAGTGTTTTGCTCTTATCTCATTTGTGAGGTAAGTACTATTACTCTTAATTTTATAAATTAGGCGATTGTGATTAAGAAAGGTTAAATTAATTGGCCAAGGTCACATAAGTTAATGAGTATCTGAGGAAGGATTCAAATTCAGGTCTTCCAGAGTCTAAGTAAGGTACTCTATTAATTACTCCTCTTAGCTGTTTCATCATCATGATTACTGAGATTTCAGAGTTCTGTTTTGTCTTTTGCTTGACATCAAAGCAAATGCAAATGAAATGCTTTAACATTGTTGGGGAAATGTTGAGCTTCATGTGGTCATCACCAATTTAATTATGACAACATCCTCAGTAATTGCACTCAATTAGAACCATAACAAGAGTCAGGTAGAAGTGTTAATGTCTTTTTGACCACGTGTGTGAATCACTAGTCCAATAATTACAGCAAATAAACTGAACTTGGCATCAGGGCTGTCTTAACTGGATCCAATTCAATCAAGTCTTTGGACAGTTCTCTAAACAAGCTACAGAAATTAAACGAAATGAATGTTGTCAGTGCCATTTCTACTTTAAGAGGAATTAGAAAAGGATGGCAGCTTCCTTTGTACTTTCCCAGGGGAGAGTTATTCTAACAGGTTTTTAACAAGAAAAGTAGAGGAGGAAGAAGGCAATTTCCAGATCATCTAGACAAAATGCTATTGACTGAATTATCAATTAATTGTCTTAACATCCTTCTTCACTAAGAAGTTATTCAGTAAGGAATTTGGAGTTCAGGAAAATGAAAATTTCCTCATACCAGGCAACCTTAAATTTGAATATTCTTCTCTCATATATGTAGATATAAGGAAAGGGAAGGGACAACGGAAAAGAAAGGGAAGAAAGACAAAATAAAAAAGACAAAGCCTGATAGAGGCAAAGAGAAGGAAGTCAGAAAAGGGAAGGAAAGGGAAGAAAAAGAGAGGAAAGGAGCAGAAAGGATGGGAAAAGACAGGAAGAAAAAGGTCAGAAAGAGAAGGATGAAGAGGAAGAGAAATAAATGAGGTAAGATAGAGAAATAAGGAAAGGGAGAAAAGAAAGGAGAGAAGACAGAAGAAGGGAGACAGTCACAGAGACAAAGATAGAGCGAGAGACAGAGACAGAGACAGAGAGATGGAGAGAGAGAAAGAGAGACAGAGAGACAGAGAAATAGAGACAGAAAGACAGAGAGACAGAGAGAGAGAAGGAGAGGGAGACAGACAGAGAGATTACCACGGTGTGGAATTAAAAAAACATTTGACCATCATGATTTCCTCTCTCTCTCTCTTGTATTTCTCCCCTCCATTTAAGTCTGAGATCATAAGCATTCTTAAGATACAATCACTGCTAAAGTATATACTACCAGAATGTTGTTATGTAAAATAGGAGCAATAATCATTTTATTTAGTGCCACTTGAAAAAAATACCCTTTCCTATCCCAGTGAATGAAAGGAATGAGATCTTTAAAATGCATTCTATGTCCTAGGAAACACTGTCATTTTGGAATAGTGAGATGTCTTCAATTCAGGTCCAATTTGCCATTCCACTCAGTAATCAGCCTTATCTATCCATAAAGATGATTCTTCTTCCAATTCTGTTTTCTAAATCATTTCATCAACTCTAGTCTTCCATTTCCAAAGCAAGGAATCGTTCATCACAGCTTGCCTGGTATCCATTACTATGCTGACCATGCTAACCTTTGCAGGTGCAGACTGAATCCAATAGTTGAATTATTTCTTAGATATTTTCTTCTTAAGAGTAAAATGTTGCTTATTTCTCATCTTAAAAAATAAACAGCTCATAATATTTTATTTTCTATTCATTTAGAATATGAAGATAATGAGGCATTATCCCATCTCTGGCTTAGCACCATTAATATGCTCTCTTAAATTTGCATCAAACATCATTAACAGTTGGCCTAAAAGTGACATCTATTCATTTCAACATGTTGCAAATTAGATGCCTAACATTACTTCCTGGGCAAATTCATGTCCTTTTCTTTGTGATTTGGGTAGGCAATAGTGTTTGTTAAAAAAAAAATTTCAGACTAGGGATCAGGAAAGCCATATTCAAGACCTACTTCTACTTCTGACAAGACATAGAAACTGAAGAATGATCCCTAACTGTTTTAGGCTGCAATTCTGTGCCTTTTGTGTAAAAAATGAATAATATAGGGGGGGCAGCTGGGTAGCTCAGTGGATTGAGAGCCAGGCCTAGAGACGGGAGGTCCTAGGTTCAAATCCGGCCTCAGATACTTCCCAGCTGTGTGACCCTGGGCAAGTCACTTGACCCCCATTGCCTACTCTTACCACTCTTCCACCTATAAGTCAATATACAGAAGTTAAGGGTTTAAAAATAAAAAAAATGAATAATATATATATATATATGTACATATATATATATATTTCCCCAGTGATTCCCTGAGTTTTTGCATGACTTCTCTTAATCATATTATAATATGCTTCACTGCTTATAATGAATAGCCTTATATATACTTAGGATAATATTTATTTTATATCTCAGTTATGATAAAAGAAGGGCCAAAATATTTTATATTCTTTCCCCTTTTCTTTCCCCATGCTCATATTCTCTCTTTTATCCTTTGTGCCATTGTTTAATTGTTTCAGCTGTGTCTGACCATTTGCAACTCCATTTGGGGTCTTCCTGGCAAAGATCCTGGAGTGGTTTGCCATTTCCTTTTCCATCTCAGTTTACAGATGAGGAAACTGAGGCAAACAGGGTTAAATGTCTTTCCAAAGTCATATAGTCAGGAAGTATCTGAGGCTGGATTTGAACTCAGGTCTTCCTGATTCCAGATTTTATGCTTTTTCCTAACAGGAAACTTCCTAAAGCTCCCATTTAAAGAGATCTTGGAAGCCCAAGCAACTTTTCATTTCCTACCAGATGTATTGCTGGTTTTGACTCCACCATCGTTATCCTTCTTTTATTACTCTTCATCCCCCTACCTACTGCCCCCAAAATTCCTACTAGAAAACTCATCATTATGGAGATTTTATCAGCTTTGGTACTCATACTTCATCTAGACCCTCCTTTGCCTCTCCCTTAATTGGAGGGTTGGAAGGTGGGGGTTTAGAAGTATAGGCATTTCTTCATTTCCTATCTGTTACATTCCTTGATTTCAAATCCACCATCATCCATCATCATGCTCAAAGCTTCTTTTTGTGTGCTATCTTCTCCCATTAGATTGTGAGCATCTGGAGGGCAGCTTCTTTTTCTTATTACTTATTCATATCCCTAGCATTTAGAATAGTGCCTGGAACACAATTGGTGCTTAATAAGTGTTTATGGTATTGAAGATAACATCTGTAGCCTGTGGATGGTGTGTGCTGGATTTGGAATCCAAAGGTGTAGTTTCAGATGTTGGCTTGGCACTTATTATCTGTATGACATTGGGCAAAGACCTCAGTTTTTTCCTCTGTAAAATGAGGATCTCTTAGGTTCTTCCCATCTCTAAATCTTGTCAAATAAAAAGTGCTCTGGGTTTTTTCACTCATATTCCAGAAACAATTTTATTTAATTTAACATTACTATCCAAGCATTTCTAGCCTGGAGAGAGATGTCCAACTGAGCCTTCACATGTGACTTTTGTTGCCCCAGAATGATTTCAGGTAGCATTTATAGGGGGAATTTTGAACCAGGGAAAGACATCTTAAAATACAGTCTGGGTTAAGCATTCCAAAAATAATCAAGTGACTAAGTCATTATCCTTTTCTCCTGGGTCTACTGTCCATTGAGAAATCAATGGGACTCCTTCCAGAGATCTTTATTGAGAATCTAATCTGAAGAGGAGGCACTTTTTTCAATGGAAGAAGGCACTTCTCTTGGATGAGTTCTAGGGCTAATCACTTGAGAGGTGGGGAAGAGAATGATGTATACAAGATTGGAGTTAAGTTTGGTTATCACCCTTAATCCAGTTCCCTAAGGAAGATTTTTAGTCTTGGACTTTTCAGAGGAACTTTTCTCAGGAGTCTTAAAAGAGATTTAGAAGAAAATAGTTTTCTTAATAGTTTCAGTTTTATTGAAAAGGAGATTATTCTTCTACAACTTCTTTCCCTAACTGACTACTTTTTTGCTGTTGTCCCCTATGAAACAAATTCTCTAGCTGAAATCACCTACCTTAATTTTCTGGCCCCTACTTTTTTTTCCTTCTTCTATTAATCCTTGTGTTATGTTTTACCAGTTGGTTACCTTCAGCACAGAATCACAACTGTGGCCTCCAAAGATCCCTTCTTTTAGATCTCTTGTAACTCCTTTGCCAGCTATAAGAAAGCAGAGCAAAGCTACAAACTACAAGGATCCTTTCTCTTACCCCCTCCCCAATTATTCCATACACCCAACTGGACCAACAGCAAGGATTCTCACGGAATCTCACTTTTATCCTATTCTGCATTTCTTCCAATCTTATGTCTTGCTCATTTTCATATCCATCTTTTCAACCTTCCCAGAGGTGTTGTCTGAATACTCTCTGAACTCTCACTTTTTCTCAACAGTAACAGCAATGATTCTAACAGTAATGGGAAAGCCATACTATGATAATCAAGACCCTGCCTTGTAATAAGTATTATCTCTGTGGGAAGCACTTGGAATCTTTCTCTTCCTTCCAAACATCAAATATATTGAAGATGAGAAATCACATAGAAAACCAAGGCTCTAAAGTGCTTAATACTCTTCCACATTATTTCTTTACCTCTAACTTTTTAATGACTTTAAAAATGATCTCAGTTAACCTGCTAAAGGACTCAGACAACACATGGCTTTGAATCCTGGCTCTGCCTCTATAGCGATCATACAATCATGTAGCTTCTCATTTCTTTTCTGGTAGGATTCCAAGAATAAATTTATGTCACAGCTACTTGAGAAATAACTGGATGGCATCAGGTTTATTTTTAAAATTCAAAAAGGTATAAAGATAATCAAGTTTTAACAAATTTACATGTAAAAATAAACTATTTCACCTGAGAATGGGTGATGCATTTATTTCTCTTAAAAATATATCCAAATTTAAATATTAATCTTCTACTCCTACTCTTGAACTATGCCCATTTTAAATCAAAACAAGGGATCATTAATTAGTCCTTATGAGTAAACTAGTCATTCAACATATCTAATTTTTAAATCATGAAGTCAATGCCATCTCAATGAACAGCCTCACCAGACTTCTCAATCACCACCAAGATTTATACAGCTTATTTTACATGAACTCAACGAACATGAATTCAGACAAACACAATTGGCAATCAAAAACAATAAAGGCAAAAAATGTATAAAATAAAAAAATTTAAATTCTAAGCTAAATCTACACCATTTTCTCCAGCTGCATAAAGTCTCCCTGCAGTTTGCCCAATCACAATCATTTTTGCTCATAGAAACATTAATGTGAGTCATTACATTGTTTTGTGCCAAATATTAGTTCCGGTAACAGTCTTTGTAGTTCTCACTTGTAACAAGTTATGTCAATGTTAGAGCAGTGCTTCTCTTTGTTTCATTAACACTATTTAGTTATGCTCCAAAGTACAAAAGTACTGATGCTAGTAGCTCTGACAATTATAAGAAAAGTTGTAATGTGCATTGGTATGTTCATATAAGAAATACTTATTAAAAATGGAGTTTGCTATTGTATGTTTTTCAGTTCATGCAAAGGGTCTCAGAACAAATTGGTCATGTAAAATGAGGTCCTACTGAATTTGAAATAAATAGTTTACAGGAGGCAAATCAAGTCTGAATTCAGATGAAGAGAAATAACAGGAAGAATTAATTTTTGTTTTTATTTATGTTCTGTGACCCTGGGCAAGTCGCCTTACCTCCCTTTCAATTTCTTAATCTTGAAAATGAGGGAGGTTGGACTAGACAGTGATCTCAAAGTTTCCTTTTAGCTCTAAATCTGATCCCATAATTAATTCTGGAAAGCAGATGTCATCCCTCTCAACTTTCCATTCCTTTATCACACAGTCTTACTTACAAAGACAATCTTTTTGTTGGGAAAGTTTTTGACAATCTGAACTGTTCCACAAGAACTCCAAATGAAGCATTATCATTGGACCTTGAGTCATAAGATTGGATGGGGGTTTTCACAGTGGGGCAAGCCATTAGTAATTGAGTCAGCTCCATTTTTTTTGTAGAATGATTAACCATCCCCCTAGGTAGCTGTGGTTCTCAATTAACATGCTGTCTGTATACCTTATTTATCACTGACAAAAATGTATAAACTTTTGAAAGCTGGCATTAGGGGATTTCTGAAGGCTAGTCAGCAGCTAGGAAGCCTTCTTTCTGACCTCCATTACTCTCCTTTAAAAAGTGTGTGTGTAGAGGGAGAAATGCAAAATACTTTCAGTATAGCAGATAACTTTTTAAAGATTCACAGGCCCCAGAAAGCCAATTTTCACTTGCTTAGGAAGTGTCAACCTGTGATTTAAGAGTGCTTGACTGGAGCTTGAGAAATTCCCATCTTTCCCAAGTCCTTTACAGAAAATAACTGGGGCACTATTTTGAAAGTGATCTGGTGCTCTGCCTAAAGGCATACTTTGTCTCTGTTGCTACCACTGGTAGATAAATAGAGGTAGTTTAGTATAAAAGGAGATGGAGAGTCTGGGTTCAAGTCCTGCCCTGTTACTGTTAATAATTGTGTGGCTCTGGGCAAGTCACTTAACCTCTTAGTTCTTCTGGCAGCTTGCCAAGATTTATTTAATCTAAGCCATGGATAATTTGGATCTGCTGATCTGGGAGGAGCTTCCTATGATAATCTTTCTCATATTTGAATAATATTTGAAGTTGCATATGTTATAAATGATGGTGTCAGACTCAGATGAAATGAAAACCACTAAACTTATTATGGAATCTAAAATTTGGAAAGAAGAATGAAGATGGTTGTAAAGGCAAGGCTGGATGATCTTGTAAGAGCCCCTTAATTCCTTCTCATTGTCATCAAAGAGGACAAATATCAACTGTGTAATTTAAAGACTTGACTAGTACCCAATATCTTTACTGCCTAAGAGACATAATATAATCAAGATTTAATTGGATACCTTAGGGATGGTCAATTTTAGTCTGGTATAGACACAAAACACTAGAAAGAGACCACCAGTTGTTACAATAAGAATAAGCCACTGTCCTTATGATAGGCACCTAATTGAATCAGTCCCAATGGTAGCTCCACATCATTCCAGGGCTAGGCAATTACATGGAGAACACTCTTTTACTAATTAAAGAGTGAGGCAGTCCAACAGGGTGAGATACTCCAGTGGTACAGAATATTTTCTGAGGTCTGGAATTTCTTGGAAGATCAGTGGTGGGCCTTATGAGATAACCTCACTCATCAATGATGGCCTGACACTTTAAAACAAAGGACCAAACATCCCTTCTCACCTTCTTTCCAAGCTGTTGGCCCCATTAAGAGACTCTGAGCCTTGACACAGGGGTCCTGGTAAGGGTACGTGTAGGATTGGGTAATTTTCTGTGATGTGTAGGAGATCCATTCACCAAGAGAATCCAGTCAACTTTTAAGTGCAGTTGAAATAATACCATTTATTTGGTACAGTATGCATAATAGGTATTGTATTATTGTTTTATTAATGTTTAAGGAAGGACAGAATTTGGAATTTAAAAATGAATGTTAAAACTATAAAAAAGAGAAAAAAGAAATCTTTGTTATAGAAAGGAGAATTAGTGGACATACTGACCTAATAATTATTCAGTTTCTGCATGCTTAAAAGTTAGAGACAAAAATGTAGCTTCAGTACATAATAAGATTTATTGTGTTGAATAAAGCATTTTATCCAGAGTTATAGCTACAATGGAAAAAATGATTATATAGATTTAGAGTATCTATTTTAATGCCCATATTTAAGAGGCCTGAATTCTCTGCTGACTGGCTAACTAATAGAACAATGTTACTTCCAAGATCCAAATGCCTTTAAATTGGACAACCTTGAGTTCAGATAGCTTTAATAACATTCATTGCCTTTGGACTACTATTGATGAAATTGAAAAACTGGACTTTTGTCTTCACTCATCACATAGTTTTCTATAGCCCAAGTGATAAAACCTGCCTCAGAATCAAAACAATGCCTTCCACCCTTTTGTGTATGCCATTTGATAAACTGTCATCACATCAAGAATAGATCTCTTCATTTCATTATTTTGCTGTATTATTTTTATTAAAGTAAAATGCAGAGAGTCTGTATTAGTAATGGACCAACCATAATAACTTATCTTGCTGCTCATTAACAGCTACAAAAGAGATCCTGAAAGTAATGAACATAGATTATGCTCCAGATTGGCTTGAGCTGGGAACAAAGAGTGGCAATGTGGAAGCATAGTAGGCTTCGCAACATATTACAAAATAATATTACAGTGGTACTTTTGTCCGAGGTCTTTCATGCCACCTGAATGAGAATTCTTTATCAGTTTTTAACTATCAATTTCCCAACAAGGTCCTGCTCTGAAATCCTTTTACATCATTCTCACTAAAGCTCTAACCACTTTCTGAGACAAAACTGGGTCAAAGTTTAAGAAGGAACTCTTTGCTCCTGAAAATGGATTAGGGTGGTAATCACATTTATTAAAGCAAGAACATCTTACTTTAATTCAGGTCATGACCTGTTTCTACCCCCTGACCAGATTGAATAGTTCAGAAAAATGATTATCTAGGATATTCTGGAATTCTAAGTGACTTTTATTCTGTTGAATCAAAACTGCTAACTGAACTTTCACCTGAACTCTGTAACTTTTATCTTTTTGTGGAATGTTTCTTTATTTTGGAACATTATAAATCATAACTTCTAAATGATTTGAGATAAAGAGAGATTTTTAGAAGCACAAAAGAACATTAGTAGAAATTCGTAGAATTAGAATAACAATACATTTTCTCTGGTCAGCTTGAGTCCAAAATTCAGAATCCTGAATTTTTTTTATTCATAAAGGAAAAAAAAAAAACTCCAGGACTAGATTCTACTTTTGGTTTCTAAGCAAGAAAGTTGTAGGTGATTAAAAAAAAATAACTTGGACTGTATAAGAAGAAAAAAAATGGTGAAAGTGATTTTTGTAAGGGGATTGATCTACTTATCCCTTCTCTGACTGGTGAGTCCTTCCTGGAGCCTCCATTCTCAGGAAGGGCCCAGGTCAGTCAATTTTCATTCTAAGTCTGATTTTCCAGACTTTATCATCACACCACTGGCTAGGAGTTCAAACACACACATACACCATCCCTACTACTTTTCATGTTTCTTCTGTGTTATCTTCCTGCATTAAAATGTAAGCTCCTCGAGGGCAGATAATGTCTTTCTTTTTGCTTATATTTGTACCCCTAATACTTAGTACTTGACTGACACATAATAATTGCTTAATAAATGCTTATCACCTAGGGGAGAGTAGTAGGTTTTGTGAAAAAATCCAGGAATTAAATTGGAGGGAGGAGGGAGGAGATATCTAGGGGAATGTGAGGATAAACTGAAAGAAAATAACATAAAATGAAGGCATGAAAAGACTCAATCTGAAGAAAGGGAATGAGAAGTAAAACTTGAAGAGAAGGATTGAAGAGGAAGGTAGTAGGCAAGGCAAAAAAAGGCAGGTAAAATAAACTGGTGAAACATAAATGTTAGTGAGATAAAGGAAATAAAATAGCATATGGCTGGGTTTTGGTTGAAGAAGAAGAAAGGAAAATGAATGTGTTGTCATGTATGTTTTTTAATTTTTATTTTATTTTGAATATTTTCCCATAGTTACATATTTCATGTTCTTTCCTACTCCCTCCCAACCACCCCCCAACCTGTTGTCAATGTATTAAGATGATTTGTATTAATATATTAATGTATTAAGAAACATTAAAAGTCTACAGAGGTCTTAACAGGTACTTAAAGTATAAATACCAGAGGGATTCCAAAAAAAAACAGCCAAAAAACCAAAGCTGACATGAGTTTAGCAACCATACTTCTATCCCTTCTTTTTGAGTTTTTTTTAATGTGCAACATTGCACCTACTCTCAGGCTTGATTGCTCCATTGGTTAGTTTTGCTGAACTTTTTTGGTCTTCCTGTTATTTTCTTTGTTATAAGAGACAACTACTGTGTTGGGGTGGGGAAGGACAAGGTAGCAAGTTGAGGAGGGCACGGATAGAGCCCCAATTAAAGATTTAGATTTAGAATCTCCAATCAGTTTTTTTTTAATTTAAACATTTATTAATAATCATTTTTAACATGGTTACATGATTCATGCTCCTACTTTCCCCTTCACCCCCCGCACTCCCCTCACCCATGGCTGACGCACATTTCCACTGGTTTTATCAAGTGTCCTTGATCAAGACCTATTTCCAAATTGTTGGTGGTTGCATTGGTGTGGTAGTTTCGAGTCCACATCCCCAATCATGTCCACCCTGACCCATGTGTTCAAGCAGTTGCTTTTCTTATATGTTTCCTCTCCTGCAGTTCTTCCTCTGAATGTAGGTAGTGTTCTTTACCATACATCCCTCAGAGGTGTCCTGGGTCATTGCATTGCTGCTGGTACAGAAGCCCATTACATTCGATTTTACCACAGTATATCAGTCTCTGTGTACAATGTTCTTCTGGCTCTGCTCCTTTCACACTGCATCAGTTCCTGGAGGTCTCTCCAGTTCACCTGGAACTCCTCCAGTTTATTATTCCTTTTAGCACAATAGTATTCCATCACCCACATATACCACAGTTTGTTCAGCCATTCCCCAATTGAAGGACATACCCTCCTTTTCCAGTTTGTTGCCACCACAAAAAGCGCAGCTATAAATATTTTCGTACAAGTCTGTTTATCTATGATCTCTTTGGGGTACAAACCCAACAATGGTATGGATGGATCAAAGGGCAGGCATTCTTTTATAGCCC
>NC_058132.1:621003566-621003962 GCF_016433145.1 Gracilinanus agilis | reverse complement strand
ATGTCTCTTGCCCATTTATCAATTGGGGAATGGCTTGATGTTTTATACAATTGCTTTAACTCCTTGTATATTTGAGTGATTAGACCCCTGTCAGAGTTTTTCGTTATAAATGATTTCTTCCCAATTTGTTGTTTCCCTTCTGATTTTGACTACATTGTTTTTGTTTGTACAAAACCTTTTTAGTTTAATATAATCAAAACCATTTAATTTACATTTTGTAATTTTCTCTGACTCTTGCTTGATATTAAAGTCTTTCCTTTCCCACAGATCTGACAAGTATACTATTCTGTGTTCACTTAACTTATTTATAGTTTCCCTCTTTATATTCAAGTCGTTCACCCATTCTGAATTTATCTTGGTGTAGGGTGTGAGATGTTGATCTAGAACTAATCTCTC
>NC_058132.1:620945369-620998567 GCF_016433145.1 Gracilinanus agilis | reverse complement strand
GGTTTTCTTGGTCTGTCACTCTCTCATTGAGATATTTCATATTTCCTTCTATTTTTTCAGTCTTTTGACTTTGTTTTATTTGTTCTTGTTGTCTTGAGAGATCATTAGCTTCTAATTGCTCAATTCTAGCCTTTAGGGACTGGTTTTCAGCTATGATCTTTTGCTTTTCTTTTTCAATCTGTTTCAATTTGCTTTTCAGTTCATTTGATTTCTGAGCCTCACTTTCCAATTGCAAGATTCTACCTTTTAAACTGTTATTTTCTTGCCAGATCTCTTCCATCTTCCTCAGAATCTCAGTTTTGAACTCTTCCATAGCTTGTGAGGAGTTTTCCTTATTTGAGGAGGGTGCGGATGCTTGTTTGTTCTCCTCCTCTGTTTGCTCGGTTGTCTGGATTTTCTCTGTGTAAAAGTTGTCGAGTGTTAAAGACTTCTTTTTCTCGTTGTTTTTCTCTTCTGAACTTCCTGAGTCTGGGTAGCCATCATTAGCCCAGTAGCTTCTCAGCTTTATCCTCGCTGTGGTCTTTTGGCTCCTGAGGTCTGATTTCTGTTCTTTTTCCAAGGTCAAGCCCCCTGGTGGACCCCCTTGCTTGATCCTCTGCCGGAGGTTCCTTTACAAGTCTCAGGGCGCTGCTTCACAGTCACAGTCGTATACCCATCTGCACTGGTTCCCCACTCAGGGTTTCAGAGCTTTAGCTTGTGGCTGTGTCTGCCTCCTCCCACGCCTCCACCACTCCCGCGCTCAGAGTTCGCGTGTGTTCTTTGGCTTGTTGGGGTCCCAAATCTTGCTGCTCTCAGGAACAGGCCCTGGAGCTGCAAATGACTAGATGGGTGCCCCAAACTTGCTCTATTTCTTTTTAACTGGCTTCGGCGCTATAGATGTTGTGTGTGGAGGGGATGGAGGTGGGGTGGTTGCTCAGCCCGAGATTTAGTGAGAACTGTTTCACCCCTTTATAGCATGGAAATGTCCCGATTCCACATACCTTCCACGCTGTGCCCTGTTGTGGGGTTCCTCCGTTCGTCTGGACTTGTTTTTATGTCCCCTTGAGGAGTCTTTTGTGTTTCAGTCAGGAGAGGTTAAGAGCTGCTTTTTACTCTGCTGCCATCTTAACCCGGAACCACCTCCAAACAGTTTTGCAATGCCTTGCACTGAGTTGATGATGCTTGTATTTCTGCCACACCCAATGATTACTGTCTATATTCTAAGTATAGATTGATCTCACAAAAATACTTCGCAATACTCTTGGTTATAAGGGCATATTACTGAGTATTCCTTTAAAAAAAAAGGAAGTAGAAGCAGCTAACTAGCACAGTGGATAGAGCACTTGGCCTAAAGTTGAGAGGACCTGGATTCAAATCTGGCCTCAGATACTTCTTAGCTGGATGACCCAGGGCAAGTCACTTAACTTCAAATGCCTAGCTACTCTTCTGTCTTAGAAATGATATTTGGACAAAAGGTAAGAGTTTGTAATAATAATAGTAATAAATAAAGTAAAAATTAAAAAATAGAAACAAGGCTTCTATGGAGGAAGACAGGAAGAGTTTAAGTGGCAGAAGGAAAACTTATACTTTATCAAAAGATTAGAGAGTAAAAGAAGAAAAAGGATAACTGTATACTTGGAACAAAAAAATATGGCTTTTTATTAAGGGAATGGAGCTAGAGGCTCCAAGCTGAATGGAAGAATAATAAGGAGGCCCAGAGACAATCACATGGAAGGTCATTCAAGAAGGTAAAAGGAAAATGAGAATAGCAATAATAAATGGCAATACTTTGCTAGATCAAATATTTGTTGGCTTGATTCCAACAACAGGGAATTCTGCTGTCTTCCTTAGAAATATATGGAAGATTGTATGATGGTCTGTGAAACCTTGGCTACTCTTGGCAATGCAATGATCTGGCACAATTCTGAAAGACTTATGATGGGGAATGCTATCCACTTGCAGAGAAAGAATTATTGGAGTCAGATGGATGTTGGTGAAAGCACATTATCTTTCATATTGGTTTATTTTTGGTTTTATTTTGGGAATTTGGCTATGTATGAGTATGCTCTTAAAACAACGACCAATATAGAAGTGTGTTTTGCATGATAACAAAAATAAAAATAAAACTTAAAAAATAAAGAGATATATGGAAGACATAAAGACTTGTCTCCCAAGACTTGTTCAAGATGGATGACTTAAAAGACTATATGGAAATATGTTGTATTTTGTTCACTGGTACTTATTGAAGTCAAGAGATACCAAAAAGGAAAATTGATTTGGTACATGAACAACTAGCTAAGACAATGATGCCAGAATGAGGAATTTAGATTTCTGGAACAAAACTTAAACTATAATAATGACAACCTTTTGTCAACTAGTCAAGGGCATCTAACAAAGTCTGTTAATAATAGTTTTGCCTTGGGTTTTTCAAACCTAATAAAAGAGACTTTAAAATAAAAAAGTATGGAGGAGGGAAGAAATTGCCTTTGTACCTACCCTGAGGTAGATATTATGTAGAGTAGCTATTTCTCACTAGTCCAAAAACCTACCTCTTTGCCCATTAAATTACCAGTCAAGGGATATAAAGTTTTCAGATGAAGAAATTCAAACCATCAACAACTTTATTTTTTAAAAAAATATTCCAAATTATGAATAATAAGAGAAATGCAAATGCAAATATGTCTTAGGTTCCACCTCACATTTACCAGTTTAATGAATATGACATAAAGTGAAAATCACAATTGTTGGAGTTGTGGAAGCGCAGGCATAGCTATGCATTGTTGGTGATGTGAATTAGTCCAACCATTCTGGAAACTGATTTGGAAATAAACTCCAAGAACTACTAAACTATGCATGCATTTTGACACATCAATATTACTATTAGGCATATATACCCAAAGAGATCAAATGTAGAGAGAAATGACTGACATGTATAAATATTTATAGCTTTTCTCTTTGATGCAACAGGAAACTAAAAACAAAGTGGGCACTCATCATTTTGTGAATGGCTGATTAAGTTGTGATATATGAATATAATGGAATATTACTGTGCCATAAGAAAAATGAATAGGACAGATTTATAGAAGCCTGGGAAGACTTGTACAAACTGATAACATTATGAAACGAGGAGAATCAATAGAATAATTTACACAACGGCCACACTAATATAATGAAAAGCTACTTCAAAAGACCATTGAACTCTGGTAAACAGTGAAAAATCATGACTTCAGGAGGATGAAAAATACTACCTGCCACAGAGGTGATGAACTCTAGAAAGAACCTGAGACAAACATTTTCTTACATAGGCAATGTGTAAAATAGGATTTGTTATAAGGAGAAATTTCTATGCAACAGGGGAGAATATGTGTGACAGAGATAACAAAAAAATTAAGAAAAGACCAATCGATAAAATATTAAATAGATACAACAGAAAACAAAACTAAGTTCACAAAGGGACACAAATAGCCATTCTGATACTACTATATGAAATTTAAAGTGCATTTAAAATAAACTACACACTGCAAAAGTCCATGGTTAATAGTCTTTTCTTATTCTATGTATATTGAACTGTTCATGTTTTAAGATGATTTTTTAGTTCACAATACAAAAAAAAAATTAAGAAATGTATCTCATTAATGCTAATATTCTCATAGTGATGTTTAATGATTATGAATCATGGAATACCAGAATCTCAAATGAATCAGAATTGTGGGGGATACAAGGGACATTGGAAAGATTTATGTTGGATGGATTCAGTTATACAATGATAACATGTATAAAAGAAATTATAGAAACATCAAGGACAAGCTTGGACAGAGAAGAAGTTCACATTACACAGTGAAAGCAAGAGATTATAGGTGGATATCCTGAGTGCACTTTAGTTATATAGAGATCTAAAGGAGGTTTTTACCATGTTGGGTAGATCTTCTTAGGAGAAGGACATGGAAGCAAATTGGCCAGGAGATGTGAAATGGTGGTTAGCTCTACTGATAGAGGAAATATTCATGCTGATAAGATCACATGGACTCTTCAGCATGTCAGAGGAAAAATGACCTATGGACTAAAGATAGATTTATTAGATGTAAACACTAAATAGAGTGTCATTTGTCTGTTTGTTTGTTTTTGTTTTTGTTTTTGTTTTTCTGGAGGAAAAGTAGTGACTGGGTAGGTGCATTAAAATCATATGATATTGGGCAGCTGGGTAGCTCAGTGGAATGAGAGTCAGGCCTAGAGACAGGAGGTCCTAGGTTCAAACCCGGCCTCAGCCACTTCCCAGCTGTGTGACCCTGGGCAAGTCACTTGACCCCCATTGCCCACCCTTACCAATCATCCACCTATGAGACAATACACCGAAGTACAAGGGTTTAAAAAAAATCATATGATATTTTTTCTCAATTATCTTTTGTGATATAACTATATAAAAGAATAAAAAGTTTCCTTTAAAGTTAAATATTTCAAGAATTTGAAAGGAACTCCAGTGCATACTATACAGTTCATAAAATCAGCTAAATGAAAAATATAAAGCTAGGAGGAAAGATCCTTCTTAAACATTTCCATTTTAATCATAGAAACTCAAGGCCATGTTTAATAACATTTGCAGGAAGTTATTTGGAAAGGATCTAGCACAAAAACTCATAAAGAAAAATCAATCTGGAAACCAATAAACTTGAGGACAAGGAGCAAAATAGAAAAGTCAATGGAAAATAGAAAGTTATACATTTTTTTTCCAAGTTGGGAAGATGTGTGGTAGACATATCAAAAAGTTGGTTTGAGTCTTTGTGGACTGAAAGACCCCTTACCTCTAATAGAGGTAATTTCTAATAAAAATACAGCATAATTAAAAAGAACCTTAGATTCCAGTTAAGGAATACTGGTTCTCCATACCTGACACTATCATTTCAACTTGGAAAATTTCATAAATCTTTCACCTGAAAGCCATAGAAATAATTGTCAGTAAAGAATTTGTGGAATTGTCAGTAAAGAATTTCCACTAAAGAAATGTACCTGGGGAAAACTTAGATGGAGGTTAGGACCAGGAAGAGAGATTGTCAGAGAAATCTGGAGGACAGTATAAAGTGAGATATATAGCAATAGCTCAAGGGGGTTGTATATAAGGATGCACAAGATGGACACATGGAATTTCAAAATTGGAAAGGACCTCAGTGACTATCTAGTCCTATTGATTTCTCTTCCAACACCCATACTGCACCCTCAGAAAATCTATTAAAACTCTGGAAAAGTGGTCATCTATCTCTTCCTGAAAGATCCACACTAAGGGAAGAAAATGCTACTCCTCAAACAGGTCATTCTATTTTTTTGACAACTCTAATAGTCACGTACCTTTGACCATTCCTGTTGTTGAAAAAGGACAAAGTTCATAATGGTCACCTCGTAGAACTCTGGATGTTGATTCTGAGTTTTCAAGAATCCCGAGCATTCTTTTTTATTTTCTTTAAATTTTTGTTGGAATTTGGCAAAAAGAGAATAAAAATGCAGTGCAAATATATGTGCAGAAACAACTCTTCTAAGAGAGATAACCCTAGATATGATCCATTCTTTATCCAATTTTTCTAACTGTTGATGTCTTTTCACATTTTATCCAAAAAGTGGTGCCTCTTCCCATACAGATTTTTATTAATTTTTTTCTAAAACCCTTACCTTTTGTCTTAGGATCAATACTAAGTATCAGTTCCAAAGAAGAAGAGTATTAAGGGCTAACCAATTGGGGTTAAGTGACTTGCCCAAGATTATTTAGCTAGGAAGTGTCTGAGGTTAGATTTGAACCTAAGACCTTCCATCTCCATGTCTGACTATCCATCCACTGAACCACCTAGCTGCCCCCACATATAGATTATTATTATCCTTTTTGATACAGAAAAGTTTTTTGTTGTTTCTTTTAGTTACCAAGCATTGATTTAATCCTTTTTCTTTACATGAAAATTTATTTTTCCTGCTCTTTACAGAAACCAACTTTCTCATGTACAAAAGGGGCAGTAACTTATAGCTATGTTTTAAATAACTTAAAGCTGTTTTATATAACTTACAATTATGTTTAAGCTCTTCAAACTACACAGATTTCAAATTCCTTAAGGGCAGTATCTGTGAAGTATGTCTTCCAGTGCTCGCCATAATTAAAGTAGTCTTTCATTTATATCCATTGATTCAATATGATGTATATTTATGTATACAAATATAGAGAATTAATTTAAATATATTCATCCTCAGATTCTCTTGAGAATTTATCAAATATCCTTTGAGATAATTAAAGGTAAGCTTGAGAGTCAGAAAACAGAATTGGGATCAGTGTTGGAGAGTTAGGGATACAACCCACAGAGATAGGAATTTCAGGCAGTGTTAACTCTCTGGAACTCATATTAACATCAAAGTAATCACTCATCTGAAGCTCTTGCCTGTGCTGCACTTGCCTGGCTGTTCCTGAAATTAAAAGAATTTTTCTATTTTAGAACATGATCTCCAATGGCTCTTTCTGGGCAATGAAAGGCAAATAAGCAAATATGAGAACTTCCTATCCAGCCAAGGCCCCAGATGTAACTGCACTTATTTCATAATTGCATGTTATTGACCCAGCTTGGATGTACTGGCGTCAATAGGAGTTTTCAGATTCTCTTTCTGAAAAGACTGGTTAACAATGGTGTTTGAGGAGGTACATTAAATCAGGAAGAATAGTAAATAGGTCTAGTCTAGCAGAGTCTCTTCAGCAGTCATAGTAGAATATTTAGAATTCAGTTGGATTGTGGGCAGCTGGGTAGCTCAGAGGATTAAGAGCCAAGCCTAAACACAAGAGGTCCTAGGTTCAAATCTGGTCTCAGAAACTTCCTAGCTGTTTGACCCCGGGCAAGTCACTTAACCCCCATTGCCTAGCCCTTACCTCTCTTCTGCTATGGAGCCAATACACAGTATTGTCTCCAAGATTGAAGGTAAGGGTTTAAAAAAAAGAATTCAGCTGGATTTAGAGTTTAAATAAATTGGGGAAAGAGCTAAGTGGCTCAGTGGATTGAGAGCCAGGCCTACAGATGAGAGGTCCTGGGTTCAAAACTGGCTTCAGATACTTCATAACTGTGAGACTCTAGACAAGTCACTTAACCCTGACTGCCTAGCCCTTACCACTCTTCTGCCTTGAAACCAATTCATAGTATTGATTCTAAGATGGGAGGTAAGGGTGTAAAAATGACTTGGGTTCAGATTTAGGCTCTCTTTCTTATTATCTGTGTAATATTAGACAAGACACTTCACCCCTCTCTGCTTTTGTTTCTTCATTTGAGAAATGAAAGATTTGAACCACATGACCTATGGGCCTTCTAGCTTTAAAGACAAACAGACAGATGAAGCATTTATTACATATGGGTGATATGCCAGGGACTGCTAAGTGCTGGAAATACAAGTATAAGCAAAAAGAAAAGCAATTCCTTCCTGCAAGGAACTTATATTCTAGTAGGGGAAGATGACACTAAAAGGGAGCAAAAAACCAAGGGAGGAAAAGTATTCCTGTAGAAAATGAAGTAGAGAAGTAGTGTGAGAAGTCATGGTGGGGTTTAAAGAAAGCACAGGTACAGCTAGGTAGCACAGTGGATAGAATACCAGGTCTGGAGTCTGGAGAACCATATATTCAGATATGATTTTAGACACTTCCTAGCTATGTGACCCTGGGCAAGTCACTTAACCTCAGCTGCCTAGCTCTTGCCATTTTGTCTTTAAGTTATTACTAATACAGAAAGTAAGAGTTTTTTTTTAAAGAAAGAAAACATAGCTGGTGATATATGGATGCTTCTTCAAATGGAGATTCAGGGAAGAACTCATCAATTGGAAAAAGAGGTATTTAAATAAAGAATTGTCTCATAAGATGGCTATTTCAGTATTCTTGTTCTCTTCTCTACTCTAATCCAACCAGGGCATTAATGTCTTCTCATTGCCTACCCTAGAGGATAAATTTTTCATCCTTGCCATGGCATTCAAGGTCCTCCAGGAAGACTCCTGCTTCCCTTTTCAGTCTTATCTCCCATAGCTTTTGATACTAATACTTCACTCCGCTTGGAGAATAAACAGAACTTATCTATAAATTCAGTATTCCCCCAAACAATACATGAATATTATTGTCATTGAGGTTTTTAATCATAATATTATCCTCCCCTTGGAAGCCCTCCCACCTTCTTTTCATTGGTGTTAAATCCTGATGTTTCTTTATATTCAGTGTGTTCTAGTGAACCTGAAGTCAGAAAGACCTGGGTTTGAATTCCACTTCATACTCTTACTAGCCTGCCAGCCTCAGTTTCCTCTAAAATGGGGAGAAATACAGCTCCTCTTCTAAAAGGTTGATGTGAGGTTCAAATAAGATAAAGCATACAACATACTCAGCAAACCCAAAGGCAAATATGTTTCTATGTTCTACAAACTCTTTTGTAAATATGTTATTTTTATTCCTAATATTACTGCTTCTGCTACTGTTGCTTTTGTTCCTCCTGCAGCTACCACCACCACTACTGCTACTACTACTACTGCTACTACTACTACTACTACTACTACTACTACTACTGCTGCTGCTGCTGCTGCTGCTGCTGCTGCTGCTGCTGCTGCTGCTGCTACTGCTATTTGTATTACTATCCCAGAACCTGCCTACTCCATGCAGCCTTTCCTGTTTTCTCCTGTGTTTGATGTTTAAACTTTCTTATGAATCTAAGAGTGATCATTGTTTCCCTTGCATTTGGCATATTATTATTTCCTGGTATATTATTTCTTGGTTTATTATTATTGCTACTTATACTCGATGTATTATTATTATATCTTTATCTTATTATATCTATATATTATATCTTTTCCATGTTCTTACAGTCTAATGGAGAAGATAACATGAGCTGAAAAGCAGGGTTATGGGTGGAAGAGGGTCCTGGAGGAAGGTGAAGGTGAAAGTACCCATTAAGAGGGTATGGAAGACAAAATCCTATGGAGAGTCAGGAATTTAGCCTAGGAATGAATGAAGACAAATTTGGATTCCTGAAAATGGAGTATCTAAAATGAACTAGCTAATCGAATGGAGAGGCTGCTGGGACCAAGGATCCTTCCGATGTGAGAAGCAGGGGAGGTGTGGAATGAGCTTCTAGGATGAGGAGTTTTCTATGGCATGGAAGACAAAGCCATGTACTGCCATAGAACAGCAGACACCTCAGGAAGGGATCTGAGACATCTCGTTTAGATGACTGCCTGCCAGTGAATTTGCCAGGGAGGAAACACAGAGACATGCCTGTGTCAGTCACAGAAAGCTTGGACTTGAAGCCAGGAAAATGAGTTCAGGTTCTTAACTGTGTAACCTTGGGGTAAATCACTTACCTTCTGTCTTGCCTCAGTTTTCTCAAACTATAAAATGAGAATAATAACATCCTCTATCTCAAAGGATAGTTGTGAGGATCATATGGGATAATATTTGTAAAGTTCCTGCCATATATCATGGGTGCCATATAAATGTGGATGCCCTTCTCCTTGCCTTTGCCTTTTACCTTCCCCTCCCATGCTCAGGAAGCCAAGTCAAAAGAGGAAAGGGTTTGAAAAAGGATAGCAAAGTGTTCCAAACATTTAAATACCACCAAGACATCAAGCAACGTAAAGACAGAAAAAAAGGCCACTGGGTTTGCCCAAAGGGAGGCCATTATGACCATGGAGAGGTATATTTCATCAGAGTGGTGGCGACAGAGACCAGACAGCAAAGGGTTAAAGGGGAACTGCACAGAGGCCTAGATTACTCTTTCTAGAGGTTTGGCAATGAAGGGGAAGAAAATGATAGGACGATAAAATTTGAGGGGATGATGGGGCCAAGGAGAGGTCTTTTGTTTATTTATCATTAGGTCAACCTAAGCATGTTGCTAACTGACAGGAGAGTGAAAGTCAAAGGTATATGAAAAACAGTATATTGAAGAAGCAAGAGAAAGAAAGGAATGAAACTGAGGGGACCGAGGGAGAGGTTACTTTAAAAAGGAAAAGGATTCACTCCTTGTCTGAAATGATAGGAAAGGAAGAGAGAGCAAATATTTAGAGGAGTGGAAGAAAGGAAATAATTCCTGTTGGATACCTTCAATCTCAATAGAGGAGAAGCAAGGTCATACAATGAGCATTGTAGAGAGGACCTGGCTTTGATGGCTTGAGGAAAAAAGAGAAGGGTTGAATTGACTGCTGTAAAGAGTATCCTAGCCAGTCTATTAGAGATGATTGCAATGATGATTGGCAGCAGAGATTAGATGGCATACTTTTGTAACAGGCTCAATCAACCCTGTTCCAGGATTTCCTGCAGAAGCACTTGCCAGCTCTGGAGTAGCAATAGTGAAGAGAGAATATTGGAGATGTCTTAAAATGAAATGTTAGCAAGGAATGAATGATGGAAGTTCAAGGAGTTCAAAGTTCAAAGTTGAGAAGGTTGTGATGAGTTAATACTGACCAAGGAGAGAAGTGAAATCAGCATGGGTCATAGGATCCTAGGGCTAGAAGTTAGCTCAGAGAAGTCAAATGACTTGTCCAAGGTCACCCAAGAAGAATGCTCCAGAGACAGAATTTGAGCACAGGAAGTTTAGTAACTTTCCCAAGGTCACATAATATTGGAGGTGAAATTTGAAACCCAATCCTCTTATTCCAGAGGTGAAACTCTCTCTCTTCTTTTTTTTTTTTTTGGTGAAACTCTCTTTCTGCTCCACTGGAAGGTACCCAGCTAATTAATCTATTAAACAAATGGGAGCTGAAGTATTAATGATTGGTAATGATTTAATCTATTTTCCCTTTCATGTTTGAAAATGAGGGAAGTTTTCAATGATTTAGCCCAAAAGAGTGAAAGTAAAGAAATGTCAGGAGCTGCAGGGAAAAGGAGGCTTTGGGGAGGAGGCCCTTAAAAGACAGCATTAGTAAATGGGGGTGAGAACAGAGTCACTGCGCTGTAGGTTTGGAATTGGTCTCCAAGGCTATTATAATCCATTCTAATAACTCTTATCAATGACAAGCAGTAAGTGACACGTGGAGGAATTTGGGAGATAAAGAATACCCAGACCAAATTATTCCTCTCAGCATATCAGAAATGAATGAAAAAGTGTAATATCTCAGTTCTTTATCCCTGATTTAAAAGTAATCTTGGCTCAAAGTTGTATTCAAAGGTCTGGAAGATTTTGAGAATAGCTTTTTGGTGAGAATTATTTTTTTTTCCAAAGCAATTTTCCAGATTTACTAGACTTAGAAATTTTATTACTATATATGCAATGGAAAACACAAATTCCAAACAATCAGAAGGCCATGATGATGAAGTAATTTTTTATTCTTATACCCCAAAGGCGCCTGTGAGGTTTCTTTGCTTTATAAGCTTGGGTTTGCAAGACAATTCATCAAAATTGTTTATTTCTTCTAAGTACTTTGCTGGCAATTCAGATATGCTATTCCCAGGTGGACAGTAGACATTGCTTAGGTTCTTAATTTCTTTTGCCCAAACTATGTTCAAAATTCTATTCCAGGCATTTCTAATTTCTTAACTGTGATACCTGGATTCCTGTCCTGATCCATGCATTGTCTGACCACCTACATTCTTTTTTTCCTACCCACCTCCTGCTACTAGAAAGGAAGAAGGAAGGAAGGAAACAAAGAAGCAAGCAAGCAAGGAAGGAAACAAGGAAAGAAGGAAGAAAGAAGGATATGAAGAAAAGAAGGAAGGAAAGTAGAAAGGGAAGAAAAAAGAATATATGGGAAAGAAGGAGAAAAGGAAGAAAAAAGGAAAGAGAGAAGGAGGAAAGGAAAGAGGGAAGGAAGGAAGGAACAAATGGATGCCCAATGTAGAAATTTACTTTGCTTGACTATACAAGGGTTTTGTATTTCTTTCTTGGTTTTCATTAACTCTAGACTTTGTCTTACCAGTACTACTAATTTCATAACTGTTTTGTTCCTTTAAGCACTTTAGGTACCCTATCTAATCCTAAACTTAACTACCTTGAACCCCATCTAATTCCTGCCTTGCCCAAGTCCAACCTCAGTCCAATGACTTCAGTTCTCTTGCTGTCCAAAGGGTAAACCAGTGAGCATTCATGAAAGTTTATAGCTCCAGTATTCTACCTTATATGTCTGAATAGAGTGGGTTCTACTTTCCTGAGCAGATAAATCATAAGAAAAATAGTACTTGTGAAATTCAAGGCTTAGAAATGAATTCCTTTGTTTCTTAAAGACCAGGTGGTTTCCCAAATTACTCCCTCTTTTAAATATCCAGTGGCATTCATTGTAATTAGGCCAAAGAAAGATAATTAAATATATTGGTCTTGAATCATAGATTTTTTTTTTACTTTTTTAGAAAACTATGTGTAATATGTCTTACGTTTGCTGCAATCATTTGCTTTATATTTTACATAATCTGGATATTCAATATACCTTTGGTGAGCAGCACATTTTTCCATATCTGACTATATAAATGTCAACTGCTATTATAATCATTAGGTTTTCAATAGGATTTAAACCAGGGAAGTTCCCTGCCCACTGAAGCATATTTACTTGTAATTAGAATAAATTTCTTAACCTTTTACATATGGTGGTATAGTACAAGACCATATTACAGCATTCCCTCTCCATTTGGGAATTTTCTTTAATTCCAGGAAGATTCTGTTTTTCAGTATATTAACATATTTATCAGACTTTATTATTCCAAGAGTAGAGACAAAACTTCCAGGCCTTCTAAAATTAATTAACACCCAGGCCTTACAGAGACGCATCTGGACTTCTAACAGTTTTGATATAGCCTTGAGTGAAAAAAAGAAGTTTTATCAGTAAAAATTACCTTTTCCAATCTTTGCTATTCTGGTCTTTATACTGTCCTGTCCATTAAAACATTTTTTTCTTCATTGAAAAGTTAGCAATTACTTAAAATTTTATCCATTTTCTTCTTCACACTTTATTTATTTTTTAAATCTTTACCTGGAGTGGGACTATGGCCCATAAGGAAAAAATAGAATATCTAAGGCAAAATTTACCTACTTCACAATTTTGTTTCTAAAATACTATTAACTTAATTCCTCCCATCAAGGCTTTTCACTCATATTTGTTATATCATCTGCAGGTTGGTAGAACACTAAATAGAGTGCTAGACCAAGAGTCAAGAAAGGCCTGAGGGGAAGCTGGATAGCTCGCTCAGTGGATTGAGAGTCAGGCCTAGAGAAGGGAGGTCCTAGGTTCAAATCGGGCTTCAGAAACTTCCCATCTGTGTGACCCTGGGCAAGTCACTTGACCCCCATTGCCCACCCTTGCCACTCTTCCACCTAAGAGCTAATACACAGAAGTTAAGGGTTTAAAAAAAAAAGAAAGGCCTGAGTTAAATCCTTTCTTAGATACTTAGCTATGGAACCTTGGACAAGTCAATTAGCCTCTTGCAGCCTCAGTTTCCTCAAGTGTAAAATGGAAATAATTATACCTATATCAATTATATCAAGGTTGTTTTGAGAAACAAATATGATAATAAATAAGGTGCCTTGTAAACTTAAATGCACTATATAAATGCCAACTACTATTCTTATCATAATCATCAGTTATATTCCATAACAGATCTGACTAGGGTGATATAATTTCTCCCCAATGATCTGCTGAGAACCATCATCCATCAAATCATTATTAAATATATGTGATTCCTGGAACTGTTCCTCAGTGTTGTGGAAGATGTCCTAAGCATCCAAGCAGCAAAGGACTAGTTTCTTCAAGTCTTCTCTTTGTAAATGCCATTTTCTTTACATGAAGCCATAGAGTGAAATAGGAATCCTTTGGTGAGATGCTTGATAATTTATGAAACTTTGGCTTAGCCTTTCACATACAGTAAGCACATCCTTTGGTCCAAACAAACCAACCTTTTTGCTCTTCATCATACTGTCCACTGGAAATACATGATGTTTGGAATATCTTTCCTTACCTTTGCCTCTTGGAATCCTTGGTTTCCTTTGAGACTCAACTCAAGGGCCACCTTCTTCAAGACTTTCTTGGTGGAGAGCAGCTAGGTGGTACAGTGGATTCAGAGACAAGCCCAGAGATGAGAGGTCCTGGGTTCAAATTTGACCTCGGATATTTCCTAGATCTGTGACAATGGGCGGGCAAGTCATTTAATCCCCATTGCCTAGCCTTTGCCTTGATACTAAGGAAGGGAAAGAGCATGAATCATGTAACCATGGAAAGATACTTAAAAATAAAGTTTTAAAATTGATATCTTTTATATATAAAAAAGAGAGAATTGATATTAAATCAGAAAGTGAGAGTTAAAAAAAGTTAAGATTCTTGAGAACAGGGACTCATCTTCCTAAGTTCAAATCCATCCTCAAACACTTATTAGTCATGCAACCCTGAGCAAGTCACTTTGCCCCATTGGCCTCAGTTTCCTCATCTATCAAATGAGCTGTAGACGGAAATGACAAAACACATCAATATCTTTGCCAAGAAAATCCTAAATAGGGTGATAAAGAGTCAGGCAAGACTAAAAAGAGACTAAATAATAATCAAATGAGATCATATTTGTAAAAAAGCACTTCATACAGTGCTTGGCTCACAGTATGTATGACATGAATGCTAATTCTCTTCCCTTCCCTGGCTTTTTCTGCTTAGTGCACAGAGAATAGAGCTAGGAGCCCTAAGTGCCATCAGCAGAGACAAATTTAGGTTTGATGTAAAGAAAAACTTTCTAACAATTAGAGCTATCCAAAAGTGAAACAGACTGCTTCATCAGTCATCAATTTTCATTCATTAAGTGCTTATTATATGCCAGGCATTGTACTAAGTAAGTACTGGGTATGATAATGGGTTCTCTCAGGTTAGTACTTTTCAAACAGTTTGTATAACCACGGTAAGTCCACTATAGTGCATTCTTCTTCAGGTGCTGGTTGGACAAGATTGCCTCTCAGGACCCTTCCAACTCTGAGCTTCCATCTTGTGGAGTTCCCCCAGACCTTATTAATTAGACTATAGCTAGCATTTGGTTTGCTCTATATGACAATTCCAATACAGCAGGATGAGAATTGATATCTGTGCTCAGAATTCGTTGAAGAAGTAGAAAAGTGGGAGTTCTTGGGAGAAGAAAAACAGTGGTGACCTGGAGAGATTTTGTGAGAAATTATTCTTTCCTGTAGTTCCTCCTTTGTTCCTAAATATTGCGACTTGCTCTTGTATTGCTAGCCAGACCACAGGAGATCATCTCTGAAATGAAAAGGTCTTGCTGTAAAGGTACAGAAAGTAGTTACTGCAACAAAAATCTCAGTTTGCATTTGTAAAGGTGCCCACATGAGCTGCATCAATTCTAGCTTTGCTTTAAAAAAAACAAACAAACAAAACTCTCTTAATATGAGTATTTACTTAAGAGGAATAAAGAATCCATGAGATGGCTGGTGCCAACCTGGAATTTACTTTTCAGCTTTCTGAGCTAAAAGTATAATTTTCAAAACTGTCTCCTGTGGCTTTTGTTATCCAGGTATGATGATTATTTCATTCTGTCAAGAAGCTTTACATGTTATACAAGCAAGTGGTCAGTCAGAGTGGAGAAAACATGGGAAGGGCCACTTGAACAGTGAGCTTGGGTTCTTGTTGCCTCTTTTTGGTTTTGTGTGATGGACTCTGAAACTGGGAAAAGCCATGAAGTATATCCTTCTCTACCCAATGTCCTGTCTTCTTTCTGCCTGTTATAGGTAAGTGGTAGTGAGCAAGCTATATTAACATCTGGCCTTGCTGTCTTGACCAACTATGAATGGCCCAGTCCTTGTTGCCCACTAATGATGATACCAGCTTAACCTCTACTGATTAGACCACCAACTCTGGTGGTCTAATGTGGTTTGGAAGTGACCTTGGATTCTTGAAAAGTATGACAGCAAAATAATACAAACTGGAAAGGCCACTATGGAGCCAGTGCTTCCCTATGTTGTAGTGTGTTGAGGTTAAGGGACATGACCAGGGTCACATAACTAGGAAGTGTCTGAAGCCAGACTTGAACCCAGGACTTCCTGTTTCCAGGCTTGGCTCTCTTTCCATTGAGTAACCTAGCTGCTTTCATTCCAGAAATTCTTGAAAACTGCCTAATAAGTCACTTGGTTGGTAGAAATGATTCCAAAACCAGCAAAAATGGCAGCTAAGTAGCATGGCAGATAGAGCAGAAGACTTGGAGCAGAGAAGACTGTTGTGCAAATTCTGCCTCAGAGGCTTCTATATTATGTGACCCTGGACAAGTCACTTAACTTTTTCTCTATCTTAGTTGCCTTATCTGTGAAATGAGGATAGTAGTATGACCTACCTCCTTGGACCATTATGAAAATAAAAATGAAATGATATTTATAAAGTGTTTTACAGAATTTAAAGTGTTAAAAAATACTCAGCATTATTACTGCTATGATTATTATTATCCTGGACATTCTGAAATGAGATCTCTACTGCTCTGAATGAGACCTACAGTTCATAAATAGTAAGAATTTGAGATATTACTGACCTGTTAATAATCACTCCAAGATGCTAAAAGAATCCTTCCTGGCTCCTGAGTAATTTTTTCCATTTAGGTTTTCATTTTTCCAGTAATGATACAGGAAAACACATCCTAGAACCAAAAAGATGTCAGTGGGCTAGAACAATAGACCAAACTGAAAAGGAGAGAACTTAATAAGGAGACATGCACTTAGCTCTAAATAATCAAATTTACAAGTACATAGGGATAGATGACAGTTCATGTGATAAAGTTCTAGCTTTTTTCATCTTTTGGACCATAATTCAGTTTATAAAATAAGTCATCACCAGGACATCATAGCTCAGAAAAACCTGATGGCATCCTAGATTGAATGGAGAGGTATAGTATCCCAAGGTAGAAAAGTCACATTATACACTGCCTTAGGAAGATACCTCCAACTGAATAAAAGTTACCTCTATAGTTAAAATCTTCATCATTATCACCATCACAATTATTTATTAAAATAACAATCATACTATAATTATGAAATAATATAATAATTATATTCAATCCATTATCAATTCTGCATTAAATACATCATTATAATGTTACTATCATAGTGCTATAACAATAGCATTTAAGAGTGCTTTAACACTTTACAAACATTACCTTATCTCAACACCTACAAGAGGCAAGTGCTAATATTATCCCCATTTTACAGTTGAGTAAATGAAGGAAGACAGCAGTTAAATGACTTGCCCAGGATCACACAGCCAACATATCTTCCTCATTCTAGGTCCATTTCTTTATCCATTGTGCTACACAGTTGTGGATTGTGTATGGGTTAAAAGTAGGAGTTCAACAAAAGAGAGGAAAGAAGTTGAATAAAACAGTTTAATTTGGGAAGAAGTACAGATAGAAAATGGAAAAGGAGGAAAGAGAGATTATTACTCTAATACCCTATGACTATTCCTAAACTCCTAATACTAGCTAAAATTTCTAATAACCTATTCTATCTTCTGAGGACAGGTTCTTCTTGCCTGGTAAAGACCAGGTCTATCTAACCTACACTATCTAAAATTGATTCACTAACTACTTATCTTTCTAAATAATCAGACATTCACTACCCCAAACTCCTTTGATCTGTTTCTACCCCTCAGCTGTCAGTAGTCAACTGCAGATTTCCTGCTCTCTTGAGATCCAGAGGCAAAAGCCCCTCGTTGCCTACATTCCTTCCTTATCTCTCCCCTCCTGACCCTAGTAATGGAATCTAACTCTGGCTCAATGAAACCTGTCAGATCTGCTCTACTTAGAAATCTTGCTCTCTTGCCTCTTAAAGAGACAGAGGAAGAGATTAAAGAAAATCCCTTTAACATTGTCTTAGAACCCTCAAGATTATGCCCTAGACCTGTGATAGGCAAACTTTTTAAAGAAGGGGCTAAAAGAAAGGAAATGCTCATCTGCCAGTCTGTTTCTAAGGCAACTCTTTTGAAGTTTCATTGTATTATATCCTACTCATCCTATTCATCAGATTAGGAATAATGTTGGGCCACCAGCTGGATAGATTAGACCAAAGGATCAGTTGGAGAGGTTTTAACCTGGAGGAAAGAAGACTTAAAGTAAAATATAATAAGAAACAGGAAAGGTTTTAATCTAAAGAAAAGAAGACAAAGTAAAATACAGTAACTGATTAGGTGATACAGTGGATAGAACATTGGACTTGCAATCAGGAAGATATTTTCCTGAGTTCAAATCTGGTTTCAGACACTTACTAGCTGTGAGACCCTATAGAAATCACTTCATCCTGTTTGCCTCAGGTATTTCAACTTAAAAAATGAGCTAAAGAAGGAAATGGAAAGCCATTCCAGTATCTTTGCCAAGGAAACCTCAAAGGGGATCATGGAGAGTCAGACAGAACTAAGAAATGACTGAACATACAAGTGAAGAGGGTATAGATTTTTGTCTATTTGGCTTTAGGAATTAGAATAAGAAGAAATAGGTAGAAATTGCAGAGAGGCAGATTTTGCATTAATATAAGGGAAAACTATAAAACAATGAGTTATCCAAAAAATAGGATAAGTTCTCCAATCACTGGAGTTTTTCAGGTGAAATTTCGATAACCACATTTTGGATGATATAGAACCAATTCTTGATCAGATATGGGTTGGACTAGATAACCACTTGGGTTCCTTCCAACTGTAAGATTCAAAGATATCTAAAGAAAAAAAAAGACATCCTTAGTAATATGATAAAAAACCCAGTTTAAAAGAACAGAAATCAGTATTTGGTCATTTCCCCCCTATATATTGGATTCAAGATTCATTCAAATGATGCAGTAAAATACCCACATGATTTAAGTTTCCATCTTTTCCCTTAACACCTAGATACATACTTGGTAGCAGATATTACAGCTTAATATTTATTGATAAGAGAATGACTTTGTGGTTACATTGGTAAGACTTTACCTCTCCTAAAAAATTAAAATTAAAACATTTCTACCTGGTAACAAACAAAACTCAAGGCCTTTTCCCATTCTGTTTTGTTGTAAGATCATAAGATTATAAATTTAGAGTGAGAAGGAACAGTATAATCTACTTATTCCAACCACATCATTTTACAGATGAAAAAACTGAGGTACCCAATGTTGTCTTGACCAAGGTCACACAGGAAGCAAGCATCAAAGACAGGATTTCAACCCAGATCCTCCGATTCTAAAGTCAGTACAGATCTCATATTGCTCCAAGTAAAATAAAGGACTTGTTTGGATTCTAAGTGGTTTTTTCCCCACCCAAATGATTGACAAAAACATTGCTTTTTTCATTGCCAGACTAATAAAACAGAATCAATAAAATATATTGCTTCAGCACACAGTGAGTTCTCCAAGGCTTTTGATTGCCCTTTACCTAGCTCATTCTGATTCATTTTGAATGAACTAACTGGTGAAATTTTCAGACTCTAAATAGTAAATGTGGAGTTCAAGGAAGAGAAAATTATCCGGGTTAGTGAGGCTGAACTCTTCTGGAGTTTTAACCTCATGTCTTGAATCAGGGAACCTTTCCCCTCCTTGAATCTTGTCCTCCAATCAATCCCTCCCACTGCCTGACTGAAAAAGTATTTTATCAAAACAATTCAAATTTCCATGCTGTTTTAAAACTTGCAAAAGGCTTCCCTGTAAATGATCCCATGAGGTCAGATTATATTGTGTATGTGGAAATGTGTTTGTAAAGACATTTTTTTGCTTGTTTTTTGACTTGGTCTGTGATTTCAGCACTATCAAAATTCCCTTTATCAATGCAGATTTTCATCTGAAGGTCTTAGAGAATTGCCTAGGGCACCAAGAGGTGAAATGACTTGCCCAGGGTCACTTGGGTGGGCATGTTCCAATTAGGCCTTGGAACTAGCTCTTTCTGATTCTGAAATCTGTTCTCTATATACTATAACACCATACTGTGTTATATGGAAAGACTAAGTGTCAGGTATGCAATTGTGTAGGTTTGTATACACACATGTATATGACTACACACAAATATATTTTCATATTTATTTAGAATATGAATTTTAAGCAAATCAATTTTTAAATAAAAATAATAAAATTTTAAAGTTAAATAAAATTTATTTTAAATAAAATTGAATTATTGAGCAAAACAACAAGCATTTAAACACTTACTATGATAAGTAAGCATTGTGGGGATACAAATACAAACAAAAAGAAAATGGTTCCTGACTGCTAAAGGTTTACATTTGAGTGGGGGGGGGAAGAAAATATAAAAGGGAGCTGAAAACATTGGGGGTTTGGAGATGAGGATGGGGTCTCTAGTACTATAGGTATTGTAGGAATAAATTCTGGAGAGTTATAAGTGAAACCTGGAGAGAAATGAAAACACTGAATCTCAAAGACTGTAGGAAAATATAAATGAGGTAATGGGGTCACCAGGGATATTATAAATTAACTAAGGGGTTTTTGGGAACACACTCTGGGATGTAAGAGAGACTAAAACTGAACATTGAAGACTTGTACAGCTAAGCTACTCCTAACTGACAAATAACAGTCAACTGTCACTTTGGCCAGAGCCCTTGAATTCAACAGACAAGGCAACAGGATGAAACTGGGTTTTAATTAGAAAAACTAAAAGGAGGGATAGGAATGACTACTCTAAACCCTTAACACCTAATAACAAAACCCACAGAGTCAGGGAAGGACTTATACTACTACACTAACTTAGTGATCTAAACTAACAGGGTCCAAGGAGCTATAAATGGAGTCTCTGGGTTTCTGCCTCAAACCTGGAACCTGCCAGGCTTGGGTACTGCTAGGGCTTTGTGGCTTTGGGATTCTCACTGCAATCCACTGATGATTTCTGGATGCCAGGAGCTAAAGTTGTCTCAGGAACCAAGTAGTAAGGGTTTTGCTTGAAGCACTGGCTGCCAGAACTCAAACTACACCTCTTCTCTTGGCTCTGTAGATCTTGTCCTTTTGCTAGATGCCACACCACACAGGATCCCAGGGGAAAACAGGAAGCAGGATGTCCTTTGCTCTGAGGTCTCCCAGGCTGGCAACAGTTTTTGCCCACCACTAATGGAGTCCACACTCAGGGCACAGACAGACTTCCTCCTCCTTCATTCCAACCTGGAATTCCCAGCTCCAGCTCCTTCCTGCTAGGTACAACTCAATTCCTAATAACTAGCTAATCTAATCTTACTCATAACAAGACCGAATACCCAGGAGCCATCAGGATCCTCTTGGAAGTTCAAAGTTCCTGGACAATCCAATGACAAAGCCCTGGTCACAGGTCAGGAAAAATCATCAGAATAGATTGGAACAATATAGACTTGTCTTCATGGAGAGACAGACAACTACAGAGGTAGCTAAAGCTGGATTTGAACTCATGTCTATTCTACCTGAGGTCCAATGCTCTACCCACTTCACCAACCAATTGCTTCTAAGCAAGTCCACAAGAGGCTTCATTCTATTGAGGAGATACAATATATAATAATATATAAGTAAAAATGCTGTATTTACAAAGTCATTTCAGGAAGGAAAGTTTGTAAGAGAAGAGACCTGAGCTCTACTTTAAAGGAAGCTAGAGCATTAGTGAGATGTAAGTGAGGAGGGAGCATGTGCCAGGAATGGGGAGACACATTCAAAATTATAGAGACAAAGAGTAGAATTTCAATGCAAGAGCTAACAGGACAGTCCAATGGTATAATGGGGAGTACATTTAAAGAGAATAATCTGAAATATGATTGGATAGATCAGTGGGAGCCAAATTGAGGAAGACTATATGCTTTTAAAAAAATTAAATTCTAGCTAATTGGAAATTAGTTTCTAGTTAATTAAGGATGTTTATTTTTTTTACTACATTTAGCCTTTTTCTTGAATAATACATAGACATATAATATAAATGGCAATTTATGGCCAGGACAAAGAGCAACTGGGCCTCTAGCTAAAACAATCATTAACTGTGAAGCAATAAAATGTTAACATCTTTCATAAGGTGGAAGGTCAGTAATGAAAATGGTTCCTAAGAAAAGTGTATATGTGCTTTGTGGTTCTGAAAATTGCTGCATGCCACTTGGAGGGTCAGGAGGTTCTGCTTATCCCATTCCATATGGGATTCACATCCCTACAGTAAGAACTAAGTGCATAAAAATGTGGAGAGAAAGAGAGAGAGAGAGAGAGAGAGAGAGAGAGAGAGAGAGACAACTAAAGTCAAGTCACATTGGCTTGTCATATAAGGATATGGCTTGTAACCTTCCTCACTCAAAGGGGGGAAAATTAGCATCATGTCCTAGTGGCAGTAATAGCACATTATGCCTTTCCTCTATTCTCTGGCAACTGCTGAGAAATCCCCCCAGCTGAATTTTTGCTATATTCTCAGCACTGTAATTTTGCCAGCTGGAACAACTCTGCTGGCAATCTTGGAGTATGCGGTGGCTTCTTCCCCCTGTGGGGCGCTGGCTATTTAAGGGTCTGCTAGTACTCCATGATCTCGTTTCTTGTAAAAGTTCTCTCATTAGGATCCCTTTCCCACCAACTGCTGCTGTCCAGGCTGAGCCTGGCGTGTCAGGGAGCCCGACATTATTGCAATGACACAGCAGGCAAGCTGCCCAGCAGCCCCCAAGCCATGTCTTGCTCCAGTCTACAAAACCAATTCCACTCTCCTTTCCCAGACTCCAGTGACAATGTGGCATAGCACTTCGGGGCAGAGTGGAATATGAGCACTTGACTGCGATGAATTCTTCCCCCTGGCCAGGACCCAAGATGCTGCAAGGACAGATTTCTACCCTGTGGCATTTCATCCAAAGCAGGAATAGAGAACCAGCCAATGCACTGGGCAGAGGAGGGAAGGAATGGGATCCGGGAGAGCCAGGAGGAGGGCAAGAACACTGCAGAGCTTAAAATTTGCTCTGCGTATTCTGGATTCTAAGATTTATGTGTATGAATTGCTCGTGAATATACATGGATGCCATTTTTGTACATGTGTTTTTAAACCCTGGTTGATCCATATTTCATAATAATCACTATAATCTACAGATATAAATCAATACCTCCTGATTCTATAGCACTATATGAATCCAAAGACAGGCAGCAGAATTTAAAAGCACAGGTTCTGAAGCCCGAGGGTCTCTGTTCAAATCTTTCCCTCTCTGCAAAATAAGGAGGTAGATTAGATTCCCCCTGGGGTTGCTCCCATCTCTAGAGGAATGATCCTACGATCTCACTTGATCTTCCCCATAGAAAGCCCTGCTCCAGGGGGCAGCTGGGTGGCTCAGTGGACTGAGAGCCAGGCCCAGAGAAGGGAGGTCCTGGGTTCAAATCTGCTCTCACACACTTCCCAGCTGTGTGACCCTGGGCAAGTCACTTAACCCCCATTACCTAGCCCTACCACTCTTCTGCCTTAGAACTAATACCCAGTATTGATTCTAAGATGGAAGATAAGGGCTCCCAACAAACAAATAAATAAGCAAACAAAAAAATATATTAAAAAAAAAAGAAAGAAAGCCCTGCTCTGATGTCTTCTCATGGTATGGAGGGGATCTGAGTTCTCCAAAGGCTACTGCAGTGGTCCCCAAGTTCTACATTATCTCATGCTGGAAAGGCTTCCAGTGGCAACAGACCAATGCTGTACAAGGATCTGTGGATTGAAGTTCCGAAAACCTTACCAACAGCCTTGGTTACTTGATAGCAATTTTTTTGGCCATGAAAAAAATGAAAACCTAAAATGGTTGCTAGTCTTTTAAGGTCACCTTTCTGCTACTGCAGTGATGATGGCAGAATGAAAGGAAATGGGCAGAGGATGCTGAGAATCACAGAAATTTAGGGCCATCTATAAACTTTAACTGGACTCCTAGTACTTCAAATGTTAGAACTTTGCCAATAACCAACAATTGACTCAATCTAGATGTATTCAATCATATAGCTCTTGACATTTTTACAATAAATGAAATCAGGAGCCAAGAGGATATTGCAGCTAAATGTAGTTTGGGGGTGTGTGGGGAAGAGGCTCAGAGGTTCTCATTGGAGAGGCAAAGAAAATAATTCATAGAATTGGTTTTAGGAAGCAGCTGTGGCTCAGTGATTAAGAGCAGGAGGAAAAAGACCTGAACTCAAACCTAGCTTCCTATACTTCCTAGTTGTGTGACCTTGGGCAGGTCACTTAAACCTCTGCATGCCAAAGAGGCAGTTAAGTGACTCAGTAGATAGTGTATTGGGCCTGGAGTCAGGAAGACTAGATTTCAAATCAGGCTTCAGAAACTTCCTAGCTGTATGACCTGGGCAAGTCACTTAACCTCTGATTACCTTGACAAAAGAGGCCCCTGGAAAAAGAAATGGCAAACTATTCTAGTATCCTTGCCAAGAAAATTCCATGGATAGCTATGGTCCATGGGGTCCCAGAGAGTCAGATACAACGACAACAAAGACTTGGTTTTGTCACATGTTCAAACATAAGAAACATCATTTAATGCAAGATTTCTTTTTTAATCTGAAATTTTATTTAATTAATTAATTTAGAATATTTTTCCATGGTTACATAATTCATGTTCTTTCCCTCCCCTCCTCCCAACACCTCCCATAGTCAACAAGCAATTCCACTGGCTTTTACATGTGTCATTGATCGAGATCAATTTCCTTATTATTGATAGGGTGATCGTTTAGAGTCTACATCCTCAATCATATCCCCATCAACCCATGTGATCAAGCAGTTGTTTTTCATCTGTGTTTCTACTTCCACAGTTCTTTCTTTGGATAATGCAAGATTTCTTAACCTGGAGTTCATAGACCCTTGAAGGGCATAAATGTACATTTTAAGGGATCTGTGAATTTAAGGGAGAAAATTCCATTTTTAGTTTCACTAACATCTCTAATAAAAGAAATTTATCATTTTTTTCAATTATGAATGGCAAAAAACCCCCACAGTAATACGAAGTTTCACTGGATTGCCAAAAAAGTCCACGACACAGTCAGAAATATTAATCACCTCTAATTTGATGGTACAACTGAACATCTTTCATTGCAGTGATTATGCTTACCATTTTCAATCACAAAATAATTACAACTTATGCGATCTCTGTTATGAAGGGTGAGTAGGAAGAGAAATTCCCTAAAGAAATTAGGAAATATCCTCCAAATTAATTAATCTCTTATATTGGGTGACAGCAATACAAAGAAGGTGAAAATATCAGAAAACATGGTAGAAGAATAAGAAATGAAAGATGACAAAGCCCTGCAGATTACATGAAAACCTCACACTAATGTGCTATTAATACTTTCTTCAAGATATATAGGAAAAGAGCAGATAGAGAGCCTAGAGATGGGAGTTCCTGGGTTCAAATCTGTCTTTGAACTAAGACAGAAGGTAAGAGATTAAAAAAATAAAGTGTAGGAAAGTGCTAAATATGCCTAGAACCATGAAATATCATACAAACATAAACAAAAGAAATGGATTATACTTTAATAGACAGAAAATAGCTGATTGGTGGTGTGGGAATCATTTCTGCATCAGTTTTGTATATGATTAGACCAACAATTTTTTAGAATAGTCTTCTTTTGTTAAACCCTTATGTTTTATCATAATTAATACTGTATATTAGTTCCAAGGCAGAACAGTAGTAAGGGCTAGGCAATTGGGTTTAAGGGACATGCCCAAGGTCACACAGCTAGGAAGTATCTGAAGCCACATTTGAAACCAGGACCTCGTGTCTCTGAACCTGGCACTGAACCCACTGAGCCATCTAGCTGCCCTCTAGAATAGTCTTATACCTTACCTATCTTATACCTTACCTTATACCTTACACATACTCTTGTCACAAAAACATTGCTCTTCTTGCTGTTCTTCATACAAGATACTCCATCAATTCTAGATATTTTTAATGACTATCCCTTTACTAGTTGTTGATATGTGGAGACATTTCTATATCTATTAAATGAGGGTCCTGAACCAGATGGCCTCTGAGTTTTTTCCAGCTCTAAATCTATGATCCTAAGTTACTTGACCTTTCCAAGAATTAATTTCCTTATTTATAATATGTAGTAGTTAGACTATAGTATTTCTAAGTCCCTTTCTCATTTGGAATCCTGGGAGCAGTAAAGTTGTCAGCTGAGAGCCTACTTAACTTAATCATTCTTTGATATTTCTATTATGCCAATTCCTTAAAAATAATTTCAACTGACTAACTTTTTTGAGGGGAAAAAAGACCCTCAAACTCATCAGGGTATAAAGCCAGCCCCAGTGCCTGAGATGCATTCCCTCTAGATTTATAATTAATCTGCTTGGTATTTTCTATCTATATACTAAAATTCATCTGAATATTTTGTTGTCTGGGGCTTTCACTGATTAATCCATAAAGATTAATTAACACAGCCCACCCAAGGAAAAGAGTTGTTAAATTTTGCCTTCTTCACTGACAATGAGTAAAGGATTCTTTCCAATTACATGGTAAGAAAATAAAATTGTCAATAAAGCCGTGCAAATGACTTTTAACTAGAAAATAAATTTTTGACAAAATAAGCCATTACTTTACTCTGAATAATTTTCATCATTTAAATAGGAGCAAGTTTCACCACTTCTAAGAGGGGAAACTAGAAATGCTATATGTGAAAGGGGATAGCTAGGTGGCATAGTGAATAGAATAATCAGCCTGGAATAAGGAAGACTCATCTTCCTGAGTTCAAATTTGAAACTTACTAGCTGTGACCCTAGGCAAGTCACCTGACTCTGTTTGCCTCAGTTTCCTGATTTATAAAATGAGCTAGGAAAGAAAATGGAAAACCACTCCAGTATCTCTGCCAAGAAAGCCCCATTTGGGGTTATGAAGAGTTAGACGTGACTAAAAAAATGACTCAACAACAACAGATGAGGAAGAGGCAAGACCAGGAGATAACATGTTCTTTTTTGTTTCTCTAAATGTAAATAACTCATTTCCCATCAATTAATTAATTAATTTCCAGCAGGGATTTCCCCCTCCTTTGTCAGCTCTTGAAGTCTCTATCCCACCCCCCTCTTCTACTCTGCTTTATGCTCAGCTTTTTTATTTTTTTAATTTAGATTTTAATTTAAGGATTATGAGAGGGGGAGGAAAGTTTGGGAAAAGATGGCAAAGGATAAGGAATAGAGAAAAATAAGGAAAACAGAAAGGATAAAAAAATTAAGGCAGGGGAATCCTGAATAGCAGTTCTCTTGAGCAATTACTATCTATTCTGAAGGGAAGGAGGAGAAGAATTAAAGCTTTCTAAAGAAAAACAAAATCATTACTACCCATTGCTACCTGCTACCCTAACCCTTGCAGAATGTGCATAGAAATGGATTCTGTTGCCCTGGACAAGTGAATCTTCTCCCTGATCTGTGCCTTTTATCAACTACTCCTCTTAACCCACACTTCAACTCTTTGCAAGTATCATTTCCCATCTCCTCTGGCCCTGCTAATTAAGGTAACACAAATTCATTTCAATTTAATAAACATTTATTAAATGCATATTGTATGCATCACACAGTTGAGTATAAAAAAGATCTCCAGATGATGTAATCCCTGTATTTTAGAAGCTGACTTTTCCCTGAGTCAGGAGAAGTGAGGTGATGTAGGTACCATATTTTTAGAGAAGCATATTACAAGCTATGATATGATAGGGACAAACAACAGCTCAAAGTACCCTGTGAAAATTTTGAGGAGGGGAAAATATTCTGGAAGAATCAGAGAAGCCTATAAACATATAAGCCTAAAAAGTCACAGTACCTATTGTGTCCTATTCGAGTGTATAAATGGTTTCAGATCATCTATCTAGAATTGGACCCTATCATCCAACTCCCTCAGATTAAAATGGATCTTGAAGGAAGAAAAGAATTTTAACAAAGGTAGATTCTCCTCATCCATAAAATGAGCTGGAGAAGGAAATGGCAAACCACTGTAGATGGAGATGTGGAGGGCATTACAGACAAGGAGAAAAGATTTAAAGCTATATTGCCTTAAATAAACCCCACATATCTAATATATTCCTTTTCATCTGTTTCTCAAAAAATCGGAATATAGAATGTGCAGTAACATGGTTTTCTGGGTCTTGTAACATCGTTGCAATTCTAGGAATTAGTGTATCAAAGGCTGAAGTAGCCTTCTTTTAAATTGTTTTCTTTCCATCACTGATTGACTTCACTCTTTTAAACAACATCCTTCAACTTCATGAGATTTATAACATTCTTCTTTCACTATGATGACCACTTCAACTTCCATGAAATTTAAAAATTCTTTACATAATGTGCTCATTTTAAGAGGTTTCTTATAGACTTTGGAGATCTTACTGCTAAAGATAATTTATGAACTTTGTTTTGATTGTGCAATGTTATCTTGAAGATTTTTTGCAAAATAATGTTCTAAAAGTTTCATTAGATGAATGTTTTACTAAATTGAAGGACTTATAAGAACTTCTTGAAGAATTAGGTCCCAGCTACCTGCCTCTTCAGTAATGAGTCTATCATTATCAAAGATTCTACTTCTCCCAAGAGCCTTTGTTAAAGTAGCTAGGCAGTGCAATAGATTATAGAGCCTTCAGACATGAAGACCTGAGTTCAAATCTGGATTTAGATACTTACTAGCTCTGTGACCCTGGGCAAGTCACTTAATCCTGTTTGCCTCAGTTTCCTTATCTGTAAAATGAGCTGGAGGAGGAAATGGCAAACCATTGTAATATCTCTGCTAAGGAAATACCACATGGGGTCACAATTGAATAATAACAAAAGCCCTTGGTACTCCCATTTGTAGCAATGAACATGAAACCAAGCATATCAGAGACAACTGCTCTGTTAGATTTAAAGAATATATCCTGCTGTTATTCTTCTTTTCATTCTTTTTTTTTATCTAACTGGATTTTGAGATGGTCTTAACAATTTGGATGACACAGCTAGATGGCTCAGTAGATAGAGTGAGGGGTCTAGAGTCAGGAAGACCAGAATTCAAATTGGTCTTCAAATACTTCCTAACTATGTCACCCTGGGCAAGTCACTTAATCTCTGACTGCCATGACAAAAGGATCCACTGGAGAAGGAAATGACAAACCACGCCAGTATCCTTGCCAAGAAAACCCCATGGATAGTCATGAGGTCATGAAACAATTACCTATTTATGTCCTTTATTACCTATACCTGATACTTGATATTTGCAAACCTCACTCTGTTTACCCTTTTAGAACTCTGGTACTGATACTTCATCTCTATTTCTCTCTATCATTGTCAACTTCCTAAATTTTGGATTTTGTATTCCCAGCTGGTTCTACAGTACTTAGCTGGGCTCTCTTTAAAATAACCAATAGACTGGCTTAATTTTGAAAGCACAACCCTGCCATTAAATGAATAGTTTTCCCAGGTTCGTGTAAATGCTAGTGCCTTTGCATTGAGATGATCTCCAAGCTACCCTATATACACCTTGTATTTACATAGTAGTTTTCACGTTGCCTCTTCAATAATCCTTTCAGTTCCTTGAGACTAGGGACTTTTGGGGTTTTTTTCTGCCTTTCTTTGAATTCCCCAGTGCTTATGTATAGTAAGGACACAATAAAGCCTTCTTGCCTGACTGACTGTCTTAAGAGATGATGAAGAATTGGTTCTAGGTGTGGCCATCAGGACAGTATCAGCTGTTTCTGTAGAGCCAATTTATCGATTTGTTAGAGCTGAAGTCAAAGCAAATGCCAAATTGTAAGAAAGGGTAAAGAGAGTAAGAAGCCATCATATGTGATTACAGCAGCTCCTGCATGACCTGTTTAAGCTAGCAGGTGGCCTTGAAAGATGGGAAATGAACAAAAGCAATGGCGGTTGCCATGAGAGTCAGCTATTGCCATGGAAAATAATGAGAGTAGAAAAAAGAGCTGTCTAGCTGAAGGGAATTCTGAGGAAGCTGGAAGGAAGGGCAGGGCCATTCCTATACCACAATTGAGAGAGCACATTGAGAGAGCTCTTTGTCAAGCTCACAGTCTCACTGCTCCTCTCTCTCCCTCCCCTTTCTCCAACAAACAACAATGGTAACAACCAATTAACCACCACTACCACCAGCAGCCTTGCTTCTTCTCTATGGGATTAATACCACCTGATCCCAGATCTAGCTGCTCTCTGATGCTTGATAATATCTTATTAAATTGAACATAACTATTTCTAGCAAATGAATGGAAATGAAAATGTCCCTACTTGGTTCATATCTTTATCATTTAATTTTGTTGTTGTTCAGTTATTTCAGTTGTGTCTGACTCTTCATTGTCCCATCTGAGGTTTTCTTGGCAAATATCCTAGAGTGGTTTGCCATTTCCTTCTCTAGCTCATTTTCCAAAGGAGAAAACTGAGATAAACAGGATTAATCAATTCGGCCAGTCACATAGTTAAATAAGTGTCTAAATCTAGACTTGAACTCGAGAAGATGAGTTTTCCTAACTCCAGCTGTCCAAAGTCTCTTATTTTGTTTTAATTATAATGGGTTGAATTCAATGATTCTTCATTTAAGAACCTATTATGTGCCAGGTTCTGTGCAAGATGTTAGGGGTGATAATAATAGTGTTTTAGGATTTGCAATGCACTTTACACATATTTTCTCACTTGATCTTCACAATAACCCTGGGAAATAGGCTTTATTATTATTATTCCCCTTTTACAGGAAACTGAGGCAGGCAGAGATCAAGTGATTTGTTCAGGAAAACAACTAATCAGTATCTGAAGCAAGATCCAAATTCAGGTCCTCCTGACTCCAGGCCCAATACTCTATCCATTGTAGCTTTATATATGAAATAATAGCTATGACACAGAGTCATTCTCAAACTGTGTGACCCTAAGCAAGTCACTTAATCTCTAGCAGCCTCAAGATACTGTCAAATGAGAAGGAGAGTGTAAACAAATAATTTTGTTGCAAGAGAACTGAAGGAAATGACTATACCTTGCTCCGGAGAAAAAGAAGAAATTCATGTTACTTTCCAAATTCCATTTATCATCACATCTGTGAAAATATCTATTACATATTGTTGGTTAAAACTTGCAGAATTTCCCATATTTGCCAATGCATGTTTTGGTAAGTCATTTTCTAGAGACAGAGAAAAAACTCATAAAAAATAAGCATTCAAACAAAATGCAGGCTTTTTGACTTTCACAAAAACAATGTTTATCAGCTAAAAATTGGGCAACATTTGAAACAATCTTGTAATGGACCAATTTGGATCACTACAAAGATCATCTGTATACTGTGGCCAATTCTAATCATAAAGCATAGAATATCTCTAAAGTAGCCAACAACTAAATTGCAATTTGAGCTAACAGAATTTTTTTTTAAAACAACTATGTGGTGAAATAACAAACAATCCATCTGATTTAGAAATGATTCTATTTTGTAAGAATTTGGACTGTGGAACAACATCAGGGAAGAGAATATTCCTGTAATTTATTATCTTCAAACAGTTATGAACAAATTCAGAAGGAACAAAATAGGTTCAAATGTGGTTCATTTTGAGGCTATTTCTTCTTTTAAAATGAACAGAAATACAATAGGATGTGATTTGACCTCCCAAAGGAAAGAAAGAAATTACCCCCAAATCAAATTGAAATTTGAGGCAAATTCTATCTGGCTAGGGGAGGAGTAATGATAATGTGGAGTAGGTTTACAATACTCTGATGTTTTGTGTTTACTTTAAAAAAGGCAAAGTCAGTCTCTAGGTGTCTTGCAAAAAGGTTAGAGATGGATTGTAGGGGAAATTGGAAAAACTTTGTAGAGATACTGGGAGGTCAATAAGACATGTGTGCATCTGATTGATTTAGAGAGAAAGAGGTAAAAGAAGATTTTGATTATTATTAAATGCCTTTTTGGGTTAATTTTGGCAAAAACATGTATTCCTAGGGATCTAGCCCTAGGGGAGGCCAGTAGAGGGGATTGGTTCAATTTTGGGTCATGATTCATCAACCTATGATGGGGATAGAAATGGAGCCAGGAGCTCAGAACAGAGATAGATGTCCAATATTCATCGGTCCTGGAGTTTGTCTATCAGCTATATTCTACCAATAAGCAGAGAAAACTAGTAAGAAATTGAGCCTGGAAAGAGAAGCCAGCCCAGGAGCTACCTATAGCAGGAAGCTCAAATTCATTGATCTCTTATTGATCTCTTATAGAACAACTGGAGGGCTTACTAAATTTGAAGGTAGACATGGCAAATTTATTATCAAGAACAGTTCCTGATTAGGAAGTAAAATCAGTGTCAGGGAGGAGCTAGGTTCAAATCTCGCCTCAGATACTTCCTAGCTATGTGACCCTGGGCAAGTCACTTATCCCTCCATTGCTTAGCCCTTACCTCTCTTCTGCTTTGGAACCAATACACAACATTGATTCTGAGATGGAAGATGAGGGTTTAAAAAAATCAGTGTCAAGTAAAATGAGTCAAGCCAACAAACCCATCCATGAGTTGGTGGGATGCTTACTCCCATGACCATGAATAATTCCACTGGTAGAATGGGCAGATGAGAACAATTTATTCCAAAGGCCATTAAGGTGGCTGAAGAGGCACTCTGGGGTACTTAGAGCTTGTTAGACATTGAAGATGCCAAGGTCATCCTCTACATCCCAGGCTGACTTTTATCTTGCCACTGGACTTCAGTGATTGGAAGAGAGAGAGAATGAGGATGACAACTTTGTGCATCTTGTCTTACATAAATCTAATTCATACTCAAGTCAAGACATTTCCCCATGATGTCACTGGTTCTCTTCAAAAAAGAAGGATAAACAACAACGAAATGGTTTATGATGAACACATACACAAAGGCTAAGGACTGGATCTAATCCATCATTTCTCTGCCAAAAGATGGAAAATATGCTTCATTATCAGGCTTACAAATTCATGATTGATTATTGAATTGATCAAAGTTCTTTAATCTTTGAAAGTTGTTTTCCTTCATGTTATCGTGTCAATTGTATACATTGTGCTCCTGCTTCTCCTCAAATCCCCTAACACTAGTTTATACAAGTCTTTCCTACTTTATATGAAGCTAGCTTTTTCATCATTTCATAGGTTGCATTCTATTATATTCAAATATCTTCATTTGTCCAGCCATGCCACATTAATGGGAATTCACTCCCCACCCCAATTCTTTGCTACCACAACAAAAAAGAGCTTACATAAATATTTTACATAGGGCCCTTTTTGTATCTTTGACTTAATTGGAGGTTGGTGTAGGCCTGGTATGTGCTTAGAGGGGCAAAGCTAGGTTATAGAGTGTGCATGATTTAATGGCTTTTAGGATCTAGTTTTAAACTGCTGCTGGAATGGTTAGATCAAGTCGCAGTTGAATTTCACATTGTTTCTATCACTCATATTCACCCTTGGCCAATTTTCCAGGGCCTATGTGGTCAGATTTCAAACCAAATTTTCGATACCCTTCCCCTAGGGGGCAGTGTTATATCTAGCAAGTCCAAACCATGATGGAAAGAAGTCAAGAGTTTTATTTGGTTTGAGATTTGGAACTTGGGAGTAAAATGGGAAAGGAATATTAAAAAGTCTGATTGTTGTTTTAAACTGTACTGTTAAATTAAATGACGCTCTATACCAGCCATTTGGTCATTCTACTATTTGCTCTGAGACTTCCTAATTTTTTTAAGGAAAAAATAAAAGATGACAGCATTTTTGTGCTTAATAAATAACTGATGAACAGGCCAGGTCAAATTCCCAAAGTGAGGTCTTTGGAGGACAGAATTCCACTTGAGTGTGGACAGTGGAATGTTATCCAGCAGTAGAACTCTACTTTGAGGCAGGGTTGGGATTGTATGTTCTTAACCTTGTTATATTATACCATATTTATGTATGTGCATATATGCATAGATATTTAATTGTAACTCAGGAGTAAATTGAGTTATCCCAAACACAGAGTTACCTAAACTATACAACTATAACATTTGTCTTCTGTATTAATCTGCAAGTGAGTTTTGAACACTGGACTCAGAACTGGCTAGAAACCATAGAAGATAACAAAAATAAAAGATAGGTTTTTTGCCCTCATGGAGTCTGAAATCTACTGAAAAAGACAGACTGTACCTGTGAAATTGGTAAAAAATATTGGTTACATTGGTCAAAATGCAGGTCATACATATAAATTTAGATGGGATACCCTTTCTCCTGTAAGAACATATTTGCCTTGAGAGGAAGTATCATTTTATTCTCTGAATTTGTGTTTCTGTATCTAGTACAGTACCTGGAACATAGTAGACACTTAATGAATGCTTGTTAATTTACTGATTAAAAAGGAAAAATATATATCAGCAAACACAGAAACATAATTTCTTACTACCACTACTGCATTTGGGAAAGAGAAAATTGAGGAGGCTCCTAAACTTTAATAAGGTTTTTCTTGGATGAAGAGGAATATGATAAAATAATATTCTGTTGTCCTTTCTGTTGACCTCTTTCCACTTGCTCCAATCCTGTGGCAAACCCATTCATCCAATATGTGGAAAACCCACTATTTCGTGGGATCCACTACCCCTGTCTCCCTATTTTTCTACTTCATGACACTGAACTCTTTTAAGGCACCTCTGCAGCTATGAGCAGCAGCTTTAGGGTAATAGAACTCAAAATGAGAAAGGGGACCATTGTAAAGCCATATACACAGATGAAAGCAAGAACAGGGAACTGAGGCTGAATATCAAAGCATGGCGTGGTCCTGTAAGAATACTGTCAGGAATGCCAAGAGATGAGTCTAGAATGTCAAAGAAAACTGACAAAAATAAATTTTGAAAGCTATATTGAGGAAAAGAGCAGAATCGAAGAAAGGATGAGGAGTGAATGGGATGACTAAACCATACAGTAGAAGGAAGATGGTGCTGTTTGATGCATTTTGCTTGTTTTCTCTAACAGGAAAAATGGTTTTTGGACTAAAAAAGAGAGTATCAAAAATGGTCAATAGGAAGATGATACTCAAGGTAGGCAGGGAAATGGAAATTTAGTACCTAGATGCCCTTGACAAACTTTAGTCATCAGGTCCAGATAAACTACATCTCTAGGTAATGAAAAAATTGACAGATATTGCTGAGTCACTGGGAGTGAAATTTGAAAAGCTGTAGAGAACAGGAAAAACTCTGCAGGATTGGAGAAGGGTAAATATCATTCCAATGTTCCCTTTTTCCTCTAGGGAGAGATTTCAGAGAGAAAAAGAACAGAGGGTGACTAAAGATTGAGTCTGTGAGAAAGGGTAAACATGAAGTAGGATTTTATCATGTAGATCCATATTTAAGGGTCATTAGGAAACAACAGGTATATCTATTTTAACTAAGGTTTTGCAAAAGGCACAGAACATTCTCCAGTTTTATTTTCTTTCTATCAACTCTTTTTAGAATTGAGCACATAATATTTAAAATTTAACTTGATGAAGACATTTCTATGGGAAGTTAGGCATTGTCCTCTAGGTACATAGCATTTTGATGATTTAACCAAATCAAGGAATAGTTCTTTTGGAACCAAGATAAATAAGTAGTAAATTTCCTCAACCTCCCAAACCATATACATCTTTGGCAAAATCTAGTTATAATTTTTTCATGCCTGAATTCTGAGTATCTGAAATATGGCTATCCTGTGCTGCTGAGGTAATGCTATTATCCTCTGTGAAAATGCAGGAATCTGCCTTGTGCCATTGCCTAGATGAAAGGCCATTTTCACCTCTGTACAGAGTTGATATGTCTGAGATCTGGCTAGTTTTGGATATGCTCAAGCACTTGAGTGGATACTCACCTGAGATCTCAGAATTTTGCAACATAAGATATGAACCAAATATCTTTGCATCTGAAATTTTTAATTTTATTTTGTTTTCAATTTTTAAATTATATACTTAGTAACCACCACCACCACCAAAACAACATTTAAATAAACAAATACAAAAAAGCCCCAAAACCCATTATGTGCAAAACAAAAAACTCCACATTGCTTACAATTTATTTTTTTAAATGTAAATTGTATGTGTGGGCTAATATAAATATTCTCTGCTTTTGGGTTCCCTTTGGATTTATTTTACCTGGACCCTTTTTTTCTCTTGATTTTTGACTTTATCTAGATTTTGCTTTCTTATTCATTGTAGTCTTAGGAAATCATTAACTTCCATTGTTCAGTTCTCATTCTTAATATATTATTTTCTTCCATGGGTTTCTGGATCACTTTTTTTTAATTGAGTTATCTTTCTTTCATAATTTAAAATTTTTTATTGCTCTTATTTATTTTTCTAATTTTTCCTCAGTCTCATTTGGTTTTGAGATCTTTTTAAAAGCTCTTCCAACAGCTCTTTTTTGTATTTTTTTGTATTTCTTTGATTTTTTTTGTAGTATGTTTTTACTTCACTGTCCTCTGAATTTGAGCTGAGGTCTTCCTTGTTTCCATAATAGCTAAATAGTTGTGTTCTTTCTCCTTTGCTTGCTCATTTATTTTATTTTAATTTGTAAAATTTTAGTTGGCCAGGCCAATAGACTTAATTATTTACTTTTTTGCTAGAGTCTCAGGATTCTTAGTGTAGTAGGGTATGTTATTCCAGGTTTCAGGAATTTTTTGTTTGTTTTTTTCCTGGACCCTATTTAGTTATTCCAATTATTCCAGTTTTGATAGTTCAGGGTCTTATAAACTCCTGGGTCTCCCACTCAAATGTCAATCTATGATTGACCTCAGGTGTTCCAACCAGACCTTGAGGGCAGTTCCACCACTACAACTATAAGCAGCCAGTCTATCTCTCCCTACAGCAGCAACTAGGGGTTCCAATTTCCTGGGAGTGACCCCAGTTTATGAGGATCCAGTCCCTAGGCAACACCACTCACTCCTTTCTCATTCTTTCTCTCCTATTGCCACTATCTAGGATAGAGCAGGTGTCTAGTCCATATTCCTTGGGTCTCCAGAGTCCCTCATTTGTTAGCATCAAAGCTTGTGTTCCTGCCCTTAAGGTCTGGTGTCAGTGGACTCTGGTGTCCCTTCCTTCAATCCCCAGCTGTAGATGAGCAGCGGTCTACAGAGCCAAAGATGTAGCAGACAAGACTGCTTTCAGGGCCCTCCATCTGAGGATTCCAGTAGCATCCTCCAGGATACAAGTTGTGGAGTTTAGCAAACAAGCTGAGGTTGCTTTGTTGATTCTACTCAGTTTACTCTGTTTCTGCCTCCAGTCTGTGGTTGTGGGGTTGAGGCCAGAGAAGTCAGAAACCTTCCTCCCTAGTTATTCCTGTCTGTTTTTGCTGCTTTTAGCATTAATTCTGTGAAGTTATTTTCATTGTTTGTAGGGAGTATTAGGAGGGTAAGGAAGTTCACTCCCTTCTCTTCCATATTCCCATAATCCCCCATCTGAAACATTTTAAAGGGAAGATATTACCAACTGGCTGTCTTAATCTTAAATCTTAGTATGACTGATTTTGAATAGACCTTCCTTTTGGTGAGTCCACCATGATGTTACCTGAAAAACTGTCTAACCCAGGGAACGAAATATATTCCCCTGATGAATGAGATTGCTTAGTGCTATCCATTTAAAGATTAGAGAAAGTCTTTCCAGTATCAGTATTTTAGTGATATCAGAGTTGCTGGTAATCTGATGATATTGAAAGAATTCCTTGGCTGTTTTAAAAACCTTTTTGAATTTGAGATGATTAAGCCATGTCATTAGTGTAGAGAAAGATCCTTCTATTCCTATAGGCTATTATTAGAAGATATATATCAATCAATTAGCCAATCAATTTGCAATTTACAATCAATTTATTGAAAACCTACTATGTTTCAGATATGATGGAAAGAACTAGAGATGCAATACAAAGAATGAAACAATCTCTGGCCTCAAGGAGTTTATACTCTAAAAGAGGCACACAAAAGATATAGGGGAGTACTAACCTTGGAACAGCATATTTATGCAAACATGGGGATTGTGAAAGGTATCTTTTCTTACTTTTTTCCTATAGCAACAGCAATAATAATTTGATTATTTTTCCTAGAACTAAAACAAAAATTTGAAAGCAGGGTTGGGGTGTAGGGAGAGTACATGTTCCAGGGCAATGGCTGAATATTAAATTGGGTAAGAAAAGAATCTAATAGCCATGTCATATTTTTAAAATTCAAGATTAAAAAAAGTCGAGGTTGTTGAAAGAGTTAGTACATAACCATGTTTCATACCACTTGGAAACAGAATTTAATCTGCCAAAGTGCCATGCCTGAGAGCTCTTATTCTAACAGTAGTGTTTAGAATTCAGACTTTAAGAACTGAATAGTGTTATGTAATGGAAAGGATTCTAACATTTTAAGGCAGAGGACTATAATTCAAAACTTGGGATTGCTACTTACTACCTATATAACCTTTTTTAAAAAACCTTTATTTTCTGTCTTATTTGTTTCTTACATTAAAATAACCACTTAACTCCCTCCCTTCTTCCTTTTCTCCCATTAGATATCATTTGACAAAAAGATATCAATATAACATAATACATATAATATCTAATATAGATATCCATATAACACCATGTCTAACTTATTTCTATTTATCAGTTCTTTCTCTTGAGGTAGACTTACATAAATCATTCTTCAAACAATATTTCTGTTGTATATAATGTTCTCTTGGTTCTTCCCTTTTAACTCTTCATAATTTCATGTAGTTCTTTTCATGTTTTCCAAAATTAATCTGTTCATCATTTCTTATGGTGAAGTATTATTCTCTCACAATCATATGTCACAACTTATTTAGCCATTCTTCAATTGATGAGCATCCCTTCAATTTCTAGTTGACAGAGTTTTGAAGACATATTCAGCAAACTTGTCCATCTTTAAATTTGAGCCAATATAATATTTCCATTTCTTAAGGTAGAATCTACCTCGATCCCATTCCATAAGGAACTACACCTTTTGGATTTAATTAGTACAAATAATTTGCTGAAAACTAGAACTCACTGCTCAGAACAGGAGCTCAACAATTTTGATAGCTAGAGATCTTCTCGGGGCAAATTTCAATTTCAGGTGATTAAAAAAAGTATTGAAATGTAATCAATTATTTGAAACTTAATGGATTTACTCATTGGATTCCAACTAGGAAGAACCATGGGGTCTACAAAATAGAGGGAGTGGGAAGAGAAATCACTCTAGGATCATCATAAAGCTGAATGAAATAACTTGCCAGGTCACAAAGAAGGATTTATGCTTCTATAAACTCCTCTTGTATAAATTATGCCATAGGCAATAATGTCCCTAGATCCATATCTGTTATTTACCCTAATGCAGAACCCAGTCTCCCACAGGGAGCTATTATTGTTGAAGTTTTTGAGAGAATAAATTGCTTACAAAAAGTAATGAGTTTATCTGACTTCTGTTTAAGATGTTTTCTTGATAACTATGCCAATAATTTTTCAGCATCCCTATAATTTGTATAAGAAAAGGAAAATACTCCTCTGATGGCTCATGCACAGGGTGATAAAGGATGGTTTTAACCTTGTATGACCTGTTGGAATATATATATAGCTAGAAGTAATGTATGTATAAGGTAATTGTCATTATCATGGGGAAAATCCTTACTAAAATCCAAACTAAAAAGAGACTCCCAATTAATAATAAGGTTCATCTATTCCTGTCCAAATATGATGTACTGATTGTAAAAAGCCCCCCAATACTAGAGTATTTCTTTAGTGAGATATATGATCTCTCAAAAGAGATCATATAGCTAAGTCACCCAACCACACCAGAAATCAAAGTGGATGAAAAACTTATATTGTTTGCCCAGGTATGTGGATATTCCACACGATCTATTAGTGTGTCTGTGTACATGTATGTATCCTAGATGGGCGTTCTCTGCAGATAGACAATAAACAGAATCCAGACTGAAACAGGAGAATAGGCTAGATAATACAAGGAAAATTAAATAGCATTTGGCAATGAACCTAAGTATCAAAAGTTAAGGATAAATTATCTATATTCTCTCAGTGATCTGCAAAGAGTCAAAGTTGCAAGACCCCAAAGACAGGATAGGTGTATATATACTATAACAGATCAGTTATATGTTTATTTAAGATGTGAGTTAAAAAGCAGAGCCAGAAGAACATTGTACACAGAGACCAATACTCTGTGGTAAAATAGAATGTAATGGACTTCTGTACCAGCAGCAATACAATGATGCAGGACAATTCTGAGGGATTTATGGAAAAGAACACTACCCACATTCAGAGGAAGAACTACAGGAGAGAAAACACAGAAGAAAAACAACTGTTTGAACACATGGGTTTGTGCAGACATGATTGGGGATGTAGACTTGAAACTACCATACCAATGCAACTATCAACAATTTGGAAATAGGTCTTGATCCTAAACCAGGGGAAATGCACATTGGCTATGGGGGGGGGGTCAGGGGGTGAAGGAGAAAGTAAGAGCATGAATCATGTAACCATGTTAACTTTTCTAAAAAATGAATATTATTAAATGTTCAAAAAATAAAAATAAAAAGCATTTTTAAAGGCATGTATGTCCCCCAGAAGAGATGGAGTGGTCAGGAAGCAAGAATGAAGGATAACAAATAGCTTTCATTTATATAGCACTTAGTCAGCATTAGGTTTTGCATACACAATCTCATTTGATCCTCAAAACAACTCTGGAAGTTTGATGTCACACTGATTCTACATGTTATCTCCATTTTTCAGAGGGTCATAGACTCAGGGTCTCAAGTTTAGAACTAGAGCAGACCACAGGCATTGTCTATGTTACTTTACAGATGGAAAAAAAATTGAAGTCTGGGAGCTTAAGTTACTTGCCCAAAATCACATAAATAATATCTGAGGTACAATTTGAACCCTATGCTTACTGGGACTCAGCTACATTTATACACTATCCATCACACTGAACTGTATTCAAAGAAATATTCAAAGAACCTGGGTAGACTTCCAGCATATTGGAAAAGCTCCTCTCCAGAGGGTTTAAAGAAAGAAGCATTGAATGAATAAATAAATAAGAAACTCATACTAGAGAAGGTATAGGTGGGTTACATTATAGATCATTTGAAGGTATTACATAAAGAGATGATTTCATGGACCTATAGAAACACAGTATAGTGGAAGTGTCTCCCAGAAGACAGTGTGAGCAGAGTGCTACAAATTCTTTACATTTTAAAAGATTTCTCACAAAATAGACCCTGGCACTTCTTTTACCTTCTTACTCACATAAATCCATCCCTGTTTTGTGTTTTCTTTACCTATATTTCTATCTGTCTAAATATCTATCTCTATACATCTTCTCTACCATGTATTTATCTACATTTTTGTCTCCTCCAGTCTCCTCTCTCTCTCCTCCTCTCTTTCTCTCTCTCTCCCTCTCTCCCTCTCTTTCTCTCTCTCTCTCCCCCTCTCTCTTTCTCTCTCTCTCCTCTCTGTTCTCTATGTCTGTTTGTCTATCTGTCTGTCTCTGTGTCTCTCTGTTTCTCTCTCTGTCTCTGACTCTCTGTCCATCACATCTCCTCTGGTAGACTGCTATCCTTAAGGTAAAGGGCCATTCTTATCTTTGTATTCACAGAGCATGAAGGATATAGTAGGCTATCACTGATTGATGTTGATGACCATATTCATGTTCAGTAATATTGAAGGTTGAAGTGTACTTAAGAAAGAAATAATTGCTTGCAACCCAATTTTAAATGCAAATCTGAGATATGGAAATATAATATTGCTAATTAAATAATGTTTATAATCAAATCCCTTAACCAGAAATGTCAATAACTCTCCCCTGGGCTTATCTCATAAACAGTTATGCTTATGTACTATTCTTTAGCAGTATTACTTAGTGATGGTGTATTTTTCTCTTTATTTCAGGTGACTAAACTGAAGAAATAACTTATTGAAAGATAATCTTCCCAGTCCAGATTTTATCACACTGATGTTTAAGCAGACTCATTGTCCACTGTAAAAAATAACTTTAGGTAATGAATAGAAAGAGAATATATAGGTCAGAAGACTGACAAATTGATTCTATTCATCTTAAAGGTCTGCAACTATTGATTGTTGAAAGGCTTAGCAAGCCAGGCTCCATGGATAGGGAAAATTTCCAATTGGGTGAGTTCTGAAGACATAATTAGGACAAGGGAAGAGATTGACTCCTGAATTTTGGCAAAAATGTTATCTGATGAGGTTCTAAGTTAGGACAATTTAAATTGAGACCTAGTCCTGTATGGTAGACAGCTTCTCTTGAAGTGTCTTAGTCCTATTTATAATAACCCCTCTTAATCCTTAATTTTTTTTTTATCCTGGGACTCCATTCTAGGAGCATAGGGCCACAACCAGTAGGCAATGGGTCACACAGTTGCTCAGGGTCGCCCAGCTGGGAAGTGTCTGAGCCCGGATTTGAACCTAGGACCTTTTGTCTCTAGGCCTGGCTCTCAATCCACTGAGCTAGCCCAGCTGCCCCTACTTTAGGTTGCAGTTTCTTTAGCAGATGCAGTTTTTACAGGGTGGGGTTGCTAGCCCCACGCCCAACCCTCCTCCTTTTTCATCCGGGCTAGGGACCATCCTTGGCCCAGGAGTGGTAAGGGTGGGCAATAGGGGTCAAGTGACTTGCCCAAGGTCACACAGCTGGAAGTGTCGGAGGCCGGACTTGAACCTAGGACCTCCAGTCTCTAGGCCTGGCTCTTGAGATGAGAAAATTAATTTAAGAAAACCTCCTCAACTTGGTCCTAATTCTCAAAAATCTCCATCACAGAAAGTCTGTTCATAGTAGTTTATTGGTTGTCTGGTCTTGAGGATCTCTGTAATGCTTATTAGGTTAAGGGAACTGAAATATTTAGTAAAAACAAAGACTAGCAAATAGGACCCTAATGTTATATCTTCCATGAATCTTTCTTTCTTCCCATCAATCCCAGAGTGCCCAATAACAACTAATAATAATAGCTAATTTTGTATATCACTTTAATGCTTGGAAAAACACTCTACAAATTTTATCTCATTGAATTCTCAAATAACCTTGGGAGATAGGTGCTATTATTATCCTTATTTTCCAGGTGAGAAAACCAAGGCAGACAGAGGTTAAGTGACCTCAGGGTCAGATAACTTGTAAGTATCTGAGGCTGGATTTGAAATCAGATCTTAGTAACTCTAGGTTCAGTTCTTGGAGGAAGCTAGATGTAGCAATTGGCAGAGTACTGGACCTGGAGTTCAGAAGACTTGAGTTCAAATCAAACCTCAGACACTTACTAGTTTTATGATCCTGGGAAAGTCACTGAATTTCTATTTGTCTCAGTTTCTTCACCTGTAAAATGAGGATAAAATACAGCATCTATTTCACAATTATTTATTTCAATTGTTGTAAGGAACAATTGAGATGATATTTGTAAAGTCATTAGCATAGTGCCTAAAACATAGTAAGTTCTATAGAGATACCAATTCCATTTTCTTTCCCCTCTTTTATCCTCTTTGCCACCATTTTGTCCCTGAGGAAGTCTGGGAACCACTACCATAAAGAATCTCAGGTTTCCCCAACCACCTACATCAGGTTAAATGTTCAGATTAGATGTGTGCAGCTAGCTCCAAAACTCTTTGGCTCAAATCTACCCTCTGAGCACCAACCACTGTCTTTGCTATCACATGCAGGAAAAATTAGGTCATATTCTATAATTAGCAGCTTCCCCAGCTTTCCTGGAGGTATTTTTGTGATTCTGTTTGTATAAGAGGCTGATTTACTTTTGGTTCTTTTAAATATTGGACGTATTCAAAAGCAAAGGCATGCTACAGAGGTTGGCTAAAGCATTGTTAAGTCTTAACTCTATTGACATACATTTGAGGCATGTGCAAATATTGTGTTAGCAAAAAATAGCACTTCATTTATAATAAATTGTGAATATGTTCAGTCATATGTATTTATCAAAATGAAAAATATAGTCAAAAAACATTCTCATCATCCTCAGTACTAATGGCATCTGTATCAAGGAGCTGTTTGGAGGATCAAAAGAGATAATATATGAAAAGCACTTTGAAAACTTTAAAAGATTACACATTAGCTTTAAATATATATATATATATATGTGTGTGTGTATATATATATATATATGCCACCACCATCAACATGGAACCTAGCTTCAATTACATTAATATATAACCTTTGAATGTTTCAATAGCCAGACTTTCTTTGAAAGTCTGAAAAACATGATGAGAGGTCTTCAAACAAAAGCTAGGTGCCCTTTTGTTCAGTATGTTGTAGAGCAGTGAGTCCCAAAGTGGGCGCTACCACCCCCTGGTGGGTGCTGCATCTATCCAGGAAGTGGTGATGGCCACAGGTGCATTTATCTTTCCTATTAATTGCTATTAAAATTAAAAAAAATAATTTCCAGGAGGCTAAGTAGTATTTTTTTCTGGAAAGGGGGCGGTATGTCAAAAAAGTTTGGGAACCACTGTTGTAGAGGGAAGTCTTGTTTGAGGATAGCTAGGATTACATGCTCTCTGAGGTTCCTTCCAATGCTAAGATTCCACGAGTCTGCAAACAAATAAAATCAATAGGATGAAAACACAAAATTCTTGACTAAAGTCTTCTTTTGATGTCTATGATGTTGACATAATCTTGGATCTCTAAGGAAAATATAAGCTCAGTAGATCCTTCCAAGCTAAAAAGGCTTTGAGTATAACCCTGGTGATGGGCTATGTACCTATCATCAGAGAGGATTAGCATCAGGTGAGATGGAAGGGGATGGATTTTTTTGGCCATGGAAGCATTCAAAGTTTATCTATTAAATATGTAGAAGTTAGGATCCATGTTTGTGTTGTTAGTGTCTAAATTGAAAAGAATGATAACAATAAACTAACATGTGTAATGCTTTAAAGTTTTCAAATTGTTTTTCATTCATTATTTCATTTGATCCTCCTGACAACCCTTTAGTATAGGTGTCATTAATATCTCCATTTTGCAGATGAAGAATCTGAGACTCTTTTCCTACCCTTCCTACCTAAAGGAGATGGTTGGTTGGTTAGTTGCTCTGCTTTCTACTCAAAGAGGACAAAAATGATCAATGTATAGTCTGACTGTGGCTGATTAGACCAACATGAGCTCTGAAGGCTCTACCACTAGTCAGGCACAAATAGCCCATATGAACATTTGGATTGACTTATCCCTTGGATAAATTTCCCACCTGGTGACAAAGCCCTAGTTGCTCCACCCTCATTTCAGCTTTGCTTCCATCATTCATAGGAACTGAATGACGCTGCTGCCACAAGATCCATCGGTTGACCCTACACTTCAGCCTCGAGCTTCTATAGCCAGTGCAACTCAGGGGGTCAGACAAAATAATTGAAGCTGGCATATTCTTTCAAGAACTGACAGTGTCATTTTGCAGGTTACAGAGAGCTTATGATGAAAAAGAAAGAAGACAGAAAGAATTCATGGGAAGGTTTATAAGAGTATCTGAGCAGCAAATATCAAGCAGGGCAAGCCCCAGAGACATATCCCTACTGTATAATTTATGTGCTCTCCCGATGACTGTCCTTTCCAAATGGGATCATAGGAGTCGTGACATCGTTGTGGCTGAGGTATCATGGATATCTTTCCCTGTCTAGTCTATCCACTATCCGGAGGAGAAGCTATGTTGGAAAGATGTGCCTAAGGCCAGCAGATGCTACATCCCTGACAATGGTCTTTCAGAGCCACAACTCTCCTCTAAGGGCATACCCTTGCCAAAACCAGCCCTAGCTAACAGAGTTTGCAAGACCACAGACAGCATCAACAAGACATTTCAAATGTCTAAGTCAGTGATTCCCAAAGTGGGTGCCACTGCCCCCTGGTGGGTGCTGCAGCAATCCAGGGAAGCAGTGATGGCCACAGGTGCATTTATCTTTCCTATTAATTCCTATTAAAATTTAAAAAAAATTAATTTCTAGGGGGAAAAGTAATATTTTTTTTCTGGAAAGGGGGCAGTAGGCCAAAAAGTTTGGGAACTACTGCTAAGTACTGAGTTTTGTGAGAATTTATTTATTCTCTACTGTTTTAATTCCTATATACTAGGGATAATCACTGTATATTTCTCTCTTGGATCTGGGTCAGAGATACCATCTAGTCTGCTACTTTTTGTATTTTCCTTGTCCTTGGGAATCCCAAGGAAGGTCTCCTTTTTCTTTTAACAGAATTTAGTTAAATTTAACAGAATTCTGGTTCTTTTCTTGTGGACTTGACCTATTAGTTTGGGGAAGGGCTGAGGATCTGATGGACCACCTCTTAGTGAGCCAATTAAATATATCTTGGGATGGTCAAAGGATGGGCTGAATAATGAGCTCCTAAAAATCCATTATCAGGCTGCCTGATTTAGCCCAGGTGGTCCCTGGTAACTATGAGACAACCATGGAGATGTATATCACTTTATCAGTTATGCTGCTGGCCTAACCAATAAACCTGATATAATCAACAAATTTATATCCTTACCCCAAAATCAGTCTCTTGGAATAATTTTAATCATAACAGTTAACTGAATGCATTGTGGGATGCTTTGTGTAATCTCAAAACAAGAGCTTCTCTATGAAATCATTCCTTTCTTTCATATATGTATTATATTCGTTCTTTCAATAGCCTGGCAATGTCCTTTTACAGACTGTCATCTGAAAGCTTCTTTATTCTATTTGTTACATAATTTATGTTGAGCTTTTATCCTGAAGACTTGAAGGTGTTATAATTTTAGGCTACACACAAAAAATTCCAGACAATGAGCAGTTTAAAACTTGGTAATTATTTTAAAAACACACTCATAAGAGCAGAAATGAGGACAATGGGGACAAGGTCAGGAAAGTAAAATGGGAAGAGGGACAACTAGATGGCTTGATTCTAAATGAAATTCTCAAGGAGGCAAAGTTAGTTTCTGGAGGGTTTTTTGGTCTCCCCTTCCTTTCTATGTGTCTCTCTGTTCTGGTATACCTTCTTCTTTGCCTGCCATGAATCCAGTGTTCTTATGCCCAGAGGTCCCCAGTGAGCATCCAAAATCTCAAGCACTTCCCCTAAGACTGTATTTCTTATCTCTTCCCCAGGCACTAAGATATCTCCCTACCTTATTGATACATCTATTCCCTAAGAGGTCTGGTGTCAGCTAATTATTAAGAGGAGAACAATCTGATTAAATTCATTCCAGTTAAGAGCTAGAACACTAGAGACTGTCTTAATGTGTTAACTCTCCCAGGAACATCTGTGTTCTAAAAACTAAGCTTATTTATCTGTATTAAGGACTTTCTAGGCAGGGAATGGAAGCACATGCTTATAACCCCTGCTACTGGGGGAAGCTGAGGTTGGAATATTAATTGAATTCAGATCTGAGCTGTTATAGAGCTAAAGCTGATTGTGTATCCATGGCCGCAAAGATGGTGAGCCATTGGGAAAGTAGGACCACCAAGCTACATGGGGAGAGGTGAACCAGCCCAGATTGGAAAAATAGAGCAAATTAAAGCTTTTTTATTGATTAGTATCAATGAATGGCCACTGTACTTCCAGCCTAGGTGAGATGGGGAGACCCTGCCACAACCTTCTCCTGAAAAAAATAACCTTCCAAAGTAGGGATTCTTAACTATGAACTTGTTTTTAAAAACTTATTTGTTGACTATATTTCAATAAGGATGACTTTCTATGTAATCCTGTATTTTTTATTTTATGCATTTAAAAATGTCTACCAAAAAGAGACTATGACCCAAAAAATAGTTTAAGGCCCCTACTCTAAAGGAAGAATTTCATCAGAGATACTAAAGAGATAGAGAAATGAGAACTCTGCTGTTAATAGGTAAATCTACAAGTTCTGAGCTGCACAGTTAGATGGAATTATTTTTCCTTTAGATGCAGACTTTGTAAGTAAAAACAATTCTTCCATGTCCCCAGGCTATATCCATAATGCTATGACCTTAAGAATGATAATGATAGTTTACCCATCATTTTACAATTTACAGAGATTGAAAATTCTTCATACATTCTCTCTCATTTGAGCCCTGCAATGATCCTGTTATACAGAGAAAATTGTATTCTATCCATTTTCCAGATGCAGAAACTGAATTTTGTAGAAGATTAAATGAATTTCCAAGTTCCTAGTAGTAAGTCTAAAACTATAATTCAGATTTCTAGACAATTATTCTCAACCCATAAGCTAAAGGAGCCTGTGTTGTTGTTGAGTCATATTATTCATGTCTGACTTTTGGGACCCCATTTGGGGTTTTCTTGGTAAAGATAATGGAGTGGCTTCCTGTTTCTTTCTCCAGCTCATTTGACAGATGAGGAAACCTGAGGCAAAGAAGGCTAAGTGTCTTGTCCAGGGTCGCACAGCTAACAAGTTTCTGAGGCTAGAGTTGAACTCATAAAATTGGGTCTTTCTGATTCCAAGTCTGGTGCCCTTCCCATTGTGCCACTTTGCCTATAAAGAGTCTGTAAGTATATTTAAATCTATTACCTGAATATACCCTTCTCCCCATCTTTTCTCTTCTCTCTTCAGTCCAACTCTTATCTGACATGTTCAGAAAACTGATTTTAATTCTTATCCTATCTCTGGTCTGGGGGTTATGCCCAGTTTCCAGCTTAATTTCCAGTTTCATTTGGGAAAACTGTGATAGATCTGCAGTGAGCAGGCTCTTCTTAACTCTGTTTTCCATCATCATAATAATAACAAAGATATCTTGCTTTAGATCATGCTTTAAAGGTTTACAAAACACTCCATAATGTCACTTGATCTTCACAACAATTTTGTAAAGCAGATGCTATCTGCTAGTCTTTTTTCCTGCTTCTCACCTTCAAAACAGTTGGTATACTCCCGACATATCAAAACCTCCTACATGAGAAATTCTTTTGCATACATGAAAACATTTCCATCACTATCAGGAATTAAATCCCTAGCAAAGATTGGTGCTATTTGTAGGCTTTGCTTCAAACTTATTTTATCTTTTGACCTCAGAAGAAAAGAGCCACTAAAAGCACCACATTCTTGGTTATTCACAATAAGAGATACTTGGTGGATTCTCTTGTTTCCCTTTATCATATGGATGCTAGATTTTAACAATTCCTCCAGAGCCATATCTCTAAGAAATATGAGGGCAATCTGGCTACAACATCTGCCACCCCCATCATAGTCAGGGTAGAATCAGATGGCCAAGCTAAGCAGGTGTCCCCCTTATTTCTCACCCTCCTTTCATGCAAGGTCTTTCTTCAGTTCAGGAAGACAGAGAATATGACCTCATATAGAAAAATGCTCTTTTCAAATAAAACTATCTATGACAGCACATCACTGCTAGAGTCTCTTTTAGGTATGGAGCTAACACTAACTTTTCAGGATATTATTCTCAGGCTTTTCAATATCTTTTCATTTCCTCTGGCTTTTAATATCATCACAGAATGTCTTACATTGTCATAGCACACTACTCATTTTTCCTTCAGATCATCTTTTTATCTTGAGAGATAATCTACTGTTATTTTTTAAGGGTTTCTGGTTAAATTTTAGGTTTCATTTATCCAAATAAGCTAATATGACCTGTTTCTTAATAGTACTTCATCCATGAAGCTTTCATTCTTTTTTTATTTTAACTATTTTTTAGTGGGAGGAGTGTCTTTCCTAAGGGCATTGCGATACTAGCAAAATGCACTAGATTAATAATCCCCCAAAAGAGGAAGGACTTCAATTTTCTCCCATTTTCAAATCACTTCATATAGAAGCAAGACAATAGAATTAAAGCACAAATAATTTCTAGCTTCTTATAGTTAAGGTAGATATAATCATGAAAATAGAAATGTTCTTAACACTGATCTTTGATTTGTCTAGTCCCTGTTCTATTATAATCCCTAATCCATCCATGTAATGCCTTGGACCTGGAGTGTTGGGAAGCATCCAACCCTCCCTATTATCCTCTCTCTCATTGTGCTGCTACTCCCTGGGGCCTGGTAGTCTGGGCTTTGGTTTTCTAGCATGGTCTACTGAATTCTAACTGTCACCACCTTCCCTCTGTTTTTTACTGTCCCTATTCCCAACTGATTGTGAGGAAGGACTTGTCTTTCTCCTCTCTCCTTACCAAATTCTTTCCCCCTGCTCTTTAAAAATATGGCAAAGCACATTTTTGGTATTTTGAAAGGAGATTTCCTACAAAGAACTAGAGAGAAATCAACAAGGCATTGGGGAAAAAGTGAATTGATTCTAGATGAAAAAGCTTATCTGTGACAAAAGAAGGGACTTATTTTTCCTTTTTCTCTTCCTTTTGCCAGAGATCCTTCTGCAAAGTGTTGGCCTTTTTTAAAAAAATAAACTCTTACTTTCCATCTTGGAATCAATAGTAGGTCCTCAACTGACAAATGGTCAAAGGATATGAACAAGCAATTTTCAGATGAAGAAATCAAAGCCATCAATAATCCATATAAAAAATGCTCTAAATCTCTCTTGATGAGAGAAATGCAAATTAAAACAATGTTGTGGTACCACCTCACACAACACACACAGATTGGCCTTTATGGCGATAAAGAAAAGTGGTAAATGTTGGGGGGATGTAGTAAAATTGGGATGCTAATGCATAGTTGGTGGAGTTGTGAACTGATCCAACCATTCTGGAGGGCAGTTTGGAACTATACTCAAAGGGCTATAAAACTGTGCATACCCTTTGATCTGGTAATGCCACTATGGATCTGTATCCCTAAAAATAATAAAAAGGGGGAAAGGAGTTACTTTTATAAAAATATTTATAGTTCTTTTTGTGGTGGCAAAGAATTGGAAATTGAGGGGATGTACATCGATTAGGGAATGGCTGAACAAATTGTGGTACATATTGGTAATGGGATACTATTGTGCTATAAGAAATGATAAGCAAGATGATTTCAGAAAAAGCTGGAAAGATCTGCAGGAACTGATGCAGAGCAAAATAAGTAGAATTGAAAGAACACTGAACACAATAACAGCAATATTGGATGCTGATTATCTGTGAAAACTTGGCTATTCTCAGCAATGCAATGATCTGGGAGAATCTTGAAACATTCATGATTGGGAATGCTATTCACCTCCTGGGAAAGAACTGTTGGAGTCATCTTTCACATAAGTATATCTTTGGTTTTATTTTGGGGGTTTGATTATGTATGACTTTGCTCTCTTCCAATAATGACAATAAAAAAAGCTAAGAAATAATAAAAAAAAAAAGGAATCAATAGTAAGTATCCAAGTATCCAAGGCAAAAGAGTAGTAAGGGCTAGGTAATGGGAATTAAATGACTTGCTCAGGGTCATACAGTTAGGAAGTGTCTGAGGCCAGATTTAAACCCAGAACCTTCTGGCTCCAGGGCTGGTTCTCAATCCACTAAGCCACCCAGTTCCCCCATTGGCATTCCTTTTTATTTAGTTCTAGCTCTCCTGCTATGGATTTAGTGGACAAGGCCATGCTATCTCCACTTTCCAATATCTATATCTTAAATCTTCAGTGGTAATTATAGAAGTCTAGAGACTAGGACTAGTACTTCTTCATAACAGCTACCCAATTTGGTCATTTCTCCTTGGTTGATTGCTTATGACCTAGAGAAGTCCCTTGCTTCCTAGAAGAAAAAGTTTCTTCTCAAACTGACCTCTTGTTCTATTTCCCCTTGAGATTCTGCTTTAGTAGACCTCTGGTTCTCCGGAAGGCACTATTGGTGTTTGGAATTTGCTTTTATCTCTTTTTCTTTCACCTGCTCGCTGTAGTTCTGACTGATTCAGCTAAATCGGATTCTCATAGACAGACATCTCTCTGTTGTCTCTGTCCTTTGTTGTGAAATTGCCTCTTCTACTATCTAATCTAACCTGGTCATTGACTCCATGACCCTGCCATTATGATGCTTTAATGTTTTTCTGTCTTTGAGTCTACAGCCACCCCTCCACCTCCCAAATGCATTTAGAAGAGATTCTCCTCCCAGGCTAAACTTCAGTGTCTTTCTTACCCTTAGTACCCCTGGGTCCCCTATATCCACATAAATTGGCAGAGATGAATGGATAAATACCCTTGGCAAGGTAGTGTGGTGCAGTTAACAATGAGCCAAGTTGGATATCATAAGACATGGAGTCACACTTGAGCCCTGTTGTTAACTAGCTTTGTGACCATGGACAATTTAAGTGACCCCTCAGAGACTTGCTCTCCTCACCTATAAAAGAGGGATAAATAATACCTAGGGAATCATGTCCATTGGGTTGTCATAAAGTTCAAAGGAGATAACATGTGCAAAGTGTTTTGTCAGTATCAGTCATCAGTTGTTATTACAATTTTCCATAGCTTGTCTCACCTACTTCATGTCAAAGAGTTGAATCATAGCCATGTTCTCCCCCTTCTTGGGAGGCTTGATCCCGACATTTTTATGACATTCAGACATAAAATTGCACAGAAAAAACAAAATTGGTGTATTTTATCCTCTTTGACCCTCAATAATTGGTCAGGGTTATGGAGTCACAATATCAAGAATTTTAAATGGAAATTTAATGGTGCATGGGATGCATTATAAGTTAATATAGTGAACTTAAGAATCCACAAATGAAAGGTACTTTTATATTAAATATTTCTTCAAAAAATCTCAGTGAACTCTAACCCTAAGATCGGATGCTGCAGGCATCCCAGGAACAAGGGTTAAATATATAATAGCACTAAAACCATGCTGAACATAATTTAATCTTTTTTTGATGATTCAGAAGCTACTTCAGCATCTTGTGTTTCAAGCATATCATTATAAACTTCAAATATTATATAATATCTCCATAAAAAAGGTCAAAGGGAATGAAGAAGCTTACTCATGTGTACACACACGCACACACACACATATACAGAGCTCATTGAATGCCTTAGAGAAAGTAGTTTTAACAGAATGGAAAGGTTAAAAAAATCTGAAAAAAAGATTGATGTGTAACTGAGAGCAGCACATGTGGATTCTATATCTTTTAAATATCTGTAATAAGAAGACGAGATAGAAGACAGTAGCTAATGGAGAGAAAGTCAATTGGCTTTTGTTTTCTCTTTTTTTTGACATTTATTGAGGATCTACTATGTGCCAGACACTGTGCTAAGCTCTAGGGATACAGAGAGAGGAAAGACAATCCTTGATCTTAAGGAGTACACAGTCTAATGGGTGAGACAATATGTGAACAACTGTTTAGAAACAAAAAAAAAAACAGGAAAAATTGACATTAGTCTCAGAGGGAAGGTACTTAGAGTGAGCGTAGATAAGGCTTCTTGCAGAAGGTAGGACTTTAGGTATGACTTGAAGGTAGCCAAGGAAAGTTGGAGGTGGAGATGAGGAGGATCAGAGTTCCAAACATGGAAGATAGCAAGTAAAAAAGCTTGGAGTCAGGAGATGGAGAGAGAGAGAAAGAAAGAACAAGAGAAAGAAAGAAAGGAAGGAAGGAAGAAAGAAAAAA
>NC_058132.1:620932956-620945193 GCF_016433145.1 Gracilinanus agilis | reverse complement strand
AGAAAAAAGAAAGAAGGAAGGAATGAAAGGAAGAAAGAAAGAAAGAAAGGGCAAGAAATAAGGAAGGAACAAAAGAAAGAAAGAAAGAAAGAAAGAAAGAAAGAAAGAAAGAAAGAAAGAAAGAAATTAAGAAAGAAAGAAAGAAAGAAAGAAGGAAGGAAAGGAAGAAAGAAAATGAAAGAAAGAAAATAGAAAGATTACAGTGTCATTGGATCAGAGTAGGATTGTAAGATATAAGACTGGAAAGTTAGGAGGGGGCAAAGGGCTTTAAAAATCAAATAGAGAATTATATTTGATTTTGGAGGTGAGAGGAACCTATCTAAAGTTTATTGAATAGGCAGTGACATGGTCAGTCCTGCACTTGGGAGGATCAGTCTGACAGATGAATGGACAATGGACTGGAGTAAGAAGAAACTTGAGACAAGTCCTCACCAGAAAGAGCATGCATAGGGAGAATATGGTAGATTTAAGGAGGGATGAAAACATTTGGATAAATTATTGTAGGGAGTGAGATAGTGACTCAAATAGGAGATTCTAAAAGCATTGCTTTACTGCCGTGAGGCTCCAGTTGAGATTAGGTAGCATAAATTTCTAGTGGACCAAGATAACAAAATCTTGTAGTTTTCTCCTGCTTCACCAGCAGCAAATGAGTAGGAGTAAAAGCAGCAGTTTGTAGCACTAATACAAGACTGGGATTTGGCAGGTCAGCATCTTCAAAAGGATAAAGGGACAAGGAACTTGAAGGAAGAAGACAGGGAGTTCATCAAGGGATCAAGATGGTAATGTAGCCAATTCAGGAATGATGGCAGGGGGAAAAAAAGGACAAAGGCTAGGGGTTGGCATTGCAAGACAGATGGGGAGTTGGAATAAAAACAGATCATAATTGGATAAAAGAATTTTACTTTTCATGATCATGGGTGTGGGACACTCGTGGATGACAGCAAGATCAAAGCTATGACCATCTTTGTGTGCAGCTGCGGTGAGGTGGAAGAACAGGTTATGAGAATTAAACAAATGAATGAGATTAAGTATTTGGAGGAGTATCAATATATATGCTGAAATCCCCTAGTATGAGGGCAGGAGCTGAAGAGGAAAGAAAGACTGCAAACCAAGGAGTGAACTTGTAGAGAAAGAACATATTCTGGCTATGTAACACTGGGAAAATCTATCAATAGCCTAATCAGCTTACTGATACTGTAATTATTTTTTGCATTTAAAATCTTTATTTCATCCATTTACAATATGTACAGTTACAAATTGAGGAGGACTTATGGTCTTGATTAGTAAAAAGTAGCTTCCCCTGGAAGTTCCCTATACAAATGAAATCATAGGTCCAGTTTCTTGTCCAAAGTGGGGTTGAAGAAGGAAATTAATCAATTATTTAATTTAATTAGATTGATTAAATTAGGTTAATTAAAGTAAGAATTCACTATTTGGTGAAAATGGTTAGGAAAACTGAAAAGAAGCTTGACAGAAACTAGATATAGACCAATGTCTTCCACCATTTATCAAGATAAGATCAAAATGGATATATTACCTAGGTATTAAGGAAAATATTATAAACAAATTAGAAAAATAATTACCTATAAGATTTATGGATAAGAGAAGAATCTATGAATAAACAAGATACAAAAAGCACTGCGAAATTCAAGATGGATAATGTTGAATACATTAAATTGAAAAGGTTTTGCGCAAATAAAACCAGTGTTGCCAAGACTGGAAGGAAAGCAATAAGTGGAGAAAAAATTTTATAGACAATGTCTCAGATAGAAGTCTTATATCTAAAATATAAAGGATGTAAATATATATAAGAACATGAGTCATTACTCAGTTGATAAATGATCAAAAGATATGAACAGATAGCTTTTTGATGAAATAAAAAAAATATGAAAAAAGCTCTAAATCATTATTGACTAGAGAAAGGCAAATCGAAATGACTCTGAGATATCATCTCATACCTATCAGATGGGCTAAGATTATAAAAGTGGAAAATGACAAATGTTGGAGGGGACATGGAAGAACAGGGATACTAATACAATATTGGTGAAACCGTGAACTGATCTAACCATTTTGGAGACCAATCTGGAATTGTATTCAAAGAATTATGAAATGGTGTATATCTTTTCACTCAGTCATATGGTTATTAGGTTTTTCCCCTAAGGTGATCAAGGGAAAAGAAAAAGAAATATGTTCTAAAAACATTTATGGCAGCTCTTTTTGTGGCGGCAAAGAACTGGGAATTGAGGGGATGGATGTCCATCCTTTGGGGAATGGCTGAACTAGTTGTGGTATATGATTGTAATGAAAAACTATTGTGCCATAAGAAATGACAAACTAGATAGTCTCAAAAAGAGCTTAAAGACTGATACAAATTGAAGTGAACAGAATCAGAAGAACATTGTGCACAGTAACAGCAATAACGTATGATGATTAATTGTGTATGACCTAACTATTATCAACAAAGCAAGGCTTCAGGACAGCTCCAGGGGACTCATGACAAAAAAAGGATATCCACCACCACAGAAGGAACAGATGGAATCTATGAAGGCAGATTAAAGTATACCATTCTTCACTTTGTTTCCTCCATGAATTTTTCTCTAGTGTAAGCATTATGTGCCTTGTTTTATAACATAAAGAAAAAGGAAATATGTATTATACGATAATAGATGTGTAATCTCTATCATATTACCTTAGGGAACAAGAAGGAGTGGAAGAGAGGGGGGAAAAAGAAATTGGAATAGCTAATGTGTGGATTTGTTTCTCTTTGAGAAACTATTTATTATAATTTATATATTTACAACAAATTATAGATATTATGTTGATATGTTACCTTAAAAATTTCTAAAAATAGAATTAAAATATCTTATGGAAGACTAGAGTTGCTTGTAAATTCAATTACCTGGTCAGTTAAAGTACAATTTTTAGCTGTTCCGTGCAAAATCAGGATATACTCATGTAGAAGCCAGTTCAAAAAATGAGTGACTAATGGTATTTGGAACTTCAGCCTTATATAAAAGAGTATCAACAAGTCTGATTTTCAGTATCTTCTCTACTGAGCCCAAAAGAGAGGAAATATCTCCTGCCAAAGAAAGTAAGGGAATCCTAAGGACTCTTGAGAGCTGGGAGAGTTAGGATGTAGGAATAAAAAAGTATAAAATAAACAACTATTTAACTTCTTGAATGCTGAATCTCAAAAAGATAGAAAGTTCACCAAGAGGCCACCTGAACACAATAAAGCTTACAAGTCTTCTGATTTTTCTTTACAGTTTTGGCAAGAAGAGAAGTGAAACAGACTTTCATCTGACCATTTGACCAAGTGTCTCCTATCTCATATCACACTTGCCTCCAGTATGATCTCCATTCTTCTTTGGGAAGAGGAATGACACTCCTCACTGATTGATGAATGTTCTCACAACTGGTCATACTCTTCTTATCCCAGTGATTCTGAATCCCTGTAGGTCATCATCCAAACCCACCACCACCCCTGTACCTGATTCCTTATTTCCATTTCCTCAACTTTTCCACCTCAAAGTTTTAACCAAATACATATAGTCCTTTCACTGTGCCAAAGTTGTTTTCCTTTAGTTTTAATGTATTCCTCTCCCAATCTTCCTTGGTCACTTTTTGCAGTTCTATCTGTAGTATTGTTTTGAGATGGGGAAGTTGAAATACTCCTTGCCCCCTAAGTTCTCCCCATAACTGCATCACTCAGTAACTTCTCATCTTTTGAGGCTAATGCTATTCATATCTACCACCCAAATAAAATCCTGGTAGCTATTTTTCAAAGACCTCCAGGTCACCCCTCTTCTTTCCTTCCTCAATGAATTCAGTAGATAGCTCACAATTTTAATATCCTCCCCCAACTCCTTCCATAATACTGAGGGGCTTCAAAATATATTAGAATGAGTTCCTTAACCTACTCATTTCCTATGAGCTACCCCAGGTCAGCCACATACAAAGATGGTTTTACCCTTGATCTATCTTGTCATCACCCACAAATGTTCATTAACCACTTCCATGTTCAAGAATTTTGAAATACTCCTATTGAACCATAATCACTTGGCTTTTTATCTGTTCTTCCATCTTCCTTTAAGAAGCCCTACTCAGCCCACATTGTGACCTTCCATCCCTTGATGCCTTTTCTCTCTGATTCTATCTCCCCAACACTAACAACTTTCTTCTCTTTACCCCATTTTGACCACTTCATGAATCAGTTCAACTCTACTTAAATCCCTAGCTCCCTTACCATGTTGCCAAGCCTCAAACTTAAATTGCTTCCACCATTCACCACTTGCACTCCTACACATACACTGTTGAACAGGTATTCCAGAAAACTCCAGATTCCAGAAAATCATGCAATTGTTCTAAATGGATCCACTATAAATTTGTTACATAGCCTCAACTGGTCCCTCACTGCTGCTAGGCAATCCTTCTATACCTGCCTTATCAATTTATAATTCCACTCACCACAGCAGCTATTCTAAATATTTTCATCCATTTTCAAATCTCCCATGGCTCTTCCCCCTCCCCCTCCTCTGAGAAGATGAAGAAAAGAAATACAAATTGAGGCCACTCACCAGAAGTTCCCTCTTTTCACTTCTTCTCCATCTCATATCACACATAATGCCGTATACCATTTCTTCCTCCACCTCTGTCTCATTTGATAAGGTGGCCTTATTTACCAAGGCTAACCCCTCTCTCTGCTGAAATAATCCTGTTCCATCCTATCTTCTTTAACAGATTAGCCCTTCTGCCATCTCTACTTTTTCATTTATTTTCCATCTCTTCCTGTCATTCCATATCACTCATACCCAATCATTCCCTGCTACCCGCAGACATGCCCATTTATCCCCCATCCCATCATTTTGTACTAAATTTCTTCTGCATTTTGTAGCTAACTTCCTTGAAAAGACCATCTATATTAAATGCCTCTTCTTTCTCTCCTCTCACTTCCTTCTTAACACCTTATAATCTGGTTTCCAACTTTTTCATTCTATTAAATCTGTTCTCTCCAAAGTTACCAATGGTCTCTCAATCACCAAATCAATAGCCTTTTCTCAATACTCATTTTCCTCAAAATTTCTACACCTTTGACTCTGTTGATCATTCTCTTTTCTTTCACATTTTTCTTTCTAGGTTTTAAGGATAATACCATTCTCTCCTGGGTCTCCTCATATCTTTTTCATTGCTCCTTCTCAATCTCTTTTGCTAGATCCCTATCCAGATCACATCCTCTAACAGTAGGTGTCCCATAGGTTTCTATCCTGGGACATTCTGTTTTTTCTCTTCTCCTTCTAGACTACTTTACTTGATGATCTCAGCAATTCCCATGGATTCAATTACCATCTGTAAACTGACAATTCTCAAATATACCTATCTGCCCCAATTTCTCAACTGATCTTCAATAAGTCATTTCCAACAACCTTCCAGACACCTTTACTTCATATCTAGTAGACATCTTAAACTAAACATGTCCAAAATGAAACTTGTTATCTTTCCCCCTAAATGCTTTTCCCTTCTTTCCCTCCTATTATTGTAGATTGCAAAAGCATTCTCCAGTCATTGGAATTGCAATCTAGGAGTTGTTCTGGATTCCTTACTATTTCTCAATTTCCATATCCAACCTGTTGTCAAAACCTATTAATTTCCTCTTTGCATCATCTCTCAAATATACCCTTTCTCTCTTCTGACACTACCAGTGCTCTGATGATGCAAGCTCTCATCACATCATGCCTGAATTATTGCAATAGCTACTGGTAGGTTTGCCTGTCTCAAGTTTCTCTCCACTCCAATTCATTCTCCATTCAGCTACTAAAGTGATTTTCCTAAAATGCAGGACCAACCATGTCACTTCTCTATTTGATAAACTCCAGTGACTTCCTGTTATCCTCAATTACAAAATGCTCTGTTTGGCATTCTAAGCTTTTTATAGCTTAGCCCCCTCTTACCTTTTCAGTTTTCTTAGACCTTACTCCTTCGTAATTTATTCTTCCATCCAGTCACAATGGTCATCTTGCTATTCCACAAAAAAGATACTCCATCTCTTAGTTCTAGAGACTTTCTCTGGATGTTCTCCCTTGTTCTTTTTTGTTTAAATTATTTATTTACTTTTCAATTACATGTAGAAACAATTTTTGACAATTGTTTTCTGAAATTTTAGGATTTAGATTTACTCACTCCCTCTTTTTCCCCATCCCTTCCTCAAGGTGATAAACAGTCTGATATAGGTTATGTTAGTATTTTCATGCAATACATATGTCCACACTGTTCATGTTGTGATAGAAAATTCATATCATATATACAATAAAAATCTCATGAAGGAAATAAAGTGGAAGTTGGCATGCTTTGATCTCCCTCAGGCTTTGAGAGTGCCTTCTTTGGCTATTGCATTTTCATCATGAGTGTCTTGTAGTTAACTTAGAAACTCACTTTGCTGAAAATGGTGTAGATTGAATACTTTTTCTGTCACTATGTACATTGTTCTCCTGGTTCTGCTCACTTCACTTTGTATTAGTTCATATAAATCTGTCCAGTTTTTCTTACCACAATCATACACCACAACTTGTTCAGCCATTTTCCAAGTGATGGAATACTCCTCAGTTTCCAATTCTCTGCCACTACAAAAAAAAGCTGCTACAAATATTTTGGTACAGGGAGGTCCTTTTCCTTTGTCTCTGTTTTCTTTGGGATATAGACCCAATAGTAGAATTGCTGGATTAAAGAGTATGCATAGTTTTGTGTCCCTTTAAAATATTCCCTTTTCTCAACTTTGCCTAATGGTTTCTCTGACTTCTTTTTAAAAAATATTCATTTTTAACATAAAAAAAATTTAGTTCCTTATTTTTTCTTCCCTGCTTCTTCGCCCTATCTATTGAGAAGCCAAGAAATGTAATATCAATTATACATGTGAAACTATGCAAAACATATTTTCTGTATGTCATATTGCAAAAAAAGCAAGGAAATATAGAAAATGAAAAATTATGCTTCAGTCTGTACTCAGACTCCATCAGTTCTTTCTGTGGAGGTTGATATAATTTTTCATTGTAAGTCCTTCAGAATTGTTTTGGATCATTGTCTTGATCAGGATAATTAAGTCTTTTACAGCAGATCATTGTTATAATATTACTGTTACTATGTATAATGCCCTCCTAGTTCACTTCACTTTTCATCAGTTCATACACATCTTTCCAGGTTTTTCTGAGAGCATCCTGTTCATCATTTCTTATAACATAATATACCATATACCTCAACTCATTTAGCCATTCCCCAATTGATGGGCATCCCTCAATTTCCAATTCTTTTCCACCACAAAAAGAGCTGCTATAAATATTTTAGTATGTATAAGTCTTTTTTCTTTCTTCTTTGAGTTATAGACCTACTTATGGTATTGCTAGGTCAAAGGATATGAATAGTTTTGTAGCCTTTGGGCATAGTTCCAAATTACTCTCTGGAAAGGTTGGATCAGTTCACAACTCCCTCAACAGTGCACTAGTGTTCTAATTTTCCCATATCCTTTCCAATATTTGTCATTTTCTCTTTTTGTTATAGTATCCAATCTGATAAGTGTGAGGTGGTACCTCAGTGTTATTTTGCTTTTCATTTATCTAATCAATAGTGATTAAGAGCATTTTTTTCATTTGAGTAGATAGCTTTTATTTCTTCTGAGAATTGCCTATTCATATCCTTTGACCATTTATCAATAAGGATACGGCTCATGTTTTTATTTGATTCAGATAAAGGTTTCATTTATCAAATTATAGAGTATATATCAGATAATGAGATCTTTATTAGAGAGATTTGCTCTGAAAAATTTTCCCAGTTTCCTGTTTTCCTTCTAATCTTGGTTGTATTGTTTTTGTTTGCTCAAAAACTTTTTTTTTAACTTATTATTATCAAAATTAACCCTTCTAATTCCTGTGACCCTCTCTTTCTTTTTTTAAATCATAATCTAGCTTTCTTTGAACCCTGATTAAAATTTCTTTTACCGGAAGCCCTTCCCAACCCTTCTTAATTCTAGTTCTTTCCAACTGTTAATTATTTCCTATCTGACCTGACTATTGTTTGTTTATATCTGTTTGTATGTTGTCTCCCCCATTAGTTTATAAATTTCTTGAGGTCAGGGACTGTTTTTGCCTCTTTTTGTATCCTTAACACTTAGTAAAATGCCTTATAAATAGTGGGCATTTAATAAATGTTTATTGATTAATTGATTCTAAAAATAGAATCAAAATAAGTTTCCAATTTGCCTTAGTAAAGAAACCATTTAAGCAAGAATTTATTACAGCTGAAGTCTAGTGAGAGAAGGCACTTAACTTGTGAGTAGGTGGTTGCATTTAATTTTATTTTGGTCAAAACTGAACCCTTAGTTAATGCATACTATCATAGAGCATAATTAGAAAATTTATTCTATTGTTTAATAAAAGCTATATTTGAATAAAAAATTAATATTGCCTAAACCATAGGCAAAACACTCTCAAACTCAGCTTGCAATATCTAGAAGATCTTTAACCATTTAGTTTATGATTACCCAAACCATGCATTCACAATTTACCTGGGTAAAGATCCTATATGACAGATATAGGGCATAGAAAATTCACGGATTGTAAAACCAAATTTAGTCGGTGTACAATGTTTCAGCATCACTTCTACAAATGGTCTTGTGAAATCACATTATCATTACTAAGCCAGTTTTACTAATAAAAACTTATTCAAAAGGAGCTTGTCGTGTGTGGCACAGAATTTGGGTCAGGATCAGGATTAGAATCCTTCTCCTTTGACTTTTTAGTCTTTATTATAGTCCAATAAATTAAGTCAACTGTCTCAAAGAACAGTTAATGCAGCTTGAACTTTCATGTCTTGATAGGACCTGGCATCCTATTCTGTGGCTACTCTTAATGAACATTAAAGCCATTCTTTCAAATGGCCTTGCCTGACATGGTGTTCCATTACATTGTCTCCTAATGGAGATTTCCTATTATAGCCAAGTTTTGAAAGAAAATGTGCAATAAAAAGTTTAATTAAATTTCTCTTCTTCATGTTTATCCTTCCAAAGTTTGTGTACTACATAGCTGTAATTGGCCGATTTCAGCTGTTTTAAAAATAGAATCTGTTTTAGTCTATTATAACTGTTTATAACATGTATATCTAATCAGCTATAGAACCATAAAAGGCATAAAAGTCATGCCTTGCTGCCATTTTGAAGGGAAAGAGCCTTATCTCTCACTGTAGCATAGCTTAGGAACATGTTTTGATTGAAATAGTTGTACTTTAAACATAAATTTCAGGAAGACTTTTCATCAATTAAGAACATAATTGCATTTAAATGAACTCTGCCTATGATTTTGATTTGTTTCTTTTGAATTATATACTTGACTATCAACATGAAAAGAGTATTCTATATAATGAAGCTTACGTGAAATTTAAACTGAACATCAAGGACTTAAAAAAGATTGAAAACTGTATAATTATAATGACTGAGCTTGGCCCAGGAGAATAGTTGAGAAAATGTGTCCCCTTCCCTTATTTGTAACAATGGGGAAACTACAAACTCGGATCATTGCATATACTGTTAGACTCAGCCGATGCCTTGCTTAGTTTTGCTGAAATGCTTTTTTTCCTCCTCTTTCTTTTTCATTCTTGGTATAAGGGGTAGAGAAGGGAGAGGGAAGGGATATAGTCAAGAGTGAAGGTAATCCAAAAAATGAAAGATATAGTCGTTTACATAAAATTAAAATAAAGAGGGGGGAATATATTGAAAAAGTGAGGAAGAATGATATGACATTGATGGAAAAATTGGTGATTAGAACTGGGACCAGACTGAGGTTATTAGGTATATCCTGAGTTAATCAAGCTGGCCCAGTTTTCAAAACTCTATGGCCATGAACTTAAATTTACCCAGGGAGAGGGATGGAGGGCAAAAGTAGTCTCTAGTGCTTTGGCACATAACTCGGCACAGAACCATCCATGACCACAAAGCTCTAATCTCAACATAGAAGCTATAGATCAATGTAAGAGAGACTAAGCATCCACTGAAGGTTCTGGCACTCCTGGTGTAGGATTACAGGACTCAAAGGAGTACCTAGGAATGAACAAGCTGGAGTCAGAGAGAGGTTTGGGCTTTAACTCCTGTTTTTTTGTTATTTGGAATACCATGTGGTCAATCAATGGCCATGCCATGGTAGTAAAAGAATGACTTTAGGCAAAATTAAAATAGAATGCCAAACTTTTTTCAAAGATTTTCTATAGTTCACTGGATCCTGAAATGACTTAAAAGCACACGAAGGCCTCTGACTAATGGTCCTTGATGTGTATTGGTCTCTTCTCTTCTCCATGAGAAGAACAAGAATGTCCTATCATGACACCTCATGCATGACAATGTCTAGGACTTCAAGCAGTGAACTTCAAGCAGTGAAAGCTTAATTGTCCATTTCTCTGATTGTATACTCTGTTCTGGAACACTGCCCTGAACATACGACTTCTCAGGCTGTACAATGGACTTTCTAGAATGTTAATTGGTGGGAAGATGAGGGGCCATCTTTTGCCTCATTTAAAAATCTCAGCTTTAGAATCTTTTTGGTCTCACAGACTTATTTTCTCTCTCACAATATGGAACCCAGCCTACATTACTTGGTGGATAGATTTTATCTCAAGGAGGTTTGTATCTGCACTCAAAAATATAACAGTAAGGAAAAAGTATGGCATATGGTCTGGGTGTGTAATTGTAATCTATTCATCTTACCTTGAATTCTCCTGTATGCTCTTTCAGTCATATTACACTGATATAATCAGAACTCATGACTGATTTAACAGTAACTCATTTGGGTTATCACTTGCCTTTCCTCCAATACAGCTAGATCTCTCGATTATTTCCTGGTCATCTCAAAATGTTCTGCCCATCTTCTCTACCTTTCTTTTCACTAGAACCTTGGACAAGTTTTTTAACCTATTAGTGCCTCCCTAAGAGAATAAACCACAGACTCATTTCTAGACTATATCTGTAGCAGAATTTTTTCTACTTTGGAAGCTCCCCACATCAATCAAATCACAGCTCTGGACCAAAATAAAGAGAATTAAAGAGACACAGAGAAAGTAAGGCAGAGGGACAGAGAGATGTATGCTTAAGATTAGGAGGTTTCAGTGATATGTAATAACATAATGCACATAACTCTAGTGACTACTTACTGTTAATTATCTTCAATTTATGCTGGCTCTATCCTGCTTATACACAGTTGTTTGCATGTTGTCTTCCCCGTTAGACTGTGAGCTCCTTGAAAACAGGACTGTCTTTTTATTTTCTTTGTATTCCTTAGTGCTTAGTGTATTGCCTGGCATGCAGAAGGTGCTAAATAAATATTTCTAATCAATATGTAAATGACAGAGAAGATGTGTATGTGTATAAATTGCATAGGCAGATGATGGATAGGGACTGTGTGTTTGTGTATACTAAGCACATAAAAGCAATATTATTAAGGTAGATGTCTGCATTATGAGATATTGTAAATGTTTCTAGGCTCTTTTGATTTTCCCTATCTGTGACTCCTTTACCATTGTTAGGAATTCAGTCCTGTCCAGTAGGTATGTGTGTTAATAGGATTTTAGATTTAGAGCTGAAAGTGACCTTAGGTGGCCACCTAATCCAACCCATTCATTTGAGAGTCAGAAAATAGTGAATGACTTTGAACTCAGGTCATACTGATTTCAAACCCACTATACTTTCCCTTTATATCATACATCTCAACTTGTATCTACCATCTTGTATTTTTATTTATCTCTTCAAGTGATTTATCATGTTTCCCCAAACTAGATTATTAATTCCTTGGAAAAAGAGATTATTTCTCATATTTCTCTGAGATCTCCATGTTAAATTGCTTTGCAAATAGAATGCACTTTAATTATTTTTGCTGAATGCTGGCTCTGATGGAGAGGCAAGGGTGAGTCTGAAGGGAATTGTGCCCTCTCTGGTTTCTTTTGACTTATTTGATTCAGTTCCCTCACATGTGAAAGGGTATAAACTTCTCTAAAGAACTTTTCTTGGGGGAGCTAAGTGGCTCAGTGGCTAGAGAACCAGGTCCAGAGACAGGACGTCCTGGATTCATATTTGACCTCAGACACTGCCTGGGAAAATCACTTAACTCCTGTTGCCTAGCTCTTACCATTCTTCTGCCTTGGAAACAATATTTAGTATTGTTTTTAAGACAGAAAGTAAGGGTTAAAGAAAGAAAGAAAGGAAGGAAGAAA
>NC_058132.1:620895374-620932946 GCF_016433145.1 Gracilinanus agilis | reverse complement strand
AAGAAAGGAAGAAAGAAAGAAAGAAAGAAAGAAGAAAGGAAGGAAGGAAGAAGGAAGGAAGGAAGGAAGGAAGAAGGAAGGAAGGAAGGAAAAAGGAAGGAAGGAAGGAAGGAAGAAGGAAGGAAGGAAGGAAGAAGGAAGGAAGGAAGAAAGAAAGAGCTCTTTTCATCCTCTTCTCTTCCCTTTCCCTTGCCTTCTCTTATCTCAATACTACCAATCCTCAAAACAACAGAAAGTATGGGTAGTAAGGGGTTATGGGAAAAACCATCCTACTCTCTTTTTCTCTTCTCTTGCTTCATATGCCGGGAATGCAAAACAAAAGTCCAAGATTTCACATGTACTTCTGAAGGGTAGCCAGGCTCATAAATATGAACTGGAGCCCACTTAGACTCTGACAACAACTCAAAACAATTTTCACCTGACCAGGTAGGCTGCTGCAGTTGAAAAGTCTACAGGCGCATTCTCTGGCACCATTTCCCTTGTCCAGACTACCAGAATGGTAGTCACCATAATGTAGATCTTGAATAGAAGACTTATTTGTGCTACTTCTAAGGGTCCTGACTGAAGATACTGAAGAACCCTGTCTATTTGCATGTCTTTACTATAAAAAGTAAATTTTTTTTTGCCTTACTGCCTTTACCATGCTTATCATAGGCAGCCTGAATTCACCAAGCTACACATCTTTAGGAATACCTACTTTAATGGAGAATTCAACCCCTCCATGCTTTATCTTTCAGGTTTGCCTCTTACACATCTCCTCCACAGGAGAGTCCTGCTCAGTGTTCTGATGACCTTTCTTCAGGCCAGAGTGATAGATAGAGTACAGGGATTAAAGTCAAGAAGACTTTCCTTTCTGAGTTCAAATGAGGCCTCCAGATATTACTTATTACTGTAATAGGATAATTGTTAATTAAGAGTTAATTAAGAGTTGATTAGAAAATAGAGTTGATTGCAATAGATAATTATAGAATTTTGAGAAAGCTAGATTTCTTTAAGCCAACATAGAATTTTCAAGAGAGGATCATGGGAAATAAAAAGAATATCTTGGAGGTTCTTGAATGGGACAGTTGAGACCAAGGAGCTCTCACTGATTCTCTCTTGGTCTATCCTGACTCAAGGAAGGAGATCAGAGGGTATTATGGCTCAAAAAGTGGAAATTGGAGAAGATCTGGTGAAATTTCTGCTTGAGAATTATCCAAGTAAGAAAAAAGGAGATTGTGGTGAAATATCAATGCTTTGCCAGGGGTGGCAGAAGGGAGCAAAGCTGTGAAGATTTTGGCTTGCTCGTTTTTCCCATCTATCCAGAAGGAAAGAAATAGAATCTTTCTCATTGTTATAAATTATAATTGTTTTAGTTTTAGGATAGAAATTTAGAATTGGGTTGATAAATAGCATAGGAAGATTAAGTTAGCCTTGATTTGAAGCGGAGTCTTAGAAATCCTAAAAGTTGGGTTTTGGGTACAGTTAGATTTCTATTTTAAGATTAATATATTCTTACTTGTTTCCTTTTTCTTTCCCATTTTCCTAATTTTTAAATACTTCCAATAAATAGTTTTTATATAAGCCTGACCTGAGCCAGAATTTTTAAGACTGTTTGGGAAGCCATCTTTTCCAACAGTCAAAACAACAACCTGTCAACACAGGATAATTTTATTGCAAATGCCATCCAATACCAATAATCAATAAGGGTTAGGAAACTTGTATAACATTACTTGACTCTGGACAAGTCCCTTAACCCTGTTTGCCTCAGTTCCTTATCTTTGAAATGAGCTAGAGAAAGAAATGGCAACTCAGGTATCTCTGCAGGAAAACCCAAAATGGAGTCATGAAGAATTGGACATGATTGAAACAAATGAACAACAAAATACATACATGCACCCATATATATGTGTATATATATATACACATATATATGTATACATGAACACACATATACAACTTTGAGTAGACTTAATATTTGACTTTGCTGGAGCATTTTTATTTTAAAAGAGGACAATGTCTTAAAGGAATGAAGCTTTAGGAAGAGAGTTTTAAGTATTATTAAGATTGATGGATCTGGTGATGATTTTGTTGGGAAGAGTGAAGAGGACAAGGAGAATGTCTTCATACCATGTAGAGTTACCAACTATGGGTAAAACCAGGTTTAGTAGAGACGTCAGTGTTCCCCTCTAATCCTAGAAAGTCCATAGTGCCACATGCCATCATCACCGACTTTAAACCATAAAGATTCAATATTAATCATATTGGAATGATGCTTAATGGATGAATTTTTTTAAACCAACTATAGTATCTGGCTAGATAAATAGGGGTTGTCTAATCCAAATAGTTGAATGATTATTTTCCTTGTTTTATCAAAAAGCTGACTACAGTACATCTGACTACAGTATTCATTGGACTGTCGGTCTCACCTCTGATATAGTCTAAAAAGAAAATTTTGCATTTGCTCCTAGAGTTTCCTTTATCCAGTCCACTGTTTCTGTCTTCATATGACTTCTTATGCCTTCCATAGCACTTTTTAAAAAGCGCTATTCTCTATTTAAAAGAATCATTGACTATTCTTTGCCTTATTTTAAATCAATTATTTAATTATTAATTAAAATTTAAATTTTAAACATTAAATTAAATATTAAGTATTTAAATTAATTGTTTTAAATTAATTTATTGCTATCTTTGATTTTAATATCATTTTAATTTCCCAATATATCCTTCTCTCCTTTGCCTCTAGAGACATCTCTTTAACAAGGAGCAAAAAAGAAAGGAAAAAAGTTCATCAAAACTAATGTATCAAATACATAAATATATGCATTTTTTGATATCCATAACCCATCTGCTTCTGCAAAAAATAGTGACAAGTACATTTGCATATCTTTTTCCTTGCTTTGTACATTTAAATAAATTCAAATGTTCCTTTTTATAATATTTCCCTTGGGCATTTTACACAATTGATGTTTTTATTTTGTTTTGTTTTGTTTTCAATACAAAATCAAACAATAAATTAAAAATAATGGTAAATGGCTGGTATATGGCAGGATGGATGCTAAAGTCAGGAAGACTTATCTTCCTGAGTTCAAATCTGGCCTTGGATACTTTCCTAGCTGAGTGACCCTGAGCAAATCACCCTACCCTGTTTGTCTTAGTTATTCATCTGTAAAATGGATTGGGTGAGGAAATGGTAAACCATTCCAGTGCCTCTAGCAAAGAAAACCCCAAATGGAGTTACCAAAAGACATGACAGAAACAATTGAACAATCTAGCCTTTACATAATAATGCATAATAATACAATAATAATAATAACAACAATACAATAATAATTTACACAATACAGAAGATCTGAAGAGCAAACACATTTTTTATATTACTATGGGTAGGCAGTTTGACATAGTTTTAGACTTGGAGTAGGGAAAAGACACTGATTTCCAGTCTTTTCTCAAATAGTAGCCAGATGACTCAGTGGATAGAAAACCATGCCTGAAGATGGGAGGTCCTGGGATCGAATGTGATCTCAGACACTTTTTAGTCTTGTGACCCTGGACAAGTCACTTAATCCCCATTGCCTAGCCCTTACCGCTCTTCTGCCTTGGAGCCAATACTTTGCATTGATTGTAAGACAGAAGAGTTGTTTTTTTTTTTTAAATTTTATTGAGGTCAGCCTGTCTGTCCTCAATTTCCTCATCTAAAAATGAGGATGATAATAGCACCAACTTCACAGAGTTTTGAGAGGATCAAATGCAATAACCTGCATAAAGGACTTTGTAAATCTGAAAGAACTGTGTAAATATTAGCTATTATTACTGCTACTAAACTTAATGATCAATGAAGGGTATAGAGATCAAATCTATCTCTATCTTGTTATTCATAGGTCAGTTTTATTCCAGTGTTCAGAGTATGATCTAATCTGTTTAGCAAAGGGCACAGTAAGGTGGGAACTCCAGAACTCAAGAGGAAAGCACTCAGAAACAGCCTATCAAATTGGGTAAACAAGTCCTTCTCTACTGTCTGGGGTGATTTGAAGACATTTACTCTCCCAATTGTCAAATTCCACAATAAATTCCATTCCTCTGAGTTTCACAAGGCTTTTTTTTTCCCCATTGAAGTGTAAATTTGTTTGATTGGGGGTAATAAGATAATTCCTTAGAAATTAGCATAATCATCTTTTCTTTGGGAAGAAAGAAGATAAATCATAAAGATTACAATTGGAAGGGAAGAGTAGGGATGTAGTCTAAACCATACACAAAAAGATCCTCTCCCTTCACACACCCACTCTACCTCTAGAAAACAAGTGTCAAATTCATAGATCAATGGATTTCAAACCAGATTAAAATGTAATTGGGGGCCAGTGCAGGGAGGTGGCTCTGCAGATTGAGAGCCAAGCCTGGAGATGGAAAGCCCTGGGTTCAAATTTGATCTGAGACATTCCCTTGTTGTGTGATCCTTGGCAAATTACTTAACCCCCATTGCCTAGTTGCTACAGTTTTTCTGCCTTGGAAAAGATGGAAGATAAGAGTTTAAGGAAAAAAATGTTTTAATGAAATGGGAAATGTTTAACAAAATAAAAATGCAATACAATACAGATAATATTAATTCATGGATTTCTAAGTCAATATGGGGCAACTAGATGGCACAGTGGATAGAGCTCTGACCTTAGAGTCAGGAAGACCTGAGTTCAAATTTGGCCTGTGTGTCCCTGGGCAAATTCACTTAATCCTGTTTACTTCAGTTTCCTCTTCCATCAAATGAGCTAGAGGAGGAAATGGCAAATCATTCCAGTATCTTTCCTAAGAAAACCCCAAATGGGATATGATTGGGGATGTTGACTTTAAGTAATCACTCTATTGCAAATATTAATAATATGGAAATAGGTTTTGAACAATGATACATGTAAATCCAATGGAATTGTTCATCAATTCTGGGATTGCAGAGGGGAGAAGGGGAATGAAAGAACATGAATCATGTAACCATGGAAAAATATTCTAAATTAATTAAATAAAAAATGAAAAAAAAGAAAAAAAGAAAAAGAAAACCCCAAATGAGGTTGAGAGGAGTCAGGCTTGACTGAAATGATTGTACAACAAAAAACAGTCAATATGTGGCTATCAGAGAGTTGCTTATTTAAATTTTACACTATTACACTATAACAATAAGTATTTGTATTCAAGCCTTATCCAGGTAAATGTAAAGAAAGGACTTCCAGGACTCTCGTAAGGCTAGAAATTTCCTGAGAAAATGTCCAGTTGAACAATAGGCAGAGCCCCTAATATATCAAAGGGAAGGAACCCAAATCAACTGATCTCTGACACACAGCTATTGCCTCTTCTACTAATTGGATTCTTGACTGGAAAATGTTTGCAATAGAGAACAGGCATTAGGATGGAGATGGAATACTCAGAAAAAAAAGTAGGAAACTTCATATTTTCACTTACTTGAGATTGATCTTTTAGAATAATAATGCAGCATGGATCCCATGCAACTTTGGAACCCTTATCTACCTCTGTTTCATTATTGCTCTTTTGGGCAATCAGTTATGCATCTCCTGGTTGGAATCACCATCCAATGCAAGCCTGAAGAGAAACATCAATTGAATAGTAATTAGGTTTAATACATGTTTGAAATAAAAGTTACAAGAAAGAAGTCAAGCAATAGAATCACTGTCTAGGAGATGGGATTAAAAAATATCTAAGATTTGTGAGGGGATGGAAAAAATTATTCTTTATCATATGATTAGATGGGTACGAGAAAACTGTTGATTTTGTCCCAGGATTTTCCAGATTTCTTCCGTGACTCCTTTTCTCCTCTGCTCACTCAGCTCTCTGCTCACAGCTGTTCAGAAATATCATGACATTTGTTTAGTACCAAAGCCACTTATTTTCTATCGTTTTTCTCCATGTGGTCCCTTATCTCTCTTTTCCAGCTTTAAGCTATCTGATTTAATTCCTGCATCCAGATGCAAGATATTCCAGGAGTCCCACATCCTGAAAGTTTTGTTTAATAAATAGTAGCTTTCCAGTCTTCCAATTGTGGGCAACTGAAACCAGGGTGGAAAGGATCTACTAAAGAAAGGGGAATTTCTATTCACATTATTTCTTCTTCCTCCTCCTCTGACTCCTTCTCCTCATTCTTCTCCTCATCCTTCCTTTCTTCTACTCTTTTCTACTCTTCTTTCTCTTTCTCCTCTTTTCCTTCTCCTTTTCTTCCTTCTCCTCCTTGTTGTTGTTGTTTTTCTTCTCCTTGTTCTAATTCTCTTCTCTTTCTCCTTCTTAACACTGGATCCTCATGTTACTACTTGTGATAGCAGTTACTTGTTGCTATTGCTAATGATGATGATAACTGACACTTATAGAGCACCTTACCATGACAAATGCTTTTTGTCCATTATTTTATTTTATTCTTATAATACCTTGCAAAGTAATTAGTACAAATATTATTCTCACTTTCCAACTGCAATACAGAGAGGGTGTGACTTGCCCAAGATCATACAGCTAGTATGAAGCAAATACAGTGTGGGTTCTTCTGTAGCCCATGGTCTCTCAAACAATGGTCCTGGGCAGAATTAGCTTTCATTAGAGTGGGAGAGATGAGAAATTATACATAAATCAATGCAAGACACTAATGCAAGAGATTTCACAAGGTACTTCATGATTAATTGCCAAGTTGATGGCAAGTCTTCATGCAGAAAGAGAAACTTCATCTACACAGAGATGAATGAATAACTAGGATTTAAGTAGTGGTTCAAGATGGGATTCAATTCAGCAATGATTTATTAAGTATCTGCTATCTGGAAGGAACCAACTAGGCCCTGAAGAGAGACAAAGTGAGAAGGGGGCAGGGAGACTCAGAGAGACAGATGAACAAAGACAGAGAAAGGGAGAGACAGAGAGAGACAGAGACAGAGAGAGAAGGAGAGAGAGAGGGAGAGGGAGAAGGAGGTAGGGAGAGAGAGAGGGAGAGAGAGGGAGAAGAGGAAGAGGAGAGAGAGAAGGAGGAAGGGAGAGAAGGAAGGAAGAGAGAAGAAAAGAAGAAAAGAGGAAGAAGAAGAGGAAGAAGAAGAAGAAGAAGAAGAAGAAGAAGAAGAAAGAAGAAAGAAGAAAGAAGAAAGAAGAAAGAAGAAAGAAGAAAGAAGAAAGAAGAATAAAAGAGAGACTAACCACTGTGGGGATAGTGGAAAAGCAGACATGAACTTCTGGTTAAATAATTTCATTTCCCCTGTAATGAGCTAGACAGTGCCCAAACCAAAGAAATCACAAAACAGGGGAAGAAAGAGAAAATATTTCCTTTATGGTTTCAAATATCCTGGGAAAGAGATTAGGAAAATCCTCACTTCAGAGGTGGCACCTGAAATATGCCTTCAAAGAAGCCAAGGATTTTACAGGCCCACATAGTGTGTTCTCCTAGAAAAGTCTGGGGGAGTGGGAGGGATGGAGAGAAAACAGAAAGAGGCCTTGAGTATCAGGGTAGGGTGGTTTATGGGGCATCCCTCTTGCTACAGCTAGCCAAGGGCCATTTGCTTTTTAGTGAAGAGCACATGCACACGTGGGAGCCATTTGCTGTCGGTGGGAAGCAGCAGAATGTCAGTTGAAATCCGCTGAAGTGAATACTCTGCAATCCCCCTGGCCTGTGTGGGCAGAAGCAGCTCAGCACCTTCCTCCTCCTTGGCCACCAGGGACCTGGACAGAGTTTGCTTCAAAGCTTGCAGAGTTTCTTGTAGTTTATGTTCTGTTCATGATGTACTGGAACGTTTTCAAAATGACTAAGAACCTGCAGCTGCCTGACTCACAGATTCCTGGAACTTTGCATCTGGACACAAAAGATGGTGCTGTATTTCATCAAAATGGGGCCACTAGGCCCAATATTTTACTTGAATTGAGGAGAGTTCTATGAAGCATATCAAGCATGCTGAGAGAGAAAAATAATTATATTAAGCCTAACACCAAGAAGGACTATAATATAAGGCTTTAGACCATGAAATATCTTTTCATCAAAACTGTTTTTTGAGGAAGTGGAAGAAGGGTTTCAAAATTAAGTTACTACCATCAGGAGCCTGATTTATGTTGTGAATAAAAATATTGAGCATTTTGGGGGTAGCTGGGTGGCTCAATGGATCAAGAGCCAGGCCTAGAAATGGGAAGGGGGCTTGCTGGGTTCAAATCTGGTCTCGGATGCTTCCTAGCTGTGTGACCTTGGTTAAGTCCCTTAACATCCCATTGCCTAGCCCTTACCCTTCTTCTGCCTTGGAACTAATACTTAGTATTGATTCTAAGATGGAAGGTAAGGGTTTTAATAAGAAAACAAAAAATGGGGGCAGCTGGGTTGCTCAGTGGGTTGAGAGCCAAGCTTAGAGATGGGAGATCCTGGGTTCAAATCTGGTCTCAGATACTTCCTATCTGTGTGACCCTGGGCAAGTCATTTAACCCTCATTGCCTACCCTTACTGTTCTTCTGTATTAGAACCAATACATAATATTGATTCTAAGACAAAAGGAAAGAGGTTAAAAAAAAGAAAACAAAAAAAGAAAAACATATAGCATTTCATATCCCCAAACTAATTATTCTTCTGGGACATAAATATCACAATTGGTACTAGAATTTATTTGAACAATTTCACCATAGATATACATCAAGTTATTGACATTAATAAAGGCAAAACTAATCAAGAGATTCTTTGACATATTCACGTGGAGAGAGCAGAACTGGAATAGGGAACTTTTGTTGTTGTCATTCGATTGTTTCAGTCATTTCTGATTCTTCATGAACCCATCTGGGGTTTTCTTGGCAAAGAGACTGGAAGGGTTTGCCATTTCCTTCTCCAGCTCATTTTATACAAAAGGAAAGTGAGGCAAACAGGGTTAAATGACTTGCCCAGGGTCACATAGCTAAGATACTAGAGTGGTTTGTCATTTCCTTCTCCAGCTCATTTTACAGATGAAGAAACTGAGGCAAACAGGTCTTTGGTGATTTGCCCAGGATCACACAGCTAGTAGATGACTGAGGCTGGATTTGAACTCAGGAAGGTAAAGCTCTGACACTCTAACCAATGCACCATCTAGCTGCCCTGGAATAGGGAAGAGTTCAAATATGATGTCAGAGACTTACTAGCTGTGTGACTCTGAGCAATTCACTTACCTCTGTCTGCCTCAAGTCACATCCCTCTGTAACATAGGGATAATAATAACACTTACCTCCCAGGATTGTTATTATGATAAAAATGAGATATTCACAAGGTTCTTCGATGTCCTTAAAGCATTTTATGTTAATTTTTGTTACTATCATCCTGAAAATAACAGGAGAAATTATTCATGTCAAAGGGAATTGCAAGAAAGTTTATGATAGTTATTGGAAAGCCCAGAAAAAAATGTTAAGGTTGGAAAATAGCAGCATCTAGTAAGGAAAAATGGGGCGGGGCAAGGGGGAAAGAAAAGGGAGATAGAGGACCTGGGTTCTACTTGTGATTCTTCTGTAACTCATCTGTATAACCTTGGGCAAGTCACTTAACTTTCTGGGTTTTTTCCTCATTTGTAAAATGAGGAGGTTTTGACTAGTCAGTTTCTTCATCTTTTTTCTTTTCTTTTCTTTTCTTTTCTTTTTTTGCATCACAGACTCTTTTGGCAGCCATGCAAATCCAATGGATCCTCTTCTGAGAATAATGTTTTTTAGTGCATAAAATATGTGGGTTTTCAAAAGAAAATAATTATGTTGAAATCAATCCCTTCCTTCAAGCTCAGGGGCTACCTCCTTAGGGTTTTCCCTGATGCCCTAATAATGAGTTGAATGTGTTTTTTTCTTTTCTCCCAATTTCCTTGTTCATTTTGTCAAGGAATCTTTTCTTTTACACCTCCCACCTCCCCTCTTCTACCTTGTATCAATAATCTTTGTGTACATGTTTACAAGTTTTTGTAGACTACAAGCTCCCTGAGGGTAGGGATTGGGTCATTGCGTTTCCTTCTATTATGGAGCCTAGCCCAGTGCTGTGTACAAAGAATTAGTGAATAGTTTATCTAAATGGCTAAATCCAGGTGCACTTTTAATTAATCTTTCCTGTAACTAGAAATAGAAATTTGTGGAACAGACATTTGAAATTAGGACCATAGTATGTACTTTGGTCAATGCCACCGAGATCATACAGGGGAGAAACTTCTAATTTAATTATCACCAGTCTATCAAATAAAACTTCAGCACATAGAAAGGGAATGGAAGAGAATAACCATTTTTATAGTATCTACTATCTTCCAGGCACTTTACTAAGTTATTTTATACTATTATCTTATTTGATCTTTACAACAACCTTGTAAGGTAGCTGCTATTATTTTCCCTGATTGCATTTGAAGAAGTGACTTGCCCAGGGTCACACATCTAGAAAGTATCTAAATCATTTTTTAACTTAGATTGGCCTGCTTTGCGAAACTAGGGGGTGCAATGAATGGAGAACTGGGGTTTGAAATCAAGAATATTCATCTTCATGAGTTCAAATCCAACCTTATTTACTTTTTGGAACTGTGACCCTGGAAAAATCATTTAATTCTGTTTGCCTCTGTTTCCTCGTCTATAAATAAGTAGAGAATGAAATGGCAAGTTATTCCAGTATCTTTGCCAAGAAAACCCCAAATTGTGTCAGAGAGTCAGATACAACTGGAAATGAATTAACAACCACCACCACCACAACAACTGTCTGTTTTTAAGCACTCTATCCACTGAGTCACTTTCTATAACTAAGTCATTGAACCTTTCTTTAGAGTCAGCAAGGCAAAACAGTGAACTGAGGGTTTGGGCTTACAGTTAGGAAGACCTGAGTTCAAGTCCTCAGATATGGGACCCTCTTCAAATCATTGAACTACCCTCAAGTTCAATTTCTTCATCTTTAAGATTGGAATAGCATCTCTTTCACAAAGTTCTTGTGAGGATCAGATGAGACAACATGGAAAGTGCTTTGCATACCTTGAAGTGCTATATAAGTTCTAGTTTTTGTTATTATTATCATTATTTACGATATTGCTCAGTTCATTCTGGGTAGACTCTGTACAGATCCCTACAACTACCATGAAATTTTAGGGACCTTGTCATAGTACCCAAGGAAGGGAGTCCAAATGATGGAAGTTTTAGAAAAGGGACCAATTTAGGGAGCAAAGTAGGTAAGGTAGAGGGTGTCTCCCAAATTTTAGTATGGTTTTCTGTTATTCAAAACTTAAAACTTCATTAAGACTTTTGGTGGATGACAATAACTGTGAATGACTTAACTATTATCAGCAATACAAGGACCCAGGACAGCTCCTAGGCACTCATGATGAAAAAGGCTATCCACATGCACAGAAGCAATTGACAGTGTGTCAATGGCAGATTGAAACCCACCATTCTTGACTTTATTTCCTCCATGAATTTTTCTCTAGTGTAAGTGATATGATACAACATAATTAATGTGGAACTATGTATTGTGTGATAACCTGCCATCTTGGGGAGAGGTAGAATGGCAAAAGAGAATATCCATCATAAAATGTCAGAAAGTGCTGATTAAAAATTATTGCTATTATTATTACTAAATATTAAAATGATTTCAACATGTAATCTGGAAAAAAGAAAAATAAAAGACTTTTGGGACACTATCAGAATTCTGCTCATCTCTGGAGTCACAATGTGGGGGAATTTGGATAAAAATTGATCTCATCTGCCTCATGTGCCTCACTTAGCTTGAAACTAGGAATGTGTCTAATGTCAGTCAGAATCAGGGATTCAGTTGTCAACTGGGCCATGACCCAGGAAAAAGAAAGTATTCAATCAGTAAATTATTGGACTAGCAAAGTAACAGGAAAATAATCTCACACACACATTCCTCAGGGAGTAGAAGTTCCTTCCCTTCCCCTGGAGTATTTGGCAAATAAATTCCTCCAAGACTCACACTCCAGGGTTAGGAGGGTTCAGATTATCAGGGCAGACAGTTTTGTTGGTCTTCTTAGAACCAGCTATCCAATGGATTCTATGACCTCATTTTCATGTTCTCCAGGACTTGTCAGCTTGGTTGAACTCTCAATCTCTACACTCTGGTTATAATCCAAGATTCACCATCCTAGGTTATCATCTCCTTATTCTCATAGACATAGTCAATTCTTGCCCAATTTTAGCTGCCACCATCTTTTAAAAGGAAGGAGAGAAGATGGAGAGTGATGACTCTTCATTTTTTCTTCTTCCCTTTAAAAGAAGGTGGCGGCTTTACATATATATTATAATGTATAATTTATTATTAAATATATAACCATATTAAATATAAATTATAAAACATTATAAATATATATTATATATATTTCACATATAAAACCTTAAGAAGAGATGTATTTATCTTTTTTTTTAAACCCTTACCTTCCATCTTAGAGTTAGTACTAAGGGTTGGTTCCAAAGCAGAAGAGCAGTAAGGGTTAGGCACACATCTAGGAAATGTTTGAGGTCACATTTGGACCCAAGACTTCCCATCTCTAAATCTGGCTTTCAATCTATTGAGCCACCTAGCTGCTCCTAGAGATTTATTTATCAAAATAATGCAGAATAACCATTTAGGAACTCAGGAATACTAATAAAAAATGTTGAAATAGAATTAAGCCCCCTACTTTTAAGAGAGTCAGTTTCTTGGCCTAACCTGTTTTCATGGCCATTTTCTTTAATTAAATACAATCTTGCCCACACACTTTGTTCACATGCCTAATGTCAGCTAAGAGTCACTCAGATGACTCTAAATGTAACACAGTTATTATTGCAAATAAATGTAACATGAATTTGCCGTGATGTAATTTTTAATGATAAATGTAAAATAAATGAATTGCAAATAGACTAACAACACCTATAATGACTCCGAAATGGCCAATGGGGCAGCATAATTCCATAATTCCAGAAGAAAAAATTACCCTCCTACTCAGAAATTTAGATGCTTCTGAATACCTAGAAGATAAGGTATCTCAAAAAACAAGATATACATTGTCTTGAACTGAGTTTTTTCCCCCTTTCCTTAGCTATTTGTCACTCTGTAGGTACTGTGGTCTATAAGCATTAGGAGAGAGTCTATCAATATATCCAAGCTTAGTACAAACAGGGCTCAGCTTGTATTGAATTCTTTAAGTTCTCAAACTGAAGGTTGTTGGCTCTATGTAACACCCATTGCCTTAGTCAATACTTCACTGTACATCAAAATCTGTTGTGTTGACAGATGATTTAGCTTTTGTTTACTTTTTTGTTCCCATATCTAATACTTTTATTTCCCCCCAATATACTTTCCTAATGGCTAAATGGATTCCCCATCCTCCCTCATTTTTTTAAACAACTGTCATGAATACTGGTTCTGATTTTTTTCTTACTTTTGGATTTTAGCCTTAACTCAAATTTAATCAAATACCAACTCTTGCCTTGTTTCATCCTCTCTCTGTGTATTTTTAATTTATATTTGTAGAAGAAAATATAACAATAATAACTATATCCACATAGCAGATGTTTGTTTTTAATGTTTCTCTTTTTAAATTAATTTGTTTGTTACATTAAAATTCCCTGATTTCTCTCCCTCCCTCCCCATCCTGCTTTAGAGAAGGCATCATACAAAACTGTCTTGCTTTTTTTCTAGTTATCAATTCTTTCTCTGGAGGTGGACACACGAGTCATTCTTCAAACAATATTTCAGTTGCTTTATATTATGTTTTGATTCTGCTCATTTCACTCTTCACAATTTCATGTAGGTCTTTCCATGTTTTTTTAAATTAACCTGTTTACTATTTCTTATGGTACAGTAATATTCTGTCATAATCATCTGCCACTACTTGTCCATCCATTCCCCACCTGATGGGCATCCCCTCAATTTCTAGTTCTTGGTCACCACACAGAGAGCTGCTATAAATATTTTAGATTATACATTCTTTTCTTTTTTCCCTGATCACTTTGGGAAACAAATCTAATAGTGGCATTGCTGAGTCAAAGGGTATGCATAGTTTTATAACTCTTTTCCAGACCATATAGCAGATATTTGTAAAACAATTGTCTCAGATGATCACACTTGGTCCTTGAAGTGTGGTAATCCTCTGAGTCAGATGCTATTATTATTATTATATTCTTATTATTATAGCCATTGTGCAGATCAGGAAACTGATTGGAAATTGGAAAATGAATGTCCTGCCCACAGACGCACAAGCAAGTTCCAGGGATGGAATTTGAACCTATGTCTTTCTGTCACAAAGTCTAATTGTATACCTACTTTTTAATTACACTTTTCTTTGTGGAACCAAAAGATGCCAGGGTCTGGATTTTTTGGGGTGTGTGTGTGTGTGTGTGTGTGTGTATGTGAGAAGAGAATGTTGTTACTTACTTCTTGTCCATTTGTCACTGACCCAGTAACTTCCCACTTCAGATCTCAGTTCAGCTCCTGGTTCCAGCCCAACTGCTCCACACAGGTCCACAATGTGACTCAGCTCTTTCACAGCTCACTCATCTTCAGAACTTCTCAGACATCTTTGACCCAGCATGCCTTATGTGACCAGAGAAAATATCTGCACTGGAGGATCTTTTAAACAACAAAAGAAACATCTTATCTGTCCCTATTCTGTGATTCCTTTACTCTTGGCAAAGTTTGGCTCATTGGACGAAAATGAAGTTGTTTAATCAGGAAGCCTATTTCTGTTCCCCTCCTGGATCGTCCATCTTGGAGTTATTCTGACCACCAAAATTTCTTCATCATTTCTAAGAGGACCTACTATGTGCCAGGCTCTCATATTACATGTGTTCCCTTCCTTGTGTGTATTCTCCAAAGATACTATTTATATCACTCCAGTGACTTTGATCCCTGCAATAAATCTAGTATTTGTCATGTTTTGAATCATATTTCTTGGGCCAAACATGAATGTCACTGGTCCATGACAAATACCAGCTCCCCTAATCACTAAAATAGATGAGAAAAAAAATAACCCGTCATGGCATGAACACAAATGCATCAAAGCCAAAACAAAAAATGAAAAATGGAGTAATGGCGATATCTGGGAACATGTCTTGGAGAGTAAAATTTTTATCACCTATTTTTAAGTGAAATCTTTCCTGACTACAACTTGTCATTTCCCAATAAGCCTCTCCTGCCAAATCAGACTGATTTAGACATAGATTGAAGCTGGAAGGGACCTATGTGGCAGAGTCCAACTCTTTCATTTAACAGATGAGAAAATGGAGGCTCAAAGGTTGCTATCACATAGCTACCAAGTGTCAGAAGAAGTATTTAAAGCTTTTTTTTTCTTGATAGCCTATTTTCTATATTATGGCTCTTCCTTCTTGAGGATGAAGGGACTATGTGGAGGGACCTTCCTAATTTTGGTGGAAGTTTCTACAGGTCAGTTATCAGGACCAGTTAGATACAGGGAAGGAAGGAGAGGGGGATGTGCTTAAGGAGAGACCATAAAAAGAATGAACTTCTTGGGATCATTCTTAATACCAAAAGTGGAAAATAAGTAGAAACAACTCAGGGTTGAACTATGTAGTCCTTACTCTGGAAAAAATCTCTGTCAAAATGCCCCAGGATTTGCCATAGTTTTTGACCCTTTATACTTTAGAAACCTCAATTCAAAAAATTTCCAATGTAGCGGAACCCCTCTGTGAAGCTTCTGTAGGAGAAGGGAAAGAATTATGGCCATAAGGCAGCCCCAAGCAAAAGGAGAGAACATAGAAAAGCTTTGCCTTTGGGGTCCTCTCAGCAAGACTTTCTATGCTGTTCCCACCTGCCCCAGAATAACCCCTCTTCAGCCCACTCAGGGTCCCAATTTCTTCTTACCAATTCCTTTATAACATATGCTGTCAGAAATATAAAATCATTCACCCTAAGATAAAAATAACCTAATGTTTTCCTTCCTACCTTCCTCTTTCCCTCTCTTCCTTCCTCCCTCCTTCCCTCCCTCCCTCCCTCCTTCCCTTCCTCCCTCCCTCCCTCCCTTCCTTCCTTCCTTCCTTCCTTCCTTCCTTCCTTCCTTCCTTCCTTCCTTCCTTCTTGCCTTTTTTGTCTTTCTTTCTTGACTTGTTTTTCCCTATTTCACCAAAGCCAGAAGTGAAATAGTACAAGAAACACTCATGGACCCAATGCCAATCCTGAGAAATAGTTTTTACCATTTTTTGTTTTTCTGACTCAGACCAATTTGCTCCTCCTTAGGCAATTTGGTGGCCATCCACTCCCAGATATTCATCATATTCCTGTTGGTCTTAGTGTAGACACCCAACCAAACTCCTGAACTCGGTCTCCTTAGCATCAGGGACTATCAACCTGTGCTTACACTACTTGACTAACTTGCCCAACTTCAGTTTTTATATTTAAAAGACAAAGGACTAGGTTCTAGGTCTCAATTACTCATATGTAAAATAAGGGGTGAAAATTGAAGATTGGACTAAATGGTCCCTCAAGTCTTTTCAAAATTTGAGTCCTATGGGTCTCTTGGAGGGAGGAATGTGTATTCAGGGCAAAGGGAATGGGGTTAATGTTGGGGAGACAAGGAGAAAGGTCAGAGGTAAGATGGACAATCCTATTTTCAAAATGACCAGTCATCTGTCTTCCATTTTTAAAAACAAAAGCAAAACAAACAAAAACCCACTGTCCTGTCCATATTCCAGGTATCAGGACAGCTGAATTTGATTTATTCAGGACAGTCATCTTAAGTATAAAAATAATAACACACTTAAAGCAAACAAAACCCCATCCCCAAGCTCTGCGTATCTTCACCATGAAAGAAAGCAAAATGTAACACATTCTCTCTCCTCTAGCTGAGAGAAATGTCACTTGGAAACTTGGCAGTTCATTTCTGTACATGGACAAAACATGCCCAAGGCTGCAGGAGGGTGTCTGAGTTTCATAAATTCAGCCAAATTGAAAGCATTCTCTCAGACACTCCTTTACCTGTTTCTACATTCTCCCCAAGCGTTAACAGCTTGGCAACAAAGAGCTGTGGACCATCCATCCAATATTGATGAGCTCCTGGCTTCCCAAAGGAAAGGCTAATGATGGAGGAGTTTTGAAGTCAGTTCAGGCTGATGGAAGAAAGAGCAGAGAAGGGACCCCAATACTGATCAGTGACATCTTGGGGAGGAGGGCTGTTCTGAGATCCTCCAAATGCTTCCTTTAATAGGGATGGAAAGTAGACCTATGATTATTGATATGGGGAACTCTAGTAAGAAAAGTCCCCTCTACAAATGAAAGTCACTCCCTTCTCTGTGACTCAGAGATTGGGAAAGTTCCCCAGGACACTAAGAGACTAAACTAAATAACTAGCCCTCCTGGGTCACACGACAGCTTCGTGTCATAAGCAAACTTGGAGCTCAGGTCTTTTTGCTTCCAACCATATCTATCTATTCACTATTTTACACTGTCTCACTAAAGTACTCTTTTTGTTTGGTTTGGTTTAAATACCTTCTGTCTTAGAATCAATACTAAAGTTCAGTTCCAAAGCAAAAAAGCACTAAGGGATTAAATGACTTGTCCAGGATCACATAGCTAAGAAGTGTCTCAGATCAGTTTTGAACTAAGGATCTCCCATCTCTAGACCTGGTTTTCCATCCCCTGAGCCACCTAGCTGCCCTGCATTAAAGTACTTTTAGAGCCCTCCCACCTCCCACCCATTAGCCAGAAGATTTGGGTAATGTGTTCAGGATACAAGGCTAGAGGCAAGGGGGTAAGTAATAGGCAATTAGCAAAAAACAGGTTGGGTTTTAGGCCAATCCTGAGCACTCTATATAATAGCTATTTGGGGAAAGTCCATTGCAATAATAGTATAATATGTATATATATTATGTTATGTTTATTTTATATTGTGTTTGGTATCATATAAGATTATAATAATATTATGATATTATATATATTATTATGTTATATATTATAATACTGTAATATTATGTATTGTGTTTGGTATTGTATAAGATTGTTCTATATTACATTTAATAAGTTATAATCTCATAATCAAATATTATAATATTATATATAACATAATAATATATTATAATCTTATGATACCAAACACAATATAATAAACATAACATAATATATAAATATACAATGTTCTACATAATAAATTATATAATATGGTAAATAATATAATAATAATAGTATTTAGAGCTAGAAGGGGCATGCATAATCATCTTCATTTTACAAAGGAAGAAACTGAGATCCATTAATTGCACCCCACCTTGCCATGACAAAGGTCATATAAGGATTAAGTAGCAGGGACAGAATTTGAACCTTTTCCACCGAATCAAATAAAGTTTCTTTCTCCTCCATTCTACTCCACAACTACAAACTAGTTCTGGTCATCATCACTGCTCTCTTAGACTAGGACAAGAGACTTCCAACCTTTCTCCCTACCTCATCTCCCCTCATTTTAATTTATTTCTACTCAACTTCCAAGGTGATTTTTCTTTCTTTCTTTTTCTTTGTGTGTGTGCCATAGGGTTTATTTTTATTTTAAAAGATATTTTATTTTACCAATTATATGGAATAACAATTTTTCTGAAGTTTTCAGATTCAAATTGTCTCCCTCCTTCCCTTCCCTCCCCCTTCCTAGAAATGAATTATCCATGTATTATTTCCGTATTATTTTTTCATATTATTTTTATACTCTACCCAAAATTATGCTATTTCCATATTATTTGCTGTTATAAGAGAATATGTTTATAAAATCAAAACACCATTAAAAAAAGCTGATTAAACTAATGTGAGAAAAATATGCTTTGATCTGCATTCCAACTCCAATAGTTCTTTCTCTGGAGGTGGAGAGCATTTTTTGTCATAAGTCCCTCAGAACTGTCCTGGATGGTTGTATTGCTGAGAGTAGCTAAGTTTATCACAGTTGATCATTCCACAATATTGCTGCTACTGGGTATAATAAATGTTCTTCTGGTTCTGCTTATTTCACTTTGTATCAGTTCAGGTAGATAGCTATCTGGATAGACAGAGAGACAGACAGGTAGACAGATAGATAGGATAGATGGACAGACAGAAAGAGAGCATTTATTAATCCACTACCAGATTGTTTTGATGATTTGGGGTTTATGACACAGTTTGAGATCTGGTACTGCTATTCTAACTTCCTTCACATTTTTTCCCCATTAATTCTCTTGATATTCTTGATCTTTTGTTCTTCCAGATGAACTTTTTTCTAGTTCTTTAAAATAATTCTTTGGTAGTTTGATTGGTATGGCACTGAATAAGTAAATTAATGTAGATAAAGTTGTTGTTTTTATTATATTATCTTGGCCTACAATGAGTAATTAATATTTTTCCAAATGTTTAGATCTGACTTTATTTGTGTGTTTATATAATTCTTGTGTTTTCTTGGCAAGTAGATTCCTAAGTATTTTATATTGTCAAGAATTGTTTTAAATGGAATTTCTCTTTCTATCTGTTGCCACTGGAATTTGTTGGAATTATATAGAAATACTGATGCCTTGTTTGGGTTTATTTTGTATCTTGCAGCTTTGCTAAAGTTATTGATTATTTCAATTAAGTTTTTTACTTAATTCTCTAGGATCCTGTAAATAAACCATCATATCATCTGCAAAGAGTGATAGTTTAGTTTCTTCATTGCCCATTTTAATTCCTTCAATTTAGAGAGAGAGAGAGAGAGAGAGAGAGAGAGAGAGAGAGAGAGAGAGAGAGAGAAGAGAGAAGAGAGAAGAGAGAGAGAGAGAGAAGAGAGAGAGAGAGACAGAGACAGAGACAGAGACAGAGAGAGAGAGAGATGAAGAGACAGAGATTAAAAGAAAGATAGAGGGAGATAGACAGACATCTTCCGATAGATAGATATTAGAGATAGGTAGCTAAATGGATAGATAGACATACATACATACATACATATTACATACATACATACATACATATAAATATAGAGACAGACAGATAGATGGATAGATGGATGGATAGATGGATGGATGGGTGGATGGGTAGATAATAAACAGATCTTTAGACAGAAAGATGATAGATAGCTAGATGGATAGACAGTTAGACAGAAAGATAGACAGATAGGATAGACAGACAGAGAAAGAGCATTTATTAAGTACTTTCTCTGTACCAGCCACTGTGTTAAGTGCTGAAAATGCAAATACAAGCAGGAAGACAGTTTTTACTTTTGAAAAGTTTCTATTCTAAAGGGCAAAGAAGAAGCCCCCACTCCCAAAAGAAAAGCTTGAAAAGGGAAAAAAGAGGAGTGCCCACATCTGAGTAAATCTACTGGGGAGGAAAAAGAAAGTAAGGAAAGAAATGTGATTATTTTATAGGTGTGGGCAATGAGGAGAAAGAATAAAAACCTCTAGAATTTAAGAGATATCATTTAGCTTTGTCACTGGAGAGATTACACACCCATCCACTCAAAGATAATGGAACCCTATCTGGTTGGTACATTCGCCCAACTGCTGATCCTTCAAGTCTTCATGTCAAGAAATGATGCTATATTTTCTCTTCTGCCTTGCAGATTCACTCACAGTTCAGTCATGTATCCTAAGACATTGTCTCTTGGTTCCCAAAGTAACCGCCTGTGAAAAATGGTTTTTATACATCCTTTCCCTGTGGTCTCGCTTACATAACATGTCATTCATTCAAGGCATTCATGACTCCCAGATTCCAGGACCCAGCAGGATACTGTGTGAAATGTACTACCCAAGGAAATAAGGATTCAGATCAGGATATTGTTGGCCTGCAGGGAATTTTGAGCTTCCAATGACCTGGACTGAACCATTTATATGGGCAAATTTCTACTGTAAGTATCTCCTGGGCACTAGATATCTCACTAATTCACATTAATACAGGCTGGGGAGGGGAAGAGAAGGTTCTTTCATAGATCATAGAATCACACATCTAGAGCTGGAAGGAACTTCAGGGGCCATCATTTAACACCCTCATTTTCTAGATGAGAAACTGAGCCCAAGAGGTTGTGACTTATCCATGGCCATACTAGTATTAAGGGTCTAAGTCGGAATTTAAGTCCAAATCCTCTGATTCCAAATCCAAGGTTTTCTCAACTCTACCATGCTGCCTTTTCTAAGTCAATGATGAATATTTTAGATACCTAATGTGTACAGAGCACCGTATTATTCTTGGGGGATAGACAAAGATGAATACAACTTGGTTTGTACTCATTGTGTTTATTTTCTGTTAGGAGGATGAAACCAGTAAATACACATGAAATGGTACGTAGGTATGACAAATGAATGAAAATCAAGTCAGTGAGTATTTATCATGCCTACTCTCTGCCATGTAGCACATACTACAAAAGGCAAAAAGAGCTCTTGTCCTCAAGAAACTCATAATCTAATGATAAGAAATAAGTGGAGGGGACAGCTAGGGGGTTCAGTGGAATGAGGCAGGAGGTCCTGGGTTGAAATGTGGACTCCAACACTTCTTAACTGGGTGATCTTGGGCTTGACCTCCACTGCCCAGCCTTTACCACTCTTCTGCTTTGTAACCAATACACAGTACTGATTCTAAGGTAAGGGTTTAAAAAAAAAACAACTAGAAAATTAGATAATCAATTCTGTTAGAATTGTCCATAAAATAAAAATAGACTCTTTTTCAGGGCTTTAGGGGATTTCCTATGGGTTAAGTACATGACAGTCTGTGTATGAAATTTTCAGCATTTATTTTGCCTTCTCTCAGTTCTTTTAAAATAATAATAACATATTTATATTGGGCTTTAGAGTTTGCTATGCACTTTTTGCACATTATTTTATTTGAACCTCATTAGATATTTGCTTTACTTATGTGCATGCATTTTATTTCACCCCTGTATATGCAGGTCAGGAGAAAGAGGATTAACTCACAAATTAGAGGTCCTGAGTTCAAATACTCCTTCTGATGTCGATTTCCTCTATGATGTTGAGCAAATGATTTCATCTTTTGAGGTTTGTTTCCTCATCTATAAAATGATGGCGTTGGACTAGATATCTCTTTAAGTCCTTTCTATCTTTTGATCCATGATCCTCCTTTATTTATGATTCTCGAGGGCAGGAACTATTTGGTATGCTCATGGAAGTCAGGAGTGTTTCATTCACTGTATTTCTCTCCTTAAGGGCCTGGTCCACAGTCAGTGTTAAATAAAAAAAAAAGCGATGGATTTTATTCTTGTATCCCCAGTACCTAGTAATGCCTGGCACATATTATTCTTAGAAAATGTTTGTGTATTGATTGGTTTTGTCTTTGTGTCCCTCCCCAGGGTCTAAAATAGTGCCTGACAAATAGCAAGTATTTAATGAACGCTGTTGAATAAAGGCTCCCCGAACAACCAAGGGCTCCCATAACCCCAGATAAAGAACACATTGCTATAAAATGGAATTAACCCATTGGAAGAAGAACCAGAAGGAAAATTTCCCATGACTAGCCATGCTTATGAGCAATGGCAGTATTTAAAGGAGAGTGATTGAGAAATATGGTATCCAAGACTTCCTGGAACCTTTTAAGTATGGTAATCATCTAACAATATTTTTAAAAATCATTTAGAATTTCCCCAGTAAATAATGTCCAATTCTGCAATTCTACATTCAATTCACATTACTTGTGAGTGACTTATTTAATTTGTAATGTCAACACAGCCATAAATGAACTAGATAGGAAGGCAGGGTCATACTGCTGCAAAAAGCAACTGGGCATTTGTCCAGTGGACTGTAAGATTCCTTGATTTTTTTCTACCTCCCCAGCCACACACACACAGACACACAGACACACACACACAGACACACACACATAGACACACACTCTCATATATGCACATTCTCATAATAATCTTTTTTGACTCAGATCTTAATATCTTGTTGTTCGTACATCTCAAGCACTTCTCTTAAAGAACAGGGAATATTTCACTTTTTCTTTATATCTACAGGACTTAGCTCAAGCATATTGACAGTATTTTAGAAATGCTTGTTGAGTGATGGATTGTCATGTTATTGTTTGGTTGTTTTTGGTCCTAGACAACTCTTTGGGTCCCCATTTGGGATCTTCTTGGCAGAGATACTGGAGTGGCTTACTATTTTCTCCTCTAGCTCATTTTATAGATGAGGAAACTGAGGCAAATAGGTTAAGGGACTTGCCCAGGGTCACACAGCTAGTAAGTGTCTAAGACTGAACAAAAAGGGTTAAGGGACTTGCTCAGAGCCAAACATCTAGTAAGTGTCTGAGGCTGGATTTGAACTAAGGTCTTCCTGACTCCTGACCCCTGACTCTATCCAATTCATCACTTAGCTGCCTTTAATTATTATGTACTATTTTGTATTAGATTTGTTTATTTTTGTCTGTCATCCTTCTCTCACTCCCTCAAGGTTTTGGACAATGTTTCTATCTTTGATGTTCCACCACCTCCTAGCAGAGAACTCTGCACACTATAAACATTTAATAAATATTGAATTAAAGTTGGTTTTGCCAAGGGTCATAGTAGTGACAACTTGGCATCATAGCAGTTTACCTGACTGATTTTGTGAAGATCATTCGACCCTGTGAGCGAGATGTACAAAACAGCCCGATATATGGCATATTTCCAATCCAAATAAAAACCAAATAGTCTCCAAAAGTCACCTTCCCATAGTTCATGAAACAGCTGGGAGTTGGAAGCCAAAAAATTCACCATTTGCACCTCAGTTCTTAGTTTGTTAGCAAGTTTTCTCATTCATAAAATTAGGCCCCAGGCACAAACTGGAAGATTTCTAAGGCTACCTCCATCTCTAAAAGTCTATGAACCCTGTTCATAATCAGATCAGAGACACAACATTTGTACCCCTTTGGCAAAATTTGTTTTAAAAGTGCTCCCCTTCTGTGTTTCTATTTACTGAAAACTTTCCATCTTCCCTAACAAGCAATAAGTCTATATAACACAGAGAGTAGAAATTCTGGATGTAAAATGGAAACATTTATTTTTTAAAAAAGAAAACATTAAAATTAATTAAATTAGATAAATTTAAAAAAATTTAAATTTAAAAGAGATAAATTTTAAAATAATAAAATATTAAATAAAAAAATAAAAGATAACATTTCTTGTTAGGCTCCCTTTACTGGAGTCAGCTGGCTGCCTTGCCTACCCCTACTTTGAGCTCGGTTCACAGCTTTGTACCTCTCATCAGTCTGGATTGGAAATTCAAAAAATAGAAGACTCTCATATCTGGAAGAAACCTTAGAAATAACCCAGTCTAACCTAATTTTATATAGGAGGCAACCTGAATCCCAGAGAATCAGTGTAATGATTTGCGCAAGGTTATTTTATTATTTCATAAACATACATGTTTATAGTTCATAAACCCCAGGTTAAAAGCATCCATTCTAAGGAAAAGTTTTCCTAATTCTTTTGGTTATTAGGACTTTCTGTCTCTTCTTCACATTATCATGTATATATTTTTCTTTTTACTTGTTGTATCCCCCAGTAAAATGTAATATCTTTGAGCATGGTGACTATTTTTTTAAACCTTTACCTTGGTTTTACACTCAATATTTTCCAAGTCAGAAAAGTGGTAAAAGGAAGGCAATGGGAGTTCAGTGACTTGCCTAAGGTCACCCAGCTAGGAAAGGTCTGAAGCCAGATTTGAACCTGGGAGATGTCCCCTCTCTAGGACTGGCTCTCCATCCACTGAACCACCTGGCTGCCTCCAAGACTATATTTTTTTAGATATGCTTAAGGCAACTCCACTGCTTGGCACTTTCTCTGCCATATGGTAGATCTTTAATAAGAGGCTACTTAGATTTTATTATTAGATTAGCTAGAACTCAGATCGCCAGTGCTCTTTCCACTACGCCACACTGGCAGCAAAGGGCTTGCTGAGAGTGAAGGCAGAGCCAACAACAGCTCTTGTAAACAATGTCAGCTTGTGTATCTTTTCCTTCCAAGTTTCTCCATGTGAGCTCCCAAGGGCCAATACTCGTAAAGACCTAAACGAGCAACAGCCCATCTCAGGACAGGCTCGAGCGACACCCCACCCATCACACACAGCTCCCATCGTCCCACCGTGCACAGATGCAAACACAACATCAGGACTAATCCAGAAATAGCTGGAGAGGAGCAGTTCATTAATCAAAGTATTTTTGAATGGGGGTGGTAGAAAGTACCTTAGACACATAAAAGTAGCTTCTGACACTTCCTACATTTTTAATAGAGAAAAGTTTCTGTGTGAGATGAGCAATTTCCCTCAATTCCAAGTAAAAATAAAACCAGCTCCAGATTGTAGGAAAAACAAACCTGCCTGAATGTCTTTCCTGATGAACATATATAATTATGAGAGTGCTGTCATTTTAACGAGTTTCATCACAGACAGTTAGTTCAGAAGTGACTGCCAGTGAAGCAATTAGTGTAAATAGCATTTTATTTTTATAATTTGGAGTGTATTATTGGAAGGAGTAAACAAAACATCTTCTGCGATAAAGAGAAAGCTAAGACAGAAATGCTGCTAGTGAATAATTAAAAAGCCAATAGATATTGGCATAAATTAAAAAGTTTCCATCCTCTCCATTGCTATACAAACACACACACACACACACACACACACACACACACACACAAGACTGAGAACAGGAGGAACATAGGGAATGAGGTAAACAGAATCCTCCTTTGCAATTTTCAGTAAATCCCAGAAGTAACTCTAGCTATAGGATATGGCCAGGGGAAGGGAGAAAGAGCAGAAATGGCATTTTCAATTTACTATTTAGCAATCTCAAGGCAAAATGCACTCGACAAACACTTATTAAGTACCAAACACTAGATATTCCAAGACAAAAAAAGTGCCTGCCCTCAATGGGTTTACATTCTTCCTGAAGGTTGCCATAGGTTCACTGCTTTGGTTAGTCAAGGTATCTTAGGATCCTAAGATTATATATTGAAGATGGAGAGAGACTAATTCCAGCTCCTCATTTTACAGACAAGGAATTTAAGGTCTGTGAAAAGTTACTCAAAGTCACAAGGAGTAAGCCTCAGAGATGAGATTTGAACCCAGGTCCTTTCATACCTCCTACTCTCTATCTCCTCTTCCTAGCAGCATTTGTCTTCAGGGAGGAAGGAAGAAACAGCTTTTATATCTGTCCTTATAAAGATTCAAAGATTAAAAAACAGATGATATCTCCTTATTTATTTGAGGTCCTGATTTTGCTAGCTTACTATACTATAGTTTCTTTGTGGCCAGGGAAAGCATCTAATTCATTTTCTGATGAAGCCATAGTCCTTCCTTGGTTCCCATGATTTGTCCAAGAATTTGTCCAAGATGTTAGAAAAAAAGGAATCGAGATTCCAATCCTGTTTTTCTGATTTCAATTCCAGTGCTCAATCTCCTGTACTGCAACCCAACACAACCAATAGCCAAAAAGATAATACATGTGCTTATTGGATTCATATGGTACAATGGGGAGTCCAGTTGGATTCAGAAAGGCCAGAATTCAGTCCTGTGAAGGTTACTAGCTGTGTGATCATTACCCTGTCAAGTGACAGACGAACAAAAATCTTAAAACAAATATTCAAAATCTGGAAAACAAATTTCCATATTGGCCATATCATGGTCCTTAGTTGTAAAATGAAGGGTTCATAGGTCTCTCGGTCCTTTCCATCACTAAATTTGCTTTTGTGATACTGGATAGTGTGGAGGAAGGAAAATTCTATAAGATGTCCCTTTGCTTGTAATTTCCTTCCGATGTTAGTGAAATGAGACAGTTTTGGAATTCTCCCTTGCCTGCCCAAGATCAATGAGGCTCAGCTGCACATCTCCCCAAACAGTTGCTATTTTCCTAACTTGCCTCTGGGCTGTAAGTAGTATAAGGCCACTGCTGATCACAGTGAACAACAAGATATCAAAACACATCAAATCAATGCAGGGACCAAAAGAGTTCAAAAAACCATCCAAGAGTAGTTTTAGTTCCTCTGGCTTTGAAGGTCAAGCAGAAGCATCTACCTAAACCAGCATGAGAAGCACAAAGCCAGAGGGTTGGCATAGTGCAAAGAATATTGGAATAAATCTGGAGACAGTCCAGTGCTGCCCATTTAGCATCACTGTGAGCTTGGGGAAATCATTCCCCCTCTCCAGGACTGTTTTTTCATTTCTACAGTAAAAGACTAGATGAGCTCTAATGTCCCTCTTATTTCTGATATTCTCTGACTTTAGAGAATCAGAGATGTGATGTATCTCTGATGTGTCTACTCTGCCACATCTCCAACATCTCTATTTTTTTAATGAAAAAGACATTTATTAAGTATTTTGTGAGTTATCATTTATTTTTATATAAAATATTATGTAATATAATAATATAATACATATTTGCTACAAATAGTAATAGATTGTATTACTTATCCAAGAAAAAAGAAATTCTCATATTAGCTATACCCCCAAATCTATGTTTCATTCTTTTTTTATCTCCCCAAGAAGGCAAATAAAATAATAAAGGTTTCTCACACCTCCCTTCTCCCCAAGAAGGCAGGTAATATGGTATAGGTTGCACATATATTATCATATAATACATATTTCCTTGTTCATCACATAGTGAAACAAGACATATATTGCTTACACTAGAGAAAAATACATGGAGGAAATAAAGTGAAGAATGGTATATTTCAATTTGTATGTTTTTTTCTTTAAGCCCATTACTTTCTGTCTTGGAATCAATACTACAAAGAGACAAAAGGGAGAATCAGTGGAATAGGCTTGGGGTAATTGACCTTAGCAAGACAGTCTATGATAAAGCCAAAGAGCCCAGCTTTTGGGACAAAAACTGCTGGGAAAATTGGAAAACAGTATGGAGAGTTTGGGTCTAAATCAACATCTCACAGACTACACCAAGATAAATTCAGAATGGGTGAATGACCTGAATATAAAGAAGGAAACTATAAGTAAATTAGATGAACACAGAATAATATACTTGTCAGATCTTTGGGAAAGGAAAGACTTTAAAAACAAGTGAGAGTTAGAAAAAATTACAAAATATAAAATGAATAATTTTGATTACATTAAATTAAAAAGGGTTTGTACAAACAAAACCAATGCAACCAAAATTAGAAGGGAAGCAAAAAATTGGGGAAAAATATTTATAACAAAAAACTCTGACAAAGGTCTAGTTACTCAAATATATAAAGCACTAAATCAATTGTACAAAAAAAAATCAAGCCATTCCTCAATTGGTAAATGGTCAAAGGACAAGAATAGGCAATTTTCAGATAAAGAAATCAAAACTATCAATAAACACATGAGAAAGTGTTCTAAATCTCTTCTAATTAGAGAAATGCAAATCAAAACAACTCTGAGGTACCACCTCACACCTAGCAGATTAGCTAACAACAAAGGAAAGTAATAAATGTTGGAGGGGATGTGGCAAAATTGGGACATTAATGCATTGCTGGTGGAGTTGTCAATTGATTAAACCATTCTGGATGGCAATCTGGAACTATGCTCAAAGGGCGGGATATAATAATAAATACATTGAAGTAGAGAGCAGCTAGATGGCTCAATGGATTGAGAATCAGGTCTAGAAACCAGAGGTCTTGGTCTCAAGCACTTCCTAGCTCTGTGACCCTTGGAAAAATCTTAATTTATATTTAATTTATTACATAATCTTATATCTTAATTTAATCCTCCTTGCCTAGCCCTTACTGCTCTTCTGCCTTGGAACCAATACACAGGATTGATTCTAGGATGGAAGGTAAGGTTTTCTAAAAAAGAACATTGAAGCAATGTAAAAGGTTTTGCCTTTTTCCCTCTCAGAGAAGAACTTCTGATACTCTGTAGTCCACAACTCATAACCCCTAGGCTACAGTGGTACTCTGAGCTTCAGGAGTACAAATAACAAAGAACCACTGGCAATTTGTTCAGCTAGTTGGCACAGTATATAGAGTGAGTGTGAGACCCAGAGTCAGGAAGACTCATCTTCATGAGTTCAAATCTGGTCTCTGACATTTATTAGCTATGTCACCCCACACAAGTCACTTAACTCAATTTGTCTCAGTTTCTCCATCTGTGAAATGAGCCAAAGAAGGGCTCTAGTATCTTTTAAAAACAAAAAAAAAATACACACAGGTTTATGAAGAGTCAAACACAAATGAAAACAACTTAACAAATTGAAGGTTCAGAGGGAAAAAAAACCAAAGAATGACATCCAAAATTATTCATTCAGAAAGTGGCAGAGTTGGTATTCAGATCTAGTGGTACTTCCTCTCCCCAGCATCCTGAAAAACATCCACTTTTATAGTGCTTTCAGAGGCAGATTGATGAAACATACAGAGGCTTGAAATCCTGAATGACCTGGTTTCGGATACTGCTTCTGAAACATGCTGGCTTTGTGTCCCCAAATCAAATTGTCTTTTTATTCCCCAACTTTGTAAGTCTCTGAATTATAGAGGAGGGACTGACCTGTTCGGGAGAGGGTACTTCCTTACCCAGAATTTCCCTGGAACAAATGAATTTGGCAGGTGTGCTCCTTAGCTTGATCCCTTTAGATATGAAGTTCCTTCCATTCATTATCTCAGAAGATCATAACATAATGAAGTAAAACAAAATATTCTAATACCCCTTTGACAGAGAAAGAAAATAGGGCTCAGAGGGATTTGTCTGCCTCTCAAAGAATAACATTTCAATTCTAAAAAGCCAGTGATAAACATGAATGAATTGATAATGACATTAGTGGCTCTCCACCTGGCTCTAACCATTCTCTAAAGTCCAGCTTATGTTCCATGAAGTTTTCCTTGGTTCTTCCTTCCCCAATTCAAAGTAGGAGAGAAAGGACCATTACTCTCAGAAAGCACATAAAACTTAGTTCTACAACTCCCTAGTACACTTATCTGAGGACACCTAAAGGTGGTCTAGTGGATGGAAAACTGAGCGTTGAGTCAAAAGGATGTGAGTTTAAATCCAGCCTCAGACATTTAATAGCTGTGTGACCCTGGCCAACCCACCTAATTTTTACTCAGTTTCCTTATCTGTAAAATGAGCTGCAGAAGGAAACAGTAAACTGCTCCAATATCTTGGTCTAAAAAAACTCCAAAAGAAGTCACAAAGAGTGAGATAGGACTGACACAGCTGAACAAAAACAATGGGCTTATCATGTAATATTGTGTATTATAGTAACTAAAATTGGCAAATTAATCTCCTCCTAAACTGTACATCCCTGAAGGATGGGAGTAGGAACTTTTCTTATCTAAACTTCCTATCTTTCTTAGTGACTATGAATGAACAAATAAAAAAATCATTTATTAAACTCTTATTATGTGCTGAACCCAGGGTCCCCTGGGCAGATTCCAACTTCCTGTGGGAGAAGGAGAAGAATGGTCAGAGTTTGGTTAACATGATGAGGAAGTGCTCTGTACCCAGCAGATGAAGAATAAATATTTGTTGCTAATCCTTGTTTGAGACAAATAGGGGCTGTAAAGGAGCTTTCTCCCTATAGAAGACAAACTGACCCTTCCTGGACAATCTCATCCGCTGAAGGATATGGGTTGATTATGGCTTCAGAATCTTCTCTTCTGTTTCAAATGTAAGGAGAAAATGAGACAGTAAATTTCTTTGAAATCTTAAAAGAGATCTAGGAAGTCAGCTCTTAGTAATACAATAAAATTTACTATTACTGTAATTCAGAGCTAAGCTTTCTCTTTGAATGTCATATGAAAAACATTCCAAGAGCACAAAAGATAAAAATTAATGTATATAGCTTTAATAGAAATGTTTTAAAGTGACTGCTTTCAGTAGTTGACAATATTAATTATCAACTGGTCACTTTTCAGTCCCCCTCTTTCTTGATTTCTCTACTGCATTTCCCAAATTCTAAAGAATAAAGGGAATGTAAAAGCCATTCAGTAAAATCCTTTTAATATTTAATGGATGAGGAAATGGAGACCCAAAGAAGGGGCTCATTTACACGTTGGAAACCAACAGATGTCACAAATTGAGATGTGCTATCTTGTTTTGTTGATTGTTCAGACTTCAGAAAGTGATGGACAAAATGTTAATAATGGAGATTAAATGTAAAAGTGTGTCCTATGTACATTTTTCTCCCTGGAGAGCTGGTTGTCAAACATTTACCTGTGCAATCCTGCAGAGACGTCAAGTGACTTCCCCACCAAGGTAGTATGCAGTAGAGCCAATATCAGCATGATTTCAGATCCAGGCTCTTGCCACCACACCACTTGTCTATTGCCAATGTGGAAATCATCGATGCCATTAGTCCTTATATGACCAAAGAAAAATCTGCCTGACCATGCTGACCCTAGTCACAGGAGCATTGATTTAAAGTTAAAAGGAATCTTGGAACTTATATAATTCAATTTCTAGATTTATAGCTAATGGAAACTGGACAATTGGAGAAGAGAAATACTAGATATCATTAAGATTATCATAGTTATTATTGGGAGCATGGATTTAGATGTGAAAGGGACTTTGCATCCGGGGCTTTTTAAGTTAAGAAAACTGAGACCCAGAAAGGTTAAGTAGTTTATCCTTGGGTTAGAAAATAGAGATTCAAACCCAGGTCCTTTGGAAACTAATGCCATGCTTTTTAAATAAAGAAGTCAAAATTGGAACTCCTTTTCCCAAAACCAGAAACTGTCTTTAGAGAAAAATGAGAGTTGGGGAGAAGCTATGTGGTTTGGGAAAAAAAAACCTAAGGCTACCCTAAATTAAAGCTGTATTAAGTGGACAGTCTCTGGACCAGTATTTATTCTTCTTGAGCCAAAACTCAAATGTGATTTGCTCAGCTGAGAAGCCAAGGCTTAAGAAAGACTAAGATAAATAGCAATATGGCTCTGAACCCATGGTTTAAAACACCAGTGACTTCAGAAAACACTTGGAAAATGTGTTTGAAATCAGTGTTGAAGAGTGGACTCAAGATTTTGATCCAGGACACCTCTTTACAAGACTGCTTCTGTCAAAACTAAAAAAAAATTAGTTTTTTTTTTCTCCACTTCCATCCCAGATCTTCTCTTTTCTAACTTCTTTAAGGTCCACTCTGGCTACCTCATTGTTTAGGACTTGTTCTCCTTGAATCTTAGGGTTTATCCTCCATGGCTCTTCCCTGATTCTCTCTTCCATTTTCAAGGATATCCACTGGGAAATCACAATTGACTTTTCCTAGTTTTCTTCAAGGCTTAGATCAGACTATCTCCAAAACAAGGTCTTTCTTAATATTTTCCTTTTTTCTTCCCAACTCACTCCAAATCACTTTATATTTGCTTATAAGTGTATTTGTACGTAATATATAGTCTCTTCCCCCATGCCAAAAGAAACAGAGCTCCTTAAGAGTAGAGACTGTTCCTTTTTTGTCTTTATATGCTTATCATTTTGTCCATTAATTTGTGCTTAGTAGGTTCTTGAGTGATAAATGAAAAGACATTTATTAAATACTTATTATGTAGTTAAATCAAATTATGATGATGATGATGCTGCTAAGATTTGGTGACGCCAGAAAATCTTGCTCCCATGGAGCTGACATTCTAATGTATGGACCACACACATAGGAGGATTTCAGCTGCAAGTTATAAAGAAAAGCCCTGTGGTCATCAAGATATAGCAGCTAGGTAAATTAGTGGATAGAGATCTAGGCTTACAGACCTGTGTTAGAGAGGTCCTGCGTTCAAATCTGACCTCAGATACTTCCTAGCTAGGTGACTCTGGGCAAGTCATTTAACCTAGCCCTTACCCCTCTTCTGCCTTAGAACCAATATACAGTATTTATTCCTTAGAAGGTAAGGATTTAAAAAAAAGATATAGCAACAAAAAAGATGATGATATATCTTCTTTAAAATCTTTTCCACTAATAAAACCATATTGATTTCTGATGTTGAATCCTAATCATTCTTATTCAGCAGGGCACCATGCTACTATGCAACCATCTATGATGTGTTTGTGAATGCTTATCCCTTCCTTCCCTGCCATGCACATCTACCTGTCTTATTTCCCATTTCTTCACAAGTTCAAATATATTAGTCAGATTTTGAACTCAAGTCTTCTGACTCTCAAGCCATCACTCTTTCCACACTGTAACAAAAAACTCAGAGTAGTTTTAATAATGAAAAATTCTTGCACATGAAAGCAATTCTGAAATTCCGTCTCATACCCAGATTAGCAAAGATGATCAAAAAGGAAAATGCCAATTATTGGAGGGACTGTGGAAAAACAGGCACACTTACAAACTGTTGGTAAAGCTTTATGGTCCAGGAACTCTGGAAAGTGATGTGGAACTTTAGCCATTAAAAAACTTTGTATGTAAATAGTTCATATCCTTTTCCCCAGCTATATTACTACTTGGTCTATTTCCTAAATAGATTTTTGGAGGACAAAATGATCCATATGTACAAAAATATTTATGGTAGCTTTTTGTGGTGGTTAATAACTGGAAACTAAGAGGGCATTCACCTATTATGGAAAAGACAAACAAATTATGGCATATGGATGTTATTTGTGTCATTTGTGCAACAGGAAATTACAAAATGGATGATTTCATTGAAACCTGGGAAAACTCATATAAAATCAGGTAAAGTAAGAAGAAACAAGTGACTATTGGATATAATAAAAAATATTATAACAAGAAAAAGCTTTGAAAGATTTGAGAACTATGAACAATATAATTACAATCCAATAATGAATCATGATGTTTATTCCATAATGGACTCATGACGCAAAATTTTCACAAACTATGTGGGAACCTCCTTTGCTTAACTGTGCATATTATGGAAGTGGTTTGGGAAGGTGGGGGGGGAATAAGTATTGGGTAACAAAAAAAGGAAAAAAGAAAGAAAATAAGATCATTGAGGCATCATTTTTTTAATTCAGAAAAGAGAAGGAAGGCCAGAAAGAAGAACAGTTAAGTAGGACAACTTTGAAAGTAACAGATTGAACTTATTATATAAAAAGAAGAAAAGAAACGCAAGTTATACATAATAAAGATTTACATTCTCATGTAAAGTCTTCTTGTTTTCTTTTACTATGTGTATGAAAATGATCACTCAATGTGATGATTATTAACTTCAGAATAAAACAAAGGAGAAAATAGTGAGCATTTCAAGTCAGGAAAAATGTCAAGACAATTAATTATGATAATATAATAATAATAATTATGATAATGATAATGGTAATTTGTTTTTTAATTTTTTCAGTTACATGTAGAAACAATTTATGACAATCATTTTTTGACATTTGAGAATTCAAGTTTTCTCCCTCTCTACCCTTTTCCCCCTCCTCAAGGCAGTGAATAGTCCATTATGTTATACCCGTACTTCTATGTAACACATGTTTCCATATTGTTCATGTCATGATAGAATACATATATCATACATACAATAAAAATCTCATGAAGGAAATATAGTGGAAGATGGCATGCTTTGATTTGCCCTCAGATTCTAATAGTTCCTTCTTTGACTGTGGATAGCATTTTCATCATGGGTCCCTTCTGGTTATCTTGGAGACTTGTATTGCTGATAAGAATGTTGACCTTCACAGTTGATCATCAAAAAGTATTTCTTTTACTGTATAAAATTGTTCTGGTTCTGTTCATTTTGCTTTGTATCAGTTCATATAAGTCTTTCCAGGTTTTTCTGAACTTATCCTGTTCATTGTTCCTTATGGGACAATAGTATTCCATTACCATCACGTACCTCAACTTGTTCATTTATTCCTCAAACAAAGGACAACCCCTCAGTTTCCAATTCTTTGCCACTATAAAAAGAGCTGCTAAAATATTTTGGTCCCTTATCTCTGATCTCTTTGTGTTGGATCAAAGGGTTGCATAGTTTTATTGCCCTTTGAGTCTGGTTCCATATTCTTCCCCAGAATGGTTGCATCAATTCACTATTCTACCAGTAGTACCACTCCCACCTCCCTTCCAACATTTATCATTTTCCTGTTTGGTCATGTTAGTCAATCTGGTAGGTATAAGGTAGTATCTCAGAGTTTTTAATTTGCATTTCTCTGATCAATAGTTATTTGGAGCATTTTTTCATGTGACTATGGATAGCTTTAATTTCTTCCTCTGAGAACTGCTTGTTCATATCCTTTGAGCATTTTTTAATTGGGGAATATTTTGTATTCTTATAAATTTGATTCTTTCTCTATATATTTGAGAGATAAGTCTTTTGTCAAAGATACTTGCTATAAGATTTTTTTTCCAAATTTGTTATTTCTCTTCTAATCTTGGATGCATTGGTTTTGTTTATAAAAACTCTTTTTAATTTGATGTAATCAAAATTATATATTTCATTTTTCTTAATATTTTCTATGCCTTATTTGATAATAAATTCTTCCTTTATTCTTAAATCTGAAAGGTAAACTTTTCCACGTCCCCCTTATTTGTTTATGGTTTCACCTTTTATTTCTAGATAGGTATCCATCTTGAGTTCATTCTCATGTATGGTGTGAGATATAGTTCATGTGTATTGTGTGAGATAGTCCATGCCTAGTCTGCCATATTGCTTTCCAGTTTTCCCACCAGTTTTTTGCCACTTGGTTCTTTCCTCAAAAGCTTGGATCTTTGAGTTTATCAAATAAGGAATTATCATGGACATTAACTGCCATGTGTTGATTACCTAATCTATTCCATTAATCGGTCACTCTATTCCTTAACTAGTACCGTTTTGGTTTTGATTATTGTCACTTTATACTATAGTTTGAAATCTGGTACAGCAAGGCCTCCTTCTTCCATAATTTTTTTCAGTAATTCCATTGATATTCTTGACCTTTTGTTCTTCAGGGTGAACTTTGTTGTTATTTTTTCAAGTTCTATGATAACTTTTGGTAATTTTTTTGGTATCGCACTGAATAGGTAAATTAATTTAGGTAGGATTATCATTGGCTTATCCATGAAGAATTCATGTTTTTCCTATTGTTTAGGTCCTTTTCTATTTGTTTGGGGAATGTTTTGTAATTGTGTTCATACAGTTGCTGGGTTTGTTTGGGTAGATATATCCTCAAATATTTTATATTATCTAGAGTTATTTTGACTTGGAATTTCTATTATTATCTCTTGCAGTGGGAGTTTGTTGGTAGTAAACAGAAAATGATTTATATGGGTTTATTTTGTATCCTCAAACTTTGCTAACATTATTTCTATTAGTTTTTAATTGATTCTCTGAGATTCTCTAGGTATATCACCATATCATCTGTAAAGAGTGATAGCTTTGTTTCTTCATTGCCTTTTCTAATTCCTTCAATTTCTTTTTTCTACTTTTATTGTTATTATGAGCATTTCTAGTATAAAATTAAATAATAATGGTGATAATGGGCCTCCTTGCCTTATCCTTGACCTTATTAGGGGGTTTATTCCCATTTCAGATAATGCTTGCTTATGGTTTTCGATAAATTCATGTATCACTTTAAGGAAGTTTCCCTTTATTCCAAAGTTTTCTAATGTTTTTGTAAGAAATGAGTGTTATATTTTGTCAAATGCTTTTTCTGTGTCTATTGAAATAATCATGTGGTTTCTGTTGGTTTTGTTATTGATATGGTCAATCATTCTGACAATTTTCCTAATATTGAACTGTCCCTGCATTCCTGGTATAAAACTCACCTGATCATGGTATATAATTCTTGTGATATAATATTGTATCTCTTTACTAGTATTTTATTTAAAACTTTTGCACCAATGTTCATTAGAGAGATCTGGTCTGTAGTTTTCTTTCCCTGTTTTAGCACTTCCTAGTTTAGGTATCAATACCATATTTGTATCATAAAAAGAGTTTGGAAGGATTCCCTAAATCCCTATTTTTCCAAATAGTTTATGTGGTATGGGGGTTAGTTATTTTTGAATGTTCAGTAGAATTAACTTGTGAATCTATCTGGCCCTGTAGCCTTTTTCTTGAGGAATTCTTTGATGGTTTGTTCAATTTTTTATTCTGTAATGGGATTGAAGTATTTTATTTCCTCTTTTCTTAATGTAGGTAATTTATATTTTTCTAAGTACTCAAATACTTTACTTAGATTGTCAGATTTACTGGCATATACATGGGCAAAACAACTTCCAATAATTGCTCTAATTTCTCTTTCTATGATTGTGATTTCATCTTTTTCATTTTTCATACTGGTAATTTGGTTTTCTTCTTTCTTTTTTAAAAAAATCAAGTTAACCACTGGTTTATCTATTTCATTGATTTTTTTTCATAAAACCAACTCCTTGTCTTGTTTATTAGTTCAATAGTTTTCTTACTTTCAATTTTATTAGTCTCCCCCTTGATTTTCATGATTTCTAATTTGGTGTTTAACTGGAAATTTTCAATTTGTTCTTTTTCTACCTTTTTTAGTTGTATGCCCAATTCATTGAACTTAGCTTTCTCTAATTTATTGCTGTAAGCATTTAGAGATATGAATTTCCTCTTAAGTATTGTTTTGTCTCTACCCCATAAATTTTCATATGTTGTCTCCTCACTGTCATTCTCTTTAATAAAATTGTTGATTGTTTCTCTGATTTTTAATTTGATACATTTATGTTTTAAGATAAGATTATTTAGTTTCCAATTAATTTTTAGTCCTTTTTTTCTGCTGCCCCATGTTGAGCATAATTTTTATTGAATTATAGTCTGAAAAGTATTCATTTAATATTTCTGCTTTTCTATACTTAGATGTGAGATTTTTATGCTCTACTATGTACTTGATTTTTGTGAGGGTGCCATGTACTATTGAGAAAAAGGT
>NC_058132.1:620832128-620875755 GCF_016433145.1 Gracilinanus agilis | reverse complement strand
AAAAAAATAAAAAATAAAATAAGGGTGACTATAAACCTTGACCAGAGCTTAAAGATCATCTACTTCAGTCCCCTCATATTATACATAGGGGAGCTGAAGCTAAGAAAGGTTGTGATATTCAGAGAAGAGCGACTTACCTTACCACATAGGTAGTAAGTGACTGAAACAGAATTTGAACCCCAGTCCTCTGTCTCCAAATATAGTAAGCTTTCCATTATATAATGTTGTTTATATAAGGCAGGGAAGAAGCAAATTAGATAAGGAGAAATTAAATTCAACTTAGTTCAAGTCTACCATCACTCACTAGGTTCCTACTATGTTCCAGGTACTGAGCAGGATGCTAGAGATACAAAGACAAAGATGAAACTGTCCCTCCCCTGAAAGGAATGTATATTCTGTATATGGAATTGTATTCATCTCACTGAAAATTAGCAACAAAATATTAATTCCATTTGTCTCTGATCACTTCTTTATTTCCCAATTTATGCCAGTTCAGGTACCCTGTTTACAATATACTAATTTGTACTTGCATTGAAAATGAATGGAAAGAAATAAGGAGAGATGAGAAGAACTAGAATTAAGAAAGCACACAGGTGGAAGTATTAGCCTTGGCAAGAAAGGCAACCATCAGATAAAGGAGCAGAAGACAAGAAAAGGAGGATAATAAAGAAGAATTTGGAGGTATGGAACAGGGAAGAAGACCGATCTCACGGGGAATGGCTTTTTTTTTTTTCAGGAAAGAAGTAAGAGGTGAAGATCTCTGCTGGGGCAGAGGAAGATAATGTAGGAGGTTTGCTGGAAAGAGGAGAGATTTTATAACAGATACTGGAGAATGTGTTAGAAGCTTAGGAAAGATTGTTTACCATGGGGAGAGCATAGATAAGTTTAGAGAAGAGAGATTTACAGTAAACCAGTTAATGTGACATTCTCCAGGAGTTTTCAGAAGCACATAAATAGGAATGGAAAAGGCCAATGATAGGAGGGGAGCAGGGATAGGGGTCTGGCAAGGCATCAATGGCAAAAGGACAAGAAGGCAAAGAATTCTAGGGTAACTGATACTATAATATAAACTCCTAAAGGGCCAAGATGTTTAACTTTTTTGTTTGTATCCCCAGCACTTAGCACAGTGCCTGAGATATGTGGCTGTTTAATAACTGCATGTTGATTGATTGAGAAGAAGTTCCAGAAAGCCCAATGGAAGGGGTGGATATGGGAGGAGAGGTAAAGCTGAGGTGGAGAGGGATAAAAATTTAGGCAGAGTCAAGGAAATAGAGAAAGTTCTCACCTCAATAGACTGACTCTGAATGACGAAAATTGGAATGTGAGGATCTATCTGCCCACCACAGCTTGAGGATGACCCACTGATAAGGGCATCCTTGCTAATCAGTTTGGGAATCCCAGAGACCCAGCAGGAAGAGAATGATAAGAATAATGAGAACTGGTCTAGACTCACACTTTTCACTTTGAACCTCTTTTAGAATCTCAACCCAAAATATTGGTGATAGAAGTAATATACCATTCGTAGAGTACAAATACCCAGCTCCCAATCTCTAATGCCTTGGATGCATTCATAGGTCCTTCCTCCCACTCCCTGACTTTCACTCTCCGTATCTTTGGGGCACATTGACTCAAGATTCTTGATAATTTGTGGTCCATTTAGAAAAGGTTCTAAAATTCTTACCTCCCATCTTAGAATCAATACTTTGTATTGGTTCCAGTGTAGAAGAGCAGTAAGGGCTAAGGAGTGGGCACTGAGTGATTTGCCCAATGTTACAAAGCTAGGAAATATCTGAGACCAGATTTGAAACCTGGACCTCCCATCTTTAAGTCTGGCTCTCTGACCACTTAGCCACCTAGCTGTTAAAGGACATTTAAAAAAATGTTGAGAATAGACTCCTAGGTGAGATGCTCAAAGAAATATCAAAATCAAAAAGACCCTGCCCTCCTTAAACTTACACTCTTAGCATCAAATCTAGAAAGGCTTAAATGAGAAGAGAGGATAGATAGCTTAGCAATGAATGATGCTGAAATGAAAACTATCACGATGAGATTCTGGTCCTTTCTGTTCCAATAACCACCTGCAAGTTATTAGACAAATCATTTTGGCAGCTAGGTGGCTCAGTGGATAGAAAACATCATGCCTGGTGTTAGGAAGGCTGAGTTCAAGTCTAGACTCAGGCACTGAGTAGCTGTATTACTCTGGACAAGTCATATAATCTCTGTTTGCCTCAGTTGCCTCAACTTTAAAATGACAATAATAATACTACCTACTTCCCATGATTTTGAAGATCAAAGGAGATATTTTTAAAGCACCAAATACAGAGACTAGTACATAGTAAGCACTTAATAAGTGAGTATTCCATTCCATTTAATCTTCCTGGGTCTCAGCTTCTTCTAGAAAACTTAATCTATACATGTATACATATACATATGAATACATTCTAAAAATCTCTGTGCAAATATGTGTAAATGTGTTTGTGCATATTTCAATTCTAAAATTCAATTTTATTATTCATTTTCATCAGTTAATGTGTATGTACAAGTATGTTTGTGTATATTTCAATTCTAAAATTCAATTTTATTATTCATTTTTATCAGTTAAAGCAGATAATAGATAATCTTTTCCTTAGTATAGTGAGAAAAATGGTGTCTCAAGATCACTAATAATGCCATCCTGGCATCAGATATTTACCTGCTTAACCGAAAAGTGATCAAGATGATTTTTTTCTTAACTCATTTAAAAGATTCCTCTGCAAAAGCCCTCCTTTGGTGCTTCTTACATGTGTGGTGGTAATATTGGGAGTAGAAACTCTGGCAAGTTCCAGGACCAAGGCTAGACTATTGCATGAAATCTATTGTCCAGGAACAAACCAAAGTAAATTGGAGAGGATCATCACTGGACTCTCCACAAGGTGACAAATGTGTTGGCAGCAGCAACTCTCAAATAACATCTATTAGACTGCAAAGTGTTTGTTGGTAAAAGGGATAATCAAACCTAGGAAATCAGCAGTGGAGTGATGGATTCACCAGTCTCACTCAAATTAAAGTACATGGTAGTGTTTTTCTATAAGGTGGTTTATTGGTCAGGTTGAAAAAAGAGGATGAATAGATCTGTTATCATCTTCTTTTTATGAAGCCACATGGATTACTCCCTCCCTAGTGCACATCATGGCTCATTACTAAAGGTCTCGGCTCACATGGATTGGATTCAATCTTAGTCTTCTCAATAGCAATTTATCATGAATCATCTCTTCCTCTCTTCCAGAAAATGGGTACATGGAGCAACTGAATTTGCATTGTTTATATCTCCTCCTATGGGGTATTCAGTTCCCATACAAGTATTAAAGAAAAATTAGTATAAAATATAATAAAAATTAGCATTATATTTCTCTTTAGCAATTCAATATTTATATTCTACATTCAAGTGAATACTATTTCCTTCCTTCCTCCCCACAGAGTAAGTTAGAATCACTCCAAGAAAATTTCACAGCCCCCAAAAGTCAAGTTCCAATAACTTTAGAGGAGTTGAGGTCTGCAGAAAAGACTAGTAACCACATCTCTATATTTGATTGCTTCCCTGTAGGATTTTGACTTTCTCCCCTATTCCAGTATCTACAAGCCTTGATCCTACAGCCCCATGCCTCTCTATATTCAGCTATCATGATATCCTATGTCCTTCAGCTCCCAGATTGACTCAGGATTTCCTGCTCTTTGCCTCAGACATTGCCAGCAGCACTGTTGTTCTCACCCCCAATTTCCAACCATCCTCTCTATCTCCTTTTGGGCTTTTCTTTCTCTGAGGAGTACCATTCCTCATTTATGCAAGATCCTTGTGCTGATAGCATTATGGGAAATGACTTTCCTATCTCTTTCATAGATGCTTAGGTGCTCTGCCAATATAGCCAGAAAAAGATGGGTTGAAGAAACTTATGTCAATGAGAAGAAAGACAGTCTTCTTTCTCTACAACATTAGCATCCCAAACACTTCAAGGTGATTCAGTTTATAGAAACTGACAGGATGCCTGTCATTTGGGGAGTGGCTGAACAAATAATGTGTGTGAATGTGAAGGATTCCTGCTGTGTTATAAGAAATGATGAAAGGGATGATTTCAGAGAAAAGTGGAAATATTTGTTTAAACTGATAGAGTGAGGTGAGCAGAATCAGGAGAACATGACATACAATAACACTATTATAAAAAGAAACAACTTTGAAATACTGATCAACAAAATGACCAATCACAATTCCAGAGTACCCCTGATGAAATAGGCTATATATAGGCTCACAGTGCAAATTGAGGTGGTTTCTTTTCTTTTTTTTTTGAGCAGAGCTAATACAGAAATTTGTTTTGCTTGACTACACATGCTTGTAACAGAAAAAAAGGAAATTGCTAACCAGAAGGTATAATGCTTTTATGCATTAGAATGAATAATTTTTTTCACACATAGAAAGTGATTCACTGCAATTCAGTTGAACCAACACTCACCTATCATATATAAAACATTCTGTAAGGCACTAGAAATACAAAGGTGAAAAAGAACACAATCCCTGCCTTGGACAATGGCTAATGGAAGTGGGGAGAAGGGTGGTTGCCAATCTGCTGTTTGTTCCACTCTGTAACTTTCTACCTATTAATATCAAATGCACCAGTCCATAGTTTTCCTTTGTTTTTCCTTATTTAAAGACAAACACACAGTTCACCCTCCTACAGCTCTTTAGGGACTTCATTTCCCTTCCATGATTCCTCAGATATAATGACCAGAGGCTCTGCAATTCTGGAAGTTGTCTCAGTGCTTTCCATTAGTTCCTCCTAATTAGAATGTTCCAGTTTTTTTTAGATGCTTTTAATTATTACTTTCCCTCTTTTAATTTGGCTTGCTATCCTTTCATCACAGCTAGACTTTTTTTGTAAAGGCAAAAGTAAAGACATTAAAAAGCTTTACCTTTCTGCCATCCTGTTAGCTGTCCCTTCCTTTCTCAGGTGTAGGTTTTTTTTCTTTCCTTCTTTCATTTTATGTATTTGAAAAATTGATGGAGGGGGTCATTTTTATGTCCCTTTGGCAACATATGGGGAGGACTATTAATTATGAGATCAGAGTAGCTGGATTCAAGTCCTGTATCCATCACTTACTATGTATCCTTGTCCAAAATATTTCAATCCTACTTCAATTCAAGGTACTAATCCTTGCTTACTACTCATGTCAACTTGACCAAATCACTTAATCATGAGGGGCCTCAATTCCTTAATTTGTCAATAAAGGAGTTTGAGTAGATAAACCAAGGAAGCTTGGCCACACCCAATGGATCTTTTACAAATTGAGAAAAGATGGGCTTTCAGAAACTGAAGTGAACAGGGAGTTCTGACTGAGCCCCCTGACAAGGATCCAGTTGGGAGAGGTGGAAAGACCTTAGCTTTGGCCTTGACCAGGTCTTCTTGCCCCATTCCACCTCCCACCTTTGACCAGAAGAGGAGGACTGGAAAGAGGTCTGGAAGATTTCGGACTATCTATCTTCCCATTAGTGTCCTACTGAGGGCATACCCAGGTCCACTGAGGGCAATGTCTATATCAGGAGCCAAGGTCATATTAGAATAAATTCATCATGCTTAAGGGGAACTTTTTGAGTACCCTAAGAATAAGAGAAAAGAATTTCCAAGAACCAAAAGCTGTAAATTACCCCTGTGCCACATATGTTCTCTAAAATTTAGTTCATTTTCCCTTAGACTCTATATGTACTTGTGAAAGAATATGTTATAAACTTTGGAGGTAGAGATGGAGAGCATGTCTGTACCAGTTGTTCTTACTGCATCACTAAATACTCTTTTCCCAAAGCTTCTTTACTTGGTTGATTCAACTGGTTCTCAATTGATAATCTTGACCAGAAGTGGGATTCTGGTTGGGATTCAAGCTAATGGCATCTAGAAAATCATTTGGTTGGACTTCTTAGGTAGGGAGAAGGGAATAAGTAGTAATTTATACATATAACATATTTTTAGTACTCAATACCTAACATGCATGTATATACACATAAACATATCTATGATGCAATTACCTAACCAATTCAGATGTTTGATCTTGGACAAATCATTTCCCTTCTCCTCATCTCAAGTTCCTGATGTGGGAAATGTTGGACATAGGACAAGATAGTTTCTGGTTCTAATATTCTATGGTTCTATGACTCTGGGATACTGAATTATGAAGAAATTTCATTGCAGTAGCCACTGGATGGCAGAACTAAATTTTGGGTGAGGATGCTCTGTGGGAACAAATTTTCTCGATCACATTTCCAGGCTAAAGGTTTACTGTGTTACTCCCCCACTCCAAACCCTCTATTCACGCCTGCTCCATCCCAACTCTCAAACATAAAACCCCAAAGCTATGGAAGAAGTAGCACTCCAAATTCTTTTTGGAAAATGTACTGACATTTTCACATGCATGTATAACTATGGTACTGTTTTCTGTTTGTTACTTTCAAGGACAAAATAAAACCCATCCAAAAAAGATGAGGTTCAGTGGAGCATCAATAAATAATATCCCCCCAAAAAGACAAAAGTAATTAGTCTCATGAGATTTCAGGTTCCAAATCCATCTGAGAATGAACTCTTTCAGACTATATTAATACTTTTTGCCTTTACTCAGAATCATGATGGAAAAGAAAACCCAATAGCAATTGCAATCAGACTTCCTATGCCTCTTTGTTCTCTCATAGTAAGATTTATTCCAGATCCAGATAATAGTTGCCCTATTGGAGGTGTTGATCCCAAAAGATCAGAGAAGCAACGAGCCTCATTCCTGAGACTGATTTTATCCCCAGTTGCTGAATGCTATATCTGAGCTGTAGTTGCTCAGGCAATTGACAGAATATAGTCTATGTGTTTTGGAACTGTGCCTCCATGTTCTTTATTCTATAACCTTTTTTCTGGACTCCCCTCTCATCCCATTTGGTCTTGTTTTCCTGCTCCTACCTAATTAAATTCTCACAATGGCCAACATCTTTGGGATACCTCCTCCTTCCTGGATTTATGTACCAAAAGATCATGTCAGTAGGTGTTATAGCAGGGTCTACCTAGTAAAGCCCAGTGGAGAATGCAAAAGGTTTCATCTTACCTGACCTACTTTATATGAAAAACTGGGAACCAACACAAAGGCTTGAAGCTTCCTTTTTGTTTGAAGTACACCATAGCATATAAGTTAATTTTTTTCTTAGCACTGTGTCAGACAAATTTAGAGTTTCTAGAACAGCCTGACCTTTGAGCTACAGGAGATAACAGAAATATACTTTGGTGTCACTTTTGTATTAGGATTGGAACATTTCTGCTATCTATCTTCTCATGTTCATTAATCAGGCAAACATCCTGTGAGCAAGCTATATTTATTCAGAAGTCTGAATATGGTTGAATTGATTGGTTAGTTAGTAGGACATCAAGAGATGTCCATGGGGAGAAAATAGTATTAGGAAATTGTGACTTGGAAAACATTTCTGATACATTTTCACTGTAATTTTATCTCTCTGACAATCATTTTTCTTGGGTAAGTTACAAAATGAAAATATTCTCAGAGCCATATTCATCAGTATTTGTCATCTATGGACTCTTGGGCAAGTCATTCTACCATTCTGGTTCTAAATGCCCTCATGAAAGAATAAATTAGTTGGATTAGATCAAGGGTTCTTTTCCTTTTTTGGTGCTCTGGATCTTTGTGGCAGTCTGGTGAAGCCTCTGGACCCCTTCTCAGAATAATACAGGCAGATACCATCCAGAGAGAGACAAGGAGATAATAAACTGATACAGACAAGTCCAAAGAACCAAGATTAAGAACCCCAAACAAATAATCTCTTAGGTCCCATCATGATCAAAATTCAATAATATTACTCCAAAATATCAATCTTTGTCAGTCCACCATCTTAACTTCTTTTCTTTGAGTGCTAAAAGCTTTTAAGTCTTCAGAAATCACCTAGGGATAGGTACAAGACTTGGGATTTCACTGATTTAGGCAGCTCTCTCATGAGAAAACACACTCTACCAATTGAGATTAGTAATTTATAGTCTCTGCAATTTATAGTCTTAGAACATTACTTAGTGTATAGAGAGGGAAAATGACACAGTGAGAATCAAAAAGCCAGTATGTGTCAGAGGCTGGAACTCAGGTCTTTTTGCCTCTAAGACCCTATTTCAGAGTATGCTGCCTCTTTTAGGTTCCATATTAAGTCTTAAATAACTGGAGGCTGTGTTACCATCTATTAGCTTTCCTCTTAGTTATAGACCAGTTGATTATAAGACCTACTAATCACTATGTAATGGGAAGAACTCTAAGCCCTGACTCTTCTTTCCTTGGGGGAACTAATGTGAAGCATTTGCCCTCTCTAGGTTGTTTCCTCCTTTATTCAGATGAGACATTTGAAGATGCACTAAAGTCTCTTCCAGAATGCTAACATCCTAAAATATGTGAGTGAAACATAGGGTAGCTCATGGAATGGGAGGATATCAGAGGGAGAAGAATAGGCAATGAGAGAAGCTGGAAAGGCTGGAAAGGCTCTGCTTCTTTGCATCTAAGGGGGGAAAGCTGAAGGGGTAACAGATTGGTAGGCAAATCGAGCAGCTGAAAGCTACCCATTGATACCATCCTCACTTTTTAATCCTGCCTTATACTGTTTTTTTTAACTTTTTTTTAAACCCTTGTACTTAGGTGTATTGTCTCATAGGTGGAAGAGTGGTAAGGGTGGGCAATGGGGGTCAAGTGACTTGCCCAGGGTCACACAGCTGGGAAGTGGCTGAGGCTGGGTTTGAACCTAGGACCTCCTGTCTCTAGGCCTGGCTCTCAATCCACTGAGCTACCCAGCTGCCCCCCCTTATACTGTTTTTAATATATAATTGCTACTTTTTTCATTTCCTTGAAGATGGACTTTCTTTCTGGATTTAGCTCACATGCCATCTCCTACAGAAGATCTATTCTGATTCTACCCATTAACTGGTACCCTTCAAACAAAAAATACTTTGATCTATTTCCTATTTAATTTTCTGTGTGCAAATTGTTTCCTCCCACCCTCAATAGAGTGAAAGTTTCTGGAAGAGAGAGGCTGTTTCATTCACTGACTTTTTATCCCCAGAACACAGCACAGTACCTGGCATGTATTTTGTTGTTGTTGTTGTTCAGTTGTTTTTCAGCCATGTCTGACTCATCATGACTCCATTTGAGGTTTTCTTGGCAAAGATCTTGAAGTAGTTTGCTTTTTCCTTCACCAATTCATTTGAAAAACGAAGAAACTGAGGTCAACAGAGTTAAATGACTTGCCCAGGTTCATATAACTAGTAAGTGTCTGAGACCAGATTTGAACTCAGGAAGGGAAATCTTCTTGATTCTAGGTCTGGCACTCTATTTTGTGTCATTGTGTCACATTGCTGCATGTATAAGCATGAACAAATATATGTGGCATGATTTTATTAAAGTCTGCAGCCCCATACACTAGAGCTACAAGTGCCTTGATGATATTTCTTCACTGATTGATTTTTTTTAATGCAGTAATAAATAAATTCACAGATTGTCTCATAAAGAGCCAAAGGAAGTTCACAGCTGGGGAAGAGCCTGAACAAAGAGCCCATAATTCAAATGGACTTTATAAAATAGGGTAGTTAACTTATATGTTCCACAGCTCTTAAAGAATTAAGTGGGTGCTATTAGAAACCAAAAGGAGAGCTAAACACACAAAGGCACTCATTGTTTCGAAGCTTGCCTGGTCACTGTTAAGAAAAGTTTCAGATTCCTAGATGTGGCCAGGTCACATTTTAATACAGACAATAACATAAATACTGTGATTAAATAACAAGACTAAAAGCTTGTTTAGGGAAAGATGAATTCCTCTAACAGAAGAAAGTAACCAACTGACTGGTCCTCTTCTGAAAAGGAAAAGTCCTGGTTGCCAAACAACCTCACATTCATGTGATCTGCTTTGGGTCAAGTCTGAGACAGTAGAAGGGGGAAGAGATTATTGCCTTCCTTTGGTCATTTATCATCCAATAAATTTATTAAGTACCTACTCTGTGCTTCAGAATACAAAGAGAAAAAAGAAACAATTCTTTTCTTCAGGGAACTTACCATCTATTGAGGGAGAATAATCTGTATCCAGAAAATTAAATGCAAAATATGTTTGCTGTTATTGTTTAATTGTGTCTGACTCTTCATGACTCCATGAACCATTGCTATTTACAGGGATTTCTTGGCAAGGATATTGGAGTGACTTGCCATTTCCTTCTCCGATGGATTCCGTAGATCCTTTTGTCAGACAATCCGAGGTTAAGTGACTTGTCCAGATCACACAGTTGGACATATTTGAAACTAGATTTGAACGGGGTATAGTTGGAAAATCTTGAACCCCTAAAGTTTACTACATTGCCCAGAATTCCTTTCTATATTACCTATAATGCTTTTCCTTTTGTTTACATTTGCATGGTCACATTTAAGTTCTGAGGCTCTGACTCATTCTCTCTCTTTTCTTTGGCAAGTGGGCTGAATAGATAGGTCTCTTACTTTAGTTATTATTAATAAAACTTTATTAAATATGATATTTAGTTCTTGGATATTAATTTTAAAATCCACATAGGTATAACCCAGTACAATTACTTGTCAGCTCCAGGAAGATGAAAGAAAGAGGGGAGGGAAACAATATGAATCATGTAACCATGTAAAAAATTTTTTTAATTAAATAAATGAATTAAATAAATACTGTTAATTAAAAAGGTTTAAGAAAAAACAAAGTAAATTTTTTTCAAAAAATGTATATACACATATGTACATATGAATATATGTGTATATATATACACACAAAAAATATAATCAAACTTATTTATGGGGGTAGAAGACAAGGCACTGGATGAAACCATAGTTTTTTTGTTGTTTTTTTTTAGGAATAGTACATTGATAGCTACCTAGAGGATGGAATGGAAAGGGAAGAGATCCATCACTTCACATGTGGACATTGCAGTAGCCTCTTAGTGGTTCTCTCCACCACAAATCTCTCCCCAATCTAGTCCGCCATCCATTCAGCTATCTAAGTGACCTGCCTAATGCATAGATTTGACCATGTCACCTTTTTCTTGATAAAGTCCAATAACTTCCTATCACCTCCAGGGTCAGATATAAAAGCCTCTCCATTTAACCACCACCACCACCACCACCACCACCACCAACAACAACAACCCCTGATCTTCTGTCTTAAAATGGATATTAGCATTGATTCCAAGATAGAAACGTGGTAAGGGCTAAGCAATCGAGGTTTAGCTACTTGACCAGGGTCATAGAGCTTAGGAAGCATCTGGGTTTTTCTTCAAGTGCCAGCTGCCTCCTACCTTCTACCAGAAGTCTTTTTGGATCTACCTTAGTTCTGGTACTGATTTCTCTGCAGTTCTGCTCTCACTCAATTCCCCTTGTCAATTGTTTCCAATTTATCTTCTATAGATTCTATTCATACTTAGTAATCTGAATGTTGTCTCCCACACATCTGATTTGGAGCTCATTGTGAAGAGGGGCCATCTTTCTTTGTTTCTTATAGCTTAGATGGTGTCTGGAAGATAAGAAGTGCTTAATAAATGCTTATTGACTAACTGCTGGCTGATAGACCAGTTCAGAGACTGGTGCAAGGGTACAGAAAAGAAGTGATAGCCTGAACCAGGGTTATGATCATATATGAGTTATACTATGAAGGCAAAATCAATAGGGTTTGACCGATGGTTTTCCTTTGTACTGTGGTACTGCACAATGTGAGTTGTGAGTTCAGGAAATCCATATAAATCCTGGGTAAACCTATTCCTTATAACGATGGAGTGTGAAAGGACCTGGCTTCTCATCTCAGAGCAGATATTCTGTGGCTGTTTTCTGACCATGTCTTAGTGTTGAAGAAAGACCTTTTGGTTGGCTGCTGAACTAGAACTGGGAGTACATGCTGAAGTTCTCAACAGAGAAATTCATTTTCCCCCCTTTTTGCTGCCCATGAAGTATAAACATGACTATCATATATTACATGGGACCCCTAGGCAACTCTAAGTTTGTGATGTACTGACTCTCAGTTGTGTCTTCTTTCCTTTGGTACAGAGTCTTGTGAAACTATGGAAAGTTGAGGTTCAGTGTTAACAGTCCATACTAAAGTTTGCCAGCAGTTGAGTCTGGTATTCTTCTCACCCCTGACCAAAGGATCCACTCAAGGTGGGTCTACTTTATCCAGAGAAAACAAGAGAGACAAAAGGCAAGAATAAGATAGTAACATATCATTGTTGCTGTTTTCAGTCATTGATGTTGTTTTAATGGCTGGAAGATTCAAAAGGATCTTTGTGGTCCCATTTGGAATTTTCATGGGAAAAATACTGGAGTAGTTTGTCATTTTCTTCTCCAGCTCATTTTACAAATGAAGAAACAGAGGCAAACAGGATTAAATGACTTGTGTAAGGTCACACAGTTTCTGAGATTGGATTTGAACTCAGATCCTCCTGACCTCTAGACCCAGCACTCTGTCCACAGAAACCACAAGTAGAATCAAGATAAAAGGCATTAGGATGAAAATTAATGGAAGGACAAACAGAAATTATTTGTTCACTATAGTGCACTACAGATCACTGGGACAGAAAGAGGAAATAGATGAGCAAATCATTCATTCAGAAATCATTGTAAAGGTCCATTATGTGATAGTCAGCTAGGCATTGGAGATGCACAAGTAAAAATGATATTGTCTCTCCCCCTCAAAGAGAAACACATCACGACCCTGCCACAGAATCAAAATACGGTTCTAATGGGGTACTTCAATTCCTGAAACACTTGCTGAAGCTCTTTCTCTGACAAAAACAGACCAATAATAACTTCTACACTAACTTTCATCTTAATTTCATCCAATAAAAATTAGAATAGACCAAAAAAAAAGCCACTTTTTTTTGACACTGAGTTCTTCTATCTTGCCCAGACTAGAAGTTATGGACTACTCATGGATCTCATGCTCCCTACTGATCAGCATGGGAGTTTAATTTGGTTTTTTTTTTCCCTAACCTGTGCTGGTTCACTTCTTCATTGGCATGACCCATAGTGCACAGGACCCCCAAGCTTTCAAGAAATGTGCCAACCTCAGGCCCTCCAGGTATATGGAATTTCAAGAGTGTCTCACATTCTGGCCAGGATTCTATTTTGACCTGATTCTCCCTAATAGGGAAGAGCTACTTGCTAAGATGGAATTAACAGAAATCATGAGGGAAAGTGACCACTCCTTCCTAGAAATTGTCATGGAGAAAGAAGTTAGATTGTCTGACATGGACCTGATATTTCAAGAGAAACAGTTCAAAGGATTCAGAAGAAAGATCCTATGAACCAAAATTCTACAGAGGAAATCATCTCAGGAAGAATGGAAGTTCTTTTGGGGGATTTCTTCCCAAAGGGACTAAAGACCAGCCTCACTGAGGTGGGAGGCAATGATCCTAAGGCTGAATATAGGATCATGAATTTTTCAGTTATACCAACTCTTGAAGATCATTTTGTAAGTTATAGAGAGCAGTTTCTATCTGCTTTGGTGAAGAGAACACTTTCATCTTAGTATGGCAGTCTTGTAAGGCAGAAGGCAGAGCTACTCAAATCAGAATAATGACATTTAGACTGGGAAGGGCTGAACAATGGAATTAATTACTTGAGCAGTGTTGAAAGTAGAATAGATTGTTGTTTGTAAGAAAGAAAAAAAATTTTTGATATTTTTTTAAGGATCCACGTAAAACTAGAAAAGGAAGTGTAGCATAGTGTATTCAGTGTTGGGCTTGGAATCAAGAAATATGATGAGTACTAGTTTGGGACCCTGGGGAAGTCACCTAAATGTTCTGTGCCTCAGTTTCCTCAATTATAAACTGAGGGGCTAGGATTCCATGGATTCTAAGATACCATTCTAGCTTTAAATACATGATTCCAAGATTCTAAGACCAATGAGATGTCAGATTCTTGAAGTTTTGGAAACATCTCAGTTTTTCTCCTGGGGCAGGCTAGTAAAAATGTTGAGGGTAAGAGTGAATATCTAGAAATTCTTTTCTTTGCTGATGTGAAATGCTTAAACATAATAAAAAGAACTCTTAAAAGCTCTCAGCATCATAGGTTGAGTTCTAAACATCAACAAGTCAAACAACATGTCTACTGACTTGAATTTCTAAAGACACAAATCCAATTATGCTTCTTGTGTTTTCCTATTTAATGACTTTTTGTTATTCAGGTTGTTTTTTTTTAAGCAGAATGCATGAATTTTAATCATCAAGATAAAATGTGCATGTTTATAAAAATACATGACAAGTTTTTTGAGCCCTGAAGGAAAACATTTGGACCTTGAACTAAACTATATAGAGTTTCAAAGGCATTATAAGAGGAAAGATGACTAAATGGATTTCAGGGAAGTAACACATGAGAAGGTAGTTCAGAAGACTCATCTTAGAAACAAACAATAATATAGCAATTTGTATTTCTACAGGATCTTTCTCTGAAGTTTCTGCACAATCTCTATTGTTATAATAGCTTCTTAAGGTAGGCTGCATGGCTTCACAAACAGAAGAAAACATGTTACGAATTTGCATAGATTAATTTGGTTCTCCTTTTCCTTTTAATCTTTTTGCCTCATTTTATGTAGCACAAATGGGAAGATCATATGGTTTACCTATCTTTAAAAAAATTAAAAATGGACATTTGTATAGTTCTTCAAAGTTTGTGAAGAATTTCACATATATTTTCTCTTTTAAGTTCCTTTACAGCCCTATAAAATATTACTGGATTTTTTTGTTTGTTTATTTGGAGAGAGGGGAGGTTGATTTTGACTAAACTTGTGATTTCCTTCAGATAAGACCCTACTCATGAGGAACCTTACCCACAATGCAGATCTAAACTCTCTTCAATGTAGTCTTGAAGCAGCAGTTTTCAAAGTTTTTGTTCTCTGGGTCCCTTTACACTTAAAAATTATCGATGGCCCCCTTAAAGAACTTTTATTTATATGTTCTATATTGTTGATATTGTTCAGTCTTTTTTTCAGGCTTGTCTGATGCTTCATGACCCTATTTGGGGTTTTCTTGGCAAAGATCCTAGAGCAGTTTGCCATTTCCTTGTCTAGTGTATTTTACCGATGAGGATGATGGATGTATGAGATGAGATCTGAACCTAGGATCTTCTCTGTCTTTAGGTCTAACTCTCAAACAACTGAGTCACCTGGCTTCCCCTCTTCCCTCAGACACATTTTCAAAGGTCTCAGAGACTCCTATTGGGCCCCAGATAACACTTTGAGAACTGCTATATTAGGGAATTGCCTAGAGGACTGAGAAGGTAAGTGATTTGCCCAAATGATCCATTGCCTGTGGTAACAGTCAATATATTTCATAGACAACATTTGAAACCAGGTCTCTCTGGCTCCAAAACCAGCTCTCCATCCTCTATAATACACTGCCTCTTACACAGTGAGACTTTAGCTAAAGAATCATCTGTGTATAAAACTCCCGTTCAATATGGTTGACCTATTTAAAAAAAACTTAAATCTTCATGAATTTTGCAAAGTAGTGATTATTATGATTTTAGTTCATTTTAATAAACTCATTTTCTATGACCTTTTACACGTCTACATATTCTTTTTAAAATTTCTATCTTTTGTAGTGGCATGTCTGAAAGATAAATGTCAACATGATTTGTATCCACTTGTCTAAAAGAAACATCATTATTTAATTTATATTTGAGTCATAATGTATTTGTATTTCCCCACATGTGTCAAAGGTTTTTTTTTTAAAGTTTTGGACAAAAGAAAGAGAAGTATTGATTATTCCCAACCTGTTTTCTCAACTAAAGAAAATTCTCCAAAATTGAATTTTAAAATTTATCATTGTCACTGAAAATGATTTGAATGCTTTAAATATTCTCAGAATAAGTAGGCTGAAATATATCTAGATTTTTATTGACCTTCCTAATGAATAATTGTTTTAAGTATCAAATTCTTTCTTAATTTTATATCTACATTTGAAACTTATTTTTCTTCCTTTCTTGATTCTTTTTCATCAATTAAATTCTGGGCAGAATTAGAAAAGGAATAAATTAACATGTGAAGCAAGGTTTTACATTTTTGTTCTAAGTTAATACTAAAAAGAAATTATCCATTTTTTTGCTTTTTATTTTTTATTCAGAGATATTTTAATTTCCCCAATTACATCATAATAATTTTCAACATATGTTTTCCAAAATTATAAGATCCAAATTGTTCCCCTCCTTCCCTGCCCTCCTCCCTCTTGGATATGGCAAGCAAATTGATCTGGGTTGTACATGTATTATCGTGCCAAACATACTTCTGTATTGGTCATTGTTGTAAGAGAATACTCATATAAAACCAAAACCCCCAAATAAAACCATAAATAAGCTAATGTGAAGGATAGTATGCTTTGCTCTGCACCTGACTCCAACAGTTCTTTCTCTGGAGATGGATAGCATTCTTTGGCATAAGTCCTTCAGTATTGCCCTCAATCATCATATTGCTAGGATAGCAAAGTCTTTCGCAGTTGATCATTGTACAATATTGCTGTTACTCTGCACATTGTTCTCCCAGTTCTGCTTATTTTGCTCTGTATCACTTCATGTAGACCTTTCCAGTTTTTCCTGATGTCATCCTACTCTTCGTTTCTTATAGCCCAATAGTATTCCATCACCAACACATACCACAATTTGTTCAGCCATATCTCAATCAACGGACACCCCCTCATGAAATTATGATATTCTAAAACAGGGATTCTTAACCTGTAATTTTGTTTACTATTTTTCAATATTATTGATTTCCTTTTCAATCCTACATATTTGATTATTATTACATTTTTTCTTGGAATTCATCAGACTGCCAAAGTGATCCATGACACAAAAAAGTCTTCAGGAGCTCTGTTCTCAAAATGGTTTGACCTATTTAACGGAACTTTAAAATGTGATGGTTTACTCAATTATCTGAAAAACTTGACTTTGCAGCTAAGCATTTAAATATGATTCTCAGTGAAAATGAAGTGTCACTTAAGTGAAGAAGGACTCCTTATGAGCAGCTGTCAGCTCTTGCCTCCAAGTGCTGAGGACTAGAAAATGAAGGTGGGTGCACTGAAGCCTCATCATTACTGTTATTGAAAAAAATTAAGAGACTATTTACATATAGTTCTCTGTTAGGGAAAATTCTTTGTAAATGATACATGACCCCAAGGAACTTCATAATTAGAAAACACAATGGCCACAGAATCCAAATGTCAAACACAAAGTCATACCCTTAATGAAGAATACCTTATAAGGTAATGTGTGTCCCTAGATTTTTATTTCTAACTTGGGGATTATTAACCTGGGGTCTAGAGGTCCATAAGTAGGTTTCAAGGGGTCCAAGAACTTAGATGGAAAAAAATGACAATTTTATTTTCACTAAACTTTGGTTTCCTTTTTAATCCAATGTGTTTATTTTACAAATTTTAAAATATTCTTCTTTAAAGGAAAGGATCCATAGACTTTACCAAAACTACCAAAGGGAGTTTGGTCTCCCTAAAAAAGGTTAAGAACCATTTATCTAAATGACTGCTATCCCCATTAATGTCACCTGCTTGGGGAGCCTTTATGAAGTCTTCTTTGGGAATTGTCTTTGGGAGCCATCAAAGAATCAGTCTCATTATGATTAATTTTTGGCCCTAAACATCAATTCTCAGCTTGATAACCCACCTTAATATTCACCAGGCTTGATTTCAAATTATTTCACACCATTTAAAAACATCAAACCCATTTTCAAAGGATTGAGATTCAGTACCGATGAGGAAATTGAAAAGAACAGGGCTCCCAGCTCTACATCAGTACGTTCCCTAATGAGAGTTTCAAACATATTTTGATGCCATTTGTTTTTAACATCACAATTATTTCCTGATAAATCAAGTCATCTCCATGGAACCCTCCTTTGTAACAAAAATATGTGAATGTGAGCACTTTGAGAGTAAAGATAGCTTCATTTTTGGTATTCATATAGCCAGTGCCTACTAGCTCACTGCCCGGAATGTAGTAGGCACTTAATAAATAATAAATACTTGAATGATTTTTAAAAAACCAGAAATACAATTAATTTTTTCAAAAGAGCAAAACCAACCATATGACCATATTAGACAGTATATGCAGCCCCCTAGCCTCTTGTCTTTCTATTAATAGATAGTAATTACTTAGTGCTTTAAGTTTTGCAAAGTGCTTTACAAATATCAGCTCATTTTATCTTCATAACAATTCTTAGTTACTACTATTGTCCCCGTTTTAAAAATGAGAAAATGGAAGCAGACAAGGTCATACAACTGGCCCAGGATTACACAGCTAGTAAATGTCTAATGTAGGATCTGAATTCTGGTCCAGCACCACTCCCTTTAAGTATCTTTCGTCATCTCTTCTTAAAAACAAAATTTGTCATTGCAACTAACCAAAGTCTGCTTTCCTTTGAGTATTGCCATTGTCCAAACATGCTTTGAGCAATGGTTTGTAGGATTTGGAGCTAAATGAGACCATCTAGTCCTTCCCCTTCAATTGAGTTCCAGAGAGATAAATTAATTTAGTCGAGACTGCACTAATAGAGGAGATGCCATATATACAGTGCTTCTTCTATTATTACTTAAAGCAGTGATGGGCAGACTTTTTAAAGAGAGACCAAAGGAAAAGAAATGCTCATCTGTCAGTCTGTTTCTAAGGCAACTCTTTCGACATTTCGTTGTATTGTATCCTACTCATTGTGTTCCTCAGATTAGGAATAATGTCACGTGGCTGGATAGAACATTTCAGGGGGTCCCATCTGGCCCGCAGGCGTAGTTTGCCCATCACTGACTTAAAACCTTTCAAACCAATTTATAACCACCAGCTACTTTTATGACTTGACTTCAAATGAGAAAACATTCATTTGGATGCAAAAATTCTGATGTTTATAAAAAGTACTTTAAATTCAGTTGTGCAATTATAATGTCAAACCTCAGATATATTGGTTTGATTCAACAAATATTTATTAAACACATACAATATCTGAGACACTTTCAAGGTCAGGGGCAAGGATTAATGCATTTTGGGGAGAGCACTAAAAAATAACTATGAGATTTATATTCTGACAGATTAGGGTAAACTATTAGCAACTCTGACTTACATAGAAATATTCCATGAATAAGAACATTAATTTTGAGGGCTATAAGTTTTTCAAAGTGCATCATCCATGTTTTCCCATTTGAAACAAATATATATACATATACATATACATATATATAATTATTTGTAGCTCGGATTTCATAGTAAAAGCTGGATGAAAGACCTCCTAAAGAAGGCAATCATTGAAATGAGTTTTGAAAAGAAATGTGGAAAATTAATAGTGGATTGGGATTTTTTTCTGAGAAATGATTCCCCTTTTAGCACCCCCAAAATAGTATGATTTTAAAACTACAAAAGTCTCTCCACCTAGGCTATGGAACTGGGTTGGGTACTCCATTCTTTTATCTAGATCTTTTGTCTTTGTCAAGGATAACAGGGTTAAGGGCATATCACTGGGCTGGCTTTTGTTACAAGTGGGATGAAGACCAGCTCCTTGATTATCTGTAAAGATCCCGCCATCTTGGGAAGAGTAGCCTAGGCAACTATATATATATTGAGCAACAGGAAGTTACTCTCTTTTATCACCCAGCTGCTCCCACTTATACCTTTCTCTCTTGGTTCCCTCCTTTTGCCCTGCTCATGTGGCATCTGTTGGGGTTGATAAAAATGTCCACTAGCTACTTAGATATCTTGATCCATCTTTTATTTTAAAATTTAAAAATACATCCTCTAGAAAAATTCACTGGTTATAGACCCAAAGTTTCCCAAATCCAGAAGTAGAGAGGGAGAGCTATCTTAGGAGACAGACTAAGTAAGGGCATGGAAAGGAGAGATGGAATGATATGCTGATGGAACAGTAAGTAGGCTGGTTTGCTTCAATAGTCTGCATGATGGGAGGAATGGATAATTACAATAATTAGTTTAGAAAGGTAGGTTGGAGCCAGATTATGACAGATTTTACATGCCAGTGAAAGAAGAAGTTTATATTTCCCCCTACAGGTAATCAGGAAATTAAAAGGAGTTATAAACAAAGAGTCAGATACACTTCTTCACGGCATTTCAAACTTAATAAGTTTTGGTGTGTGTATGTGTGTGTGTTTAAGTAATAGTGCCTACCTCTGTTTCCAAGATATGCTTTATTTATTTTCAAAAATACTTGTGTATATCTAGAAGGAATGGGCAGACATAAATAATGATAATTTGTTAGCAAATTATTAATTTGATCAATACATCCAGCAAAATAAATGATGATTAAAAAATATCAGGTACTTTTATTAAAAGATAAACAATGCAACAATCAAATAATAGATCATGACAATCAATTTAATAGCCTTTCAGCAGGTATCAAATGTTTTTGTGTATAAATATTAATCACATATTAGAAAAACTAGACAAAAATTGATTTGTTTTCATCTCTGAAAAACATTTTCTTTGTAACTCTTAAAATTATTTTTATTATTTCATTACACATTTCCCAATTGCATGGACAAAAATTAATAATTATTTTTTTAACGTTGTAGTGAATTCTCCTCCCTTGTTGAGAAACCTAGCACTTAGATTTCAATCATACATGTGAGAGCCATGTTAGCCATGTTGGAAAACAAAACACAATAAAAATAAAGAAACTTTTAAAAGTATACTTCAATATATATTCAGAGTCCATCAGTTCTCTCTCTGGAGATGGACAGCATTTTTCATCCTGGGTCTTTTGGAATTGTCTTAAATCATTTTCTTGATAAGGGTAATTAAGTCTTTCACAGTTGATTATCTTTACAGTGTTGCTGTTAGAGTTTACCACGTTCTCTTGATTCCTTCTTCACTTCACTTTGTATCAGTTTTTGTAAGTCTTCTCAGGTTTCTCTAAAACCACCCTACTCATCATTTTTTATAGCACAATAGTATTCCATCACCATTGTATAACACAACTTGTTCAGTCATCCCCCAAATTGATGATCATCCATTCAGTTTCCAGTTCTTTGCCATCACAAAAAGAGCTGCTATCTATATTTTTATATGAATAGATAGATCCGTTTCCCCTTTTCGTTGATCTCTTTGGGATACAGTGGTATTGCTGGGCTTGGGAACAGTTTTCAAGAATTTTTGGATCCATCATGTTGTGGAAGAAGACAAAAAATGAAAAAAAAAATAAAGTGGAACATAATATGTTTCAATCTGCATTTAGACTCTATCAGTTCTTCCGCTGGAGTTAGATGGCGTTTTTCATTGTGAAATATTTGGGATTGTCTTGAAACATTATGTTAAGAATAGCTAAGGCATTCACAATTGTTAATCATGCAGTGTTGCTGTGACTGTGTACAGTGTTCTCCTGATTCTGCTCACTTTACTCTGCATCAGTTCATATAAACTCCAAATTTTTCTGAAATCCTCATGGTGATCAATTCTTATAGCACAATAGTATAACATTCCAATCATATACTACAAAGTGTTCAGCCATTCCTCAGCTGATGGAAATTCCTTCAGTTTCCAATTTATTGATACCACAAAAGAAGAGATACTATAAATATTTTTGTATAAATAGGTCCTTTTCCCTTTTTAAAATCTTTGAGATATAATCCTAATAATGATATTGTTGCATCAAAGGCTATACACAATATAAGCCCTTTAGGCATAGTTTCAAATTGCTTTCCAGAACGTTTACAATTCCATCAACAGTGTATTAGTGTCCCAGTTTTCCCACATACCTCCAATATTCATCATTTTAATTTTCTCTCATATTAGCCAATTAGCCATGGTGTGAGGGGCAATCTCAGAGTTTTTCTAATTTTCATTTGTCTAATCATTAATTATTTGGAGAACTTTTTTTACACGACTATAGATAGCTTTGATTTCTTTATCTTAAAAGAGTCTGCAGTTATTTTATTTTATTTTTGTTTAAAACCCTTACCTTCCATCTTAAACTCAATACTGTGTGTTGGTTCCAAGGTAGAAGAGTGGTAAAGGCTAGGCAATAGGGATTAAGTGACTTGCCCATGGTTATACAGCTAGGAAGTGTCCGAAATCACATTTGAACCCAGGAGCTCCTGTTTCTAGACCTGTGCAGCTATCTTAAGTGGAATTTCTCTTTCTATCTCTTCCTGCCAGACTTTATTATTTGTATATAGACATGCTAATGACTTATGAGGGCTTATTTTATATCCTGAAACTTTGATGAAGTTATTATTTCAACTAATTTTTCAGTTGATTCTCTAAGAAAGATTCCATTAATTCATGTTTTTACTATTTTTTACTCAATGTGAATATTGTTTCTTTTTTAAAAAATTTTCAAATTATATTTTAATAATTGTTTTCTAACATTCTACAATATGTTTTTTCAATCCCTCATATCTCACCCCCTCCCTGAGGCAGCAGGTAATATGGCATGTGTTATCATGCAATACATATTTCCATGTCCATCATGTTGTGAAATAAAACACATATCATTTATATTAGAAAAAAATTTCATGAAGGAAATGAAGTAAAAAATGGCATACTTCAATTGTATAGCCTTTTGTGTCATGAGTCCTTTGGATTTTTCCTAGATCCTTGCATAGTTTTCTAGTATTTTAAATAGGACCAGGTGATTTGCCCAGATTCACACAGAAAGTAAGAATCTGAAACTGGATTTGAACTTAGGTCTTCCTGATTCCAGACCCAGAATTCTATCTGCTGCATTATATAACTTCCTCCTGCTGGAATGACTCCCTGTTCATGTCTACCTCATAGCATCTCTCTCCTCCTTCTAAATGTAGCCCAAATTTCACATTTCTACATGAAGACTTTCCTGACCTTCTCAACTACAAGTTTCCTCTCTGTATAACTAACTTGTGTTTAGCTACCTTCTATTTTAAAAAATTTATTCTGTCTATATTTATATATATAATTATCACATGATAAGATATATCTGAGAATAGGATTGTTTCATCCCTTGTTGTTGTATCCTTAGCACCTAGGACAGTGCCTGGTACACTCTAAGTGCTTAATATTTGATTGATTGTCTGATTGATAATAAAGAGGCATAATAGTCCCTTGTGCTGCCTTAACATCACATATTTACACAAAATCCTAGGTATAGCTAACAGACAAACTTTTACAATAATATCACTATTATTCAGACTGAGAATCTCAGACATGAGAGAATTATATATTATTTTCATTTTAATGCTGGCCTGTTGTTTACTACCATTTAAAAAAATACCCACCTATAGACCAGAATCAAAATCCAGTAAGTTGCAATTGAAACTAAAAAACAAAAGATTTTGCTTTGTTCAGTCAATGTTGAAATAGGCTCTGCTTCTGAATGAGTCCCAGAATTAAACAGGTGGCAGGGGTAAAAATAAGTAAGTAGATATATTGATAGGGGCAGCTGGGTGGCTCAGTGGATTGAGAGCCAGGCCTAGAGACAGGAGGTCCTAGGTTCAAGTCCGGCCTCAGACACTTCCAGCTGTGTGACCTTGGGCAAGTCACTTGACCCCTATCGCCCACCCTTACCACTCCTGGGCTAAGGATGGTCCCTAGCCCGGATGAAAAAGGAGGAGGGTTGGGCGTGGGGCTAGCAACCCCACCCTGTAAAAACTACATCTGCTAAAGAAACTGCAACCTAAAGTAGGGGCAGCTGGGCTAGCTCAGTGGATTGAGAGCCAGGCCTAGAGACGAAAGGTCCTAGGTTCAAGTCCGGGCTCAGACACTAACCAGATGGGTGACCCTGAGCAACCCATTGCCTACTGGTTGTGGCCCTATGCTCCTAGAATGGAGTCCCAGGGTAAAAAAAAAAAAAGATATATTGATAGATAAATGAATGAATGGATATGTGTATGGTCTTCAAAAAAAATAAGGAAATAAATGCGTCCACCTATCTTCATCACAGAAAGCTAGGTGGCAGAGTAGAGTGTTGGGTTTAAAGTAAGCAAAACTCATCTTCTTGAGTTCAAATCTGACCTCAGATACTTACTAGCTGTGTGAAGTGGGCAAGTCACTGCATCTTGTTTGTCTTAGTTTACTCATCTATCAAATGAGCTGGAGAAGGAAATAGCAAACAAATCCATTTTCTTTGATGAGAAAACCCCAAATGGAATCACAAAGAGTTGGACATGATTAAAACAACTGAACAAAAATCTTCATCAGTATTAAGTACAGGCAATTACCATTATACAAGAAGAAACCCCACTTAAAATTCTCTTCTCTGTGTCACATTCCTTGAAATTAGAAATACCTTTTGATTGTCACTTCCTTTTCCAAAAATATTCTCTGGTTTTTCCTTGCCTACCAAATTAAGTTTCAACAATTGAAAAATGAAGCCCTTAAGCAGATTTCAAGAGTAGAGAAGCAAAGACCGGTCTTCAAAATAAAAGGATTAAAGGATAGAGAAAGGGCAGACATATTGCACTATTTATGTTCATAGACTTGTTTCTTCCTTTGTTATTGCTAGTTATGCCGATCTCTCATGTGTACCTTTGGATGCCATTTGGGAGAATCTGTAGTGTTCTGGGATTTAATGCAATCGATGTCATCTACAAATAGGCACATTTGAAGGACCTTTCCATCTAGAGGGAATCATTCTTCCATAGATTCTGTGCTCATTTGATATTAATCAAAGGATCAATGAATAAAGTTATCTCTGTGGTTGCATCTTTCAAAGGATCTTCATGATTTTTACAAATGCATAGAATGCACTTTATCAAAGGAGAGCCTTCAAGGCATTATTTTGCTCCAACGAATATTTTTTATTGTCGTTCAACAAGAAACACAATGAGATCTTACATTATTTGTACCATTTATTCAATTGCTCCACTGTAAAGATATGGTCTACTGTAGAATATTATTTGTAAAAATTTACTTCTTTTTTTCTCATACCTTCATTAACGTTTTCTCAAACATATAAAGTGTGTGTGTGTGCATGTATGTGTGTGTTATGCCCACATAGCTTGTTGTGTTTATATGAATTTATCTAGATGTGGCTTGAGGGAAAGTGTCAATAGGTATCTTCAGACTTTCTTCCACCCCATCTGCTTTAATGGATTTTTTATGAGTCATAAGGGGAAAAGTATGCTGAGACCACAGTGCTAGTCATTCTGTTTTCCTCAGAGGAGGTACTGAACTAGAATTATATCTGTCCAAGTTCCTAAATATTGTTAGTCTAGTGGAAATAATTTTTAGGTTTAAGCTGTACTCTTGTTCACTAACCTTTTAATTAAGAAGTGTTCCAAACCCCAAAGGCTGGAATTCTTTCCCATCAAAAGCTAATTACACAAAAGTCATCACATACAGTAAATAGCAAAAAAAAAATAATAATAATAAACAAAAACCCAAACAAACAAACAAAAAGCCATTTATCCATGCTGATAGCAATCAGGAATCAGAAAAGGTGTGCAGATAAGAATATGGCAAACAGTACAAGGAAGGAATGCATTATCTTACTAGGAGCAACATAGATTGGTATAACCATAAAAGATAGAAAATCCACAACCTAAAGCAAGGGGAAATTCCTTGAAGTTTCTATCATGATAAGCTAGGGGAAAAAAGACATATCTGAGGCTTGGACTCCACTTGTTAACTTTTTCATGGAGTCTTTCTCTCCTTCTGGGGCCCTCTCCCTGAAGAGAATATATATGTATCTTCTCTCAAAAAAGAAGAATCTCTTTTTCACAAACTCTCAATAACTCCTCCTCTCAAAAAGGAACATAGCATTGAATAATCCACCTCTACCAATGAGTAGAGTCTTACAGAAATAGGCTTGAGTCCCAGGCTACAAAAATGTGAAATATTATAACAAATTTTTTTCTACAAATGAGAAAATAAGCATGTAACTTCTACTTATTATCTCTCAAAGAATAATGTAATTTTTTCTTTATTTTTATTACTCTTTACAATTTCAAATATTTTAAGACTCAATCCCTCAATGCCCTCAAGTTTGTGTTAATTTCACCATAACCTGCTCTGTGTTTACTTGATCTAATTCAACTGTTATTCTTTATATAATTTCTTTATTGCAATTTCTACTTCATCGTGTGACAAATTAGGAACTATAATGTCGGAATGCATATTTGGTGACTTCATTCATTGATGGACAGAATGGTTTGTTAAAGAAATCTTGACAGAAATTTTCCATGTTTTGTCATATTCCTTGTAGTTCTAGCCTTAAATGTTCCCAGGATAATATTAAAATGGGTCATCTGTCAAACTTTCTATAAACATTTCTCCCTCCACTGTCAAGTTTTCTGTAAACATTTTTCTCCTCCACTGTTCCTTAATGCTTTGAAAAACAATTTTGCCCACAATCTTCTACTTACTGAATTTCTCTGTCAAATTTTACAAATAAATTTATATTTTAAGTATTGCTTCCTTCTTATGTCACATCTATGTGCTTGGCAAAGAGAATAAGCAATTATTTGCCGGTTGCAATAGTTCATAGACTCATTTGAACTCTTGGTAGGATTCTATGTATATTGGTTAAATTTCATTAGAAAATTATAGTAGTCTGTGTCAATGTCTATTATTTTATCTGTTTCCCAATTTTGGGTGTCAATAACTTGTTTATATGTTTGTTTAAAGATGTTTTCATAGGAAATAAGGACTAAAAGGACATAGAAAAACTATGTTCAAGATGCAACTTTTACTATGACCAGCCTCTTACATATGCTCCATCCAAGGGATACCAGCTAACAAAGTACCAAGAGACCTTACAAAGTAGAAGAAAATATCATGATACTGATCTAAGGGTAGTGTTATAAGAAGGGTGCAGTCTATTTTTATCAATATATTTAAAAGCTACTGTGGAATTACAGAACTCTTTAAAACACTTTTTTATCAAATCAAGTTATCTGAAGAGAAAGGGAGAGAAAGAGAGAAAGAAAATCTAAGTTTAAAACTGAACAGTATGGATTGAAAAGCTTTTTCTTTCATTCAACTGCTTTACCCATCCCAGCTCACGCCTTCCAGGAAGTAGGTCAAAAGACTTGATGCTCTAACATACCATGGTCAAGTTGAACTGAATCATAATTGTCAAAGGATAATTCAACTTTCTCCTCTGGCTCCAGATGAAAACTTTGTCACAGAAGGAAAGTCTCCTAGGAATAAAGAAACTTATTTAAGTTCTTTTGCTGTTTCAAGTGAGTATTTTTAAAACCTACATTCATATTCTGAAATTGGGTTGGGGGCGGGGAGAGTGTAGTGTGTGTGTATGTGTAGTTGTCAAGGTCCAGTTTTGTGATATGCATTTTCCCCTGCTTATTTCACTTCTACAGGAAATTCTTGCATGTATTGATTGAAGGCAGCTGTGAGCTGTGACACATGAGAGCAGTTCACACAGCTGTAGCACTTGGTAAAACTAAAGTTAAATCCCTCTTCACCCCTCTCCTCTCCAGTTCCTCTGTCACCATGAGCTTCACTCTGTTTTCCCCTTCCTACATATATCCTAATCCCCTCCCTCTGAGAAGAGGGAAGGTGTGGTTTAAAGACCTATTTTTTTTCTTGGTCTAAATTGAGGAAGGAAAGGCTCACAGGATGAGAAAATGAGCCCAGAAAGGACTGAGGTTTGCCAGAAGCTAGTTTGAGTTAGCTTAACAAAGTATGTGCCTCCTCTCTCTCTCTTTTTCCTGTCTCTTCTCTCTATATGTCTTTCTGTCTCACTCTAACTCTCAATTGATTTGAATTGGTTACTCATCCTTCCCATTACTATTCAGGGAAATTATTGAATTATTATTTTAACACTGTCAACAACCCACCCACCCCCTTCCCCTACCCTCACCCCAAAAACCAAAACATGTGAGAAGAGACTCCATTTCTGCCTTAAAAGCAAGGCACCAGAGAGACTGGCCAGCCTTTGAATCTGAGCTGGTGCCAAAAATCCATTGCAGTAGCTTTCATCAAGACTTTGTGTACTTTTCCATTATGAAGGACAGAGCTACTGTTTAGTTTTTCCAATTCCACGTTACTGTAATAACTTGAAAAGTTTAGCATAGATTTCTGCTTCTTCATGGATGTATTTATATATACTGTTTATATTCAGGTATGCAACAATTGGATTCTAGTGGAACTCCATCTATAGTTATAGGGAACATCATAAATGGGAGCTCTTTGAGGATAAAAATTGTCTTTCTTTCTGCTCATATTTGACTCCCTAGAATTTACCACTGTACCTAACACCTAGCAAAGCTAAATAAATGTTTGTTGGTTTGACCTTTGCCCAAAAATTTTTAAGGAAATGGATACGAAGAATTAACTCTGCTTTCCCTCTGTAGATTTTTTTAAAAGAAAAAGTAACAATAACTAGAACTAGCAAACATTTAATGGCTGCCTTGGGAGTTGTAGGGTTTCCCTTGCTTGCATTCTTCAGGAAAAGTCTAAATGACCCCTTCCTGGAGATATTGTAGAGATGATCTTTATATAGGTATAGGTTGGACAAGATGGTCATTAAGGTCTCTTCCTATGCTAAGATTCTATACTTTCGTGAAACCATGATTCCCATTAGAATTGGGTTTATCATTTTATAACTCATAAAAGCAGGAGAATAAACACCTTTAGCCATTTCTAGAAGCTTAAACACTTTTCCCCATCTTCAGCATACTCTTGGGAAATTTAAGTGGAGCATTTTTGTGGCAGCAGAGACAATCTGAAAAGAGAAAGATTCAAATTATCAAGAATCCCTTCTTCTCCTCCCCACCCTGACTCTCTTTCTGATTTTGCTCATCACTTTTTCTCCCTGTCTCTCAACTATTTCCACCCCTTATAAGTCAAACTTTTTAGGCTATATAGGACTAGTAACCACAGGGGAATAGCTCAATGGAGGTGGATGACCGTAGCAGCAACAAGCAGGCCATTGATGGTAATGATGATGAGTGAGGTCAAAGAGTGAGACTAGAATGACAACCAAGAAGGAAGGGTCATTTGGCTCTAAACTAGAGACCAGATAAAGTAGGGCAGGGGAATGAGCCAGGACAAAGATCCATAAGAGTGAGGCACAGATGGGCAGGCTTTACAGGAACTCTAAAAATGTCTAACATTCCCCAGGCAGGCTTTGTCTTCTTCCTCACATCAAACTGAACACTGATTCTAATTGTCTCCAGTTTCATTCTCTCTCTGATGATGTGTGTGAGAATTTATACATCTTTACTGTGTCCCACTGAGACCAAAGAATCATCATTTCCCTCTCTTTTTTAGTTTGAGAAAATGAAGGCATAATGCTCAGTTATTTTTCTAGTCCTAGAAGAGAAAAAAAGCCCAGTACATAAAAAGGAAAATGCCCCAGATTCTGATGCCATGTCCTTGTAACAGAAACTCCTTCTTTTAGGAAAAGGTCTCACTGAGGCTCAGTGAATGGGGAGAACAGCAGTGGGGGGAGGAGCATTTCCTTTCATCCTTATCTTACAATCATTTGCAAAAAGCTATGTGAGTTAGGGGAAAATATCAGGAGGAGAATTTAGAATGCTTATTCTGGGCTTTTAGGGCAGGGTAACCTTTCTCCCTAGACACCAATGATAATTAGGAATAATGGGGAAATAAACGTAGAGAGAGGGATGTGACAGCTTAATAGGATTTGGGGCTGATCTACATCATTAATTTAGCCAGGGATCCTCCAGCCTTTACTTTAGTATCAAGAACTACAATATGTTGCTCTTTTTTTGATATATCTACAAATCAAATGAGAAAAAAATCCATTTAAAATCTTCATAGTAATCCTGTGAGATGCAATTGTTTTCTTTATTTTACACAGGAAGAAACTGAAGTTCAAAGGTTTTTAGGGGCTAACAAATTCACTCTTCTAGTAAATATCTATAAAGCACTTTGCAAAGTTTAAAAACTATGAATTTCAGTGGCAACTGAGTGGCTTAGTGAATTGAGAGCTGGGCCCAGAGACCTGGGTGCTGGGTTCATATCTGTCCTCAGACACTTCCTAGCTGTGTGACCCTGGACAAGTCATTTAACCCCATTGCCAATCCCTACCACCCTTCTGCCTTAGAATGAATACACAGTACTGATTTGGAGAAGGAAGATAAAGGTTTAAAAAAAACCTCTATGAATAGCAGCCACTTTGACATCATGATGATGATAGTGTTGATGGTGTTGTTGATGTTGATGATGAAGATGTTGATGATGATGATAGCAGGTAGGTGGTACAATGAATAGAACTCCAGATTGGAACTCAGGAGGACCTGTGTTTATATTCAGGCTCAGATACTTACTAACTATATGGCCCTGGGCAAGTCACTTAATCCTGTTTGCCCCAGTTTCCTCTTCTATAAAATGAACTGGAGAAGAAAATGATAAACCACTCCAGTATCTTTATCAAAGGACTTGTATAAAATAGGATCACAAAGAGTTGGACATGACTGACCAACTAAAGAACAACAAACAAAAATTATTATTATTATTATATCACTTTTATCATGTCAAAGAAGCAGAGGAGTTATAGCTATTCTTTACAAATTAAAGCACTCTCTGAGAATTCTAGGGGTGGAAATCAGCTACCACAATTGAGACCTAAAACTCTTAGATCATTTTATTTGTACTTTGGCTTAATTCATTACTGAAAGAAAAAAAATGGACAAATGAGAAAATCTAATGTAATTGCCCCCGGTGTTTTTTTGGTCATAAATATGTTTTCATGTCTATGATATATATGTATATATAATATGTGCACATAGGTGATATGTAATATATTATGTGATGGGGAACACTCTGAATAATAGAAAAGGTTTTTTTCCCTAATATATCAACTCAGTCAGAAACAGGATTCCTTTACAGCTCCAAGTTATCTTAAAGAATAGCACCAGAAAATCACAAACTCTCTTAGATGAAAAGAAGTCATCTAGTCTGATCTTTCGCATCACAAAATTTTATCTGTTTAGGCCTAAACTTGACTGGCAAAGAAAATCTGGAAATAAAAAGCTAGCCACACTTTATAAACACCATATTGTGAAAATGGGAAAGGAACCAAATCTATTTCCGTATTGTGTGATTGAGGTTGTCTACCTTCATGTTATATACCTTGTTGTCCAAGCTTTGATGTAATAGAGCAGAAATCTACAGTTCATTTCATCTGTAAGTATGCACATCTTTGACAGATATTACAAACAGATATTGAATTAGGGCCAAAGTTGAACAAAGAAGAGATGGGATGAATTGCCTTTGGAGAGCCATACCATTCTTTTAATGACTTCCACCTACTCTTTGAATCAGTGTTCCATGTTCTAAATAGAAATACCTTTCCAGTGTTTTTTGTTTGACTGTGAGTCATGGAACATTATAGTCTTCAAAGAATTCAAGTTAGCAACCAGAGGACAATGGAGAGGTGCACAGAGGGTTTAACATAAGGTTTTGTTGTTCTGTGATTTTCAGTCATGCCTGACTCCTCATGACAGCATTTAGGTTTTTCTTGGCAAAGATATTGGAGTGGTTTGCTATTTTCTTCTCCAATAAGTAGGTAACAACTCATTATAAAGAATTAAATACAAAGTAAATCAGAGTAAAAAATATCATCACAGAAATTTATGAGCTGAAAGAGAAGTTGGGGTGGTCATTAGTAAGAATGAAAACATCTAGTCAGCATTCCTTCTGCTCCATTGGTATCTTGAAATGTCAAGAGGAAATATAGAAAGCCCTCAAACATCTAAGGTCCCTCCTCTCATTTCTTCCATGGGAAGAAAAGAACAACGTTTACCCAGGATATGGAGGCATAAATGGGATTTTAATATCTATATCCATAGTCAGAGGGAATATCCACCCAAGAGTCATTTGGGTATTTGAGGACCCATCTTATCAGATAGTTTACCTCTATGTATGGGAGTTTCTGATTAGACTTCCCCCTTTTTTTAACAGCTATTTTGAAGTAGCCCTAAAGGGACACTATGTCCATGACATTGGAACCCAACATAATGTCCTAGAAAGCATTTTTTTCTCAGTGTTTTCAAGTGGTTTTTTGAGGATTCTAGAAAACCACACCCTATTGGTCCCTTTTGAGAAAAACATTTTTTAAATAGGTGGTCCTTACCAAGGTTAGGTTTTCTTGGAAAAAGTTCTTATTCTAGATGAGAACTTCAAAGATTTATTCTTTCTTTCTTTCTTTTTTTTTAAACCCTTGAACTTCGGTGTATTGTCTCACAGGTGGAAGAGTGGTAAGGGTGGGCAATGGGGGTCAAGTGACTTGCCCAGGGTCACACAGCTGGGAAGTGGCTGAGGCTGGATTTGAACCTAGGACCTCCCGTCTCTAGGTCTGACTCTCACTCCACTGAGCTACCCAGCTGCCCTAAAGATTTATTCTTGAATGCACCTTTTCAAATGGTTTCAACAGTCTCTCTTGAAATTTAGTGCTTACTTTTCCCCTGATAATGAAGGTGTGATTATCCCTCACTCAAGGGCCATGCCAACTAAGAACCAGCATGGCATGGGAGTTAAGGTGCCATACTTAGAATCAGGAAGGTCTAAAACTTGCCACTTATATAAGCTACTTAAATTATTCAACTTCTCTCATCCAACAACAACAACAACAACACAATAATATTGATACTAATTACCTGTGAGGTTCAAATGAGATTATGCATATAAAGTATTTTGCAAACTTTAAAGTACTATATTAAGATCATCAATGTATATTGGCACGGATGAGTAAGCAGCTCAGCAGATGGTCCATAGCATCCTTGGTGTGTTTATACTCATGTTTCCCTAAATTTAGAGAAACACAATCTGTCCAAAGGTGACTAAACCATACAAAGGGTAATTTGGAGGAAGCTAACAAAATTGAGGTCAATGACCTTTTTCTTCCTGATGGGAACCTAAGGGCCTGGTTCATACACCCACACATAGCCTGTCTTCCTACTCTCCTAAAAAGAGTAATTTCTATTTGCAACATCAAAAGTCCCTACAAAACATTAGGAAATCCTTATCCCTAGGGTCTATTTTGAGTCCTTTACTAAGTGAAGAAATAGGATCCTTTTCACATTCATTGAATCAAACTTAAAGTCTCCTATGGGCCATTTTTCAAAAGTGAAATTTGTTTCTATGTATTTTAGGCTCTCTTAACCCCTGGTGTTTTCCGGACTCTAGCCATAGCTGTTCTACAAGCTATGACCCATTCACTCCTCCTTTCAAATATCTTTTTGCCTTTTCAAAAAATCTCCAGGGTGTTTTTCCTTCCCCAAGTTATTTCTCCCATTGGATTTCTTTTTTTCCACTGGCACTATACAGGGCCACAAAAGCAAATTTCACAGAACTCTATAATATCTGGGATGCTCCACAAAAGAATAAAGAAAGCATTCTCTTATTTGAAATTTAGCCTTCTTCTCCTTCTTCTCCTTCTTCTCCTCCTTCTCCTCCTTCTCCTGCTTCTCCTTCTTCTCCTACTCCTTCTCCTTCTCCTCCTTCTCCTTCTCCTCCTCCTCCTCCTCCTCCTCTTTCTTCTTCTTTCTTCTTCTTCTTCTTCTTCTTCTTCTTCTTCTTCTTCTTCTTCTTCTTCCTCCTCCTCCTCTTCCTCTTTCTACTGTTCCTACTAGATCTTAAGATCCCACGTAGAAAATTTTACAAGAATGACTTGGAAATCCATATTTTTTAATAAAGCTGACCTTGAAGGAAGACAGGTTAAATTTGAGTCCCACTTTTAAACATGTAATGGTTTTTTTTCCCTTGATCACATTCATCTCACTCACTCTAATCTCACTTAACCTCTCAGGGCTTTAAAAATCTCTAGAAGACTATAATTTGTAGAGAAGATGCCAACCTGTATGGGTGGGGGGAGTGGGGCTTCTGGGGTAGGAATTTTCTATTTTAATGAAATGTCAGGTCTGGGCCCTATCTTTATCCCATTAAAATGGAAGGGGGGAAAAAAGAAACCTGAAATACTCTTTTCAAAAAGGATGACACCAACAATTATAATCAAATATTCTCTAAAAATAAACTAGATTCTAAAAAGTAAATAGAGCATGCAGAACTAGATTTGCATTAAATACAAATTTAGCTTAATTTGGGGGTCACTATTCAAAAGAACATGAATCCCTCCTGTTCTTTTCCTATTAGATTTCATTTCAGTAAGTTACTGATACCTCCCATCAGCTCCAGTCATTTCTTCTTTCAGAAAAGTAGATTCTTTCTTCTGTACTCATGTGTGGCACAACTTTTATAAGACTGGAATCTTTTGAAGCTTCTAGTTTGAACAAAATGATATCTTCCCATCTCTGTGATGATTCTAATGAATCTATTTTGTCAAAATGAGAGAGAGAAAATGAACCTTCATCTAACCTATTGCACCTTTAGTTTTTCTGGCAATGAGAATTAGTTATGCACAAGTTGATTAGAATTTAGAACACCTCATTGGAGCATTCTATTAGGGCCACCATCTGGAAGAAGCAGATCTAACAATTTTGATATAAAACCATGGGAATGCTAACATTTTCAGAACAATTCAACTTTGACCTTGCATGTACTCACATGAACCAAAACATAGTGAACTCAAGCCACATGGTTGACCATAAATTTTCTCAGGAGCTAATGGAAATCAATTTCACTCTCTGCTCATCTCAACTCCAGAGGCTTTTGGGTTATTGGTTTCTCAGGCTACAACTATATATATTCTTCATATACTAATAATTGTGCATGGAGAAATAAACAATATCTTAACAGCCTAGAAAGGCATCAGAGACTATGTTTCACATTCTTGTGGTTGTTTCAAATGTGAAACATTTTTGGTAATCTCCCCTTGGGGTTTTTAAGTCTTTGATTAGGTCACTACCACGTCCTTTCTGTTCTGCACAGAATAAGCTCCACATGGTTTAATATCTTCACATAAATCACATTATTAGAACCTGAGAGCATTCCAGTTGTACTTTGTTGCATCTTAAAAGAAATGAAGTCCCTTCTGAAATGCACTGGCCAGAAAAGAATGTAATGTTCTGGGTGAGGCTGGTTTAATTCTCTTTTATAATTTGGATAAAGGCTTTTCAGTCAAAGTCCTGAGTTACCCATGGTGGGAGGCATTTACATGTATTTTATTGGTTTAAAGTCTTTTTTCTTTTCATTAAGTACTGCTTGCCTCCTCCCCACCTTGCTTACAAAATGTAAATAAGTAAACAAATAGCACCTCCATGCCTACAAAACTAGATCTGCTTTCAGAGCTGGATTTTTTTTGTTGTTGCAGTTTTGTCTTGTTTTTGAAGGAGCATTGGCTCTAGAGTTAAAGGACCTGCATTTAAACACTGCTTCTGACTGTCACTGCTTGTGTGGCCTTGGATAAGTTCATTTAATGTCCCTGAGCCTCAGTGTAGTTGTCTGTAAAATGAAAAGGTTGGAAGAGCTTGTCCCTTCCAGTCTTAGATCTGTGATAAAGATAATTTTAAGGTGAAAGGGCTTTACATCTAAAGAGCAGAGTTTATATTTATTTTCTAGAACCAAGAATGAGTCCTTGGATTTTAATGAGTAGAAGAATTACACATGATCAAATCCAAAGGAAAATTATCTTGATAGCAATATGGAGGATGGACTGCAGTGGAAAGAGATTTCAGGCAGGGAGATTAGTTGAGGGGTTGTTGCAAATTTCCTTCTTTTGTGGTATCATCCTCATTCCAGTTACCCAGGCTCAAAATCTCCTCACTTCCTCCCTCTCACTCACTGCATAAACCCAATTCATTTTCATATTTTTTCTTTTAAATATTCGCAGTATCTCTCATATAGGTCCACTTTTCTCCTCTCATAATTATCATCCAAGTAAAGACTCTCATCATCTCTGATCTGGATGACTGCAATCTTCTAATTGTTTTCCCTGACTCATCTCTCTTCACTCTAATTCCTCCTCCACTCCACTCAGCTGCCAAAGTGATGTTGCTAAAGCATGGGTTTGATGATACCATTTCCCTGCCCCTTTCTCAACGAAATCCATTTATTCCTTATTATCTTCGGTATCAAATATATAGGATGTTTATGTATACATGTGTATGTGTGTATATATACTATAAACATATGTATATATGTGCATACATGTATGCATCAATATGTAGAGCTAGTTATACATACACAGTGTATGTACACATTTGCATCTAGCTGGGGTTTATTGTATATGTATACACACATATTTATGTATTCAAATAAATATATCTATATGTATATAGGCGTATACACACAAACATACATATTCATACACATACACACACATGTACACATGCACATATATGCACAGATAGAAATAGATACACGTAGCTGTGTGTTTATTGTATGTGTATTGCACATGTATACACACATTTGTGCATACTCATAAATATATCTATATATGTCTATATGTATAAATATGATACTGAGGTAATAGGGAGTCAATGGAATTTATTAAGTATATATATACACACATATAAACCAAGTACATATATAGTTTATTAAAATAATATAAAAGAAAGATGTCAAGAGAAGATATAAGAAATATTATACATTGAGTTTATATATATATTAAATTTATTGGATATATATACATATGTATGTGTGTATATATATATATATATACATATGTATATGTGTGTGTATAGATAGATAGATAGATAGATAGATAGATAGATAGATAGATAGATAGATAGATAGATATTCTGGATTCTTCATTTTCACTTACTCTCTATATCAAGTCTATTGCCAAGTCCTATTGATTCTACTTTTGCAACCTCCCTTTTTTGTATTCCTTATCACCTCCAACACAGTAGCCACCCCATTGCAAGCCTTCCTCATCTCATGCCTGGACTACAACGATAGCATCCTGGTTGGTCTGCTTGCCTGAAGAGCTTCCCTACTTTAGACCATCCTAAAGATCCAGTCTGACCATGTAACCTCCCGATTCAATAAACCACAATTTCTCCCAATTATTTCCAGGATCATAAAGTCTTCTGTTTTGCCTTTTTTTTTTTAAACACTCACCTTCTATCTTAGAATTCATACTGAGTACTGGTGCCAAGATAGAAAAGAGTAGTAAGGGCTGGGCAATTTGGGGATTAATTGACTTGCCCAAGGTCATGTAGCTAAGAAGTGTCTGATGTCAAATTTGAACCCAGGACCTAGCTATCTACCCACTGCACCACCTAGCTGCCCCCGTTTGGCTCTGAAAGTCCTTCTTATCTTTCTAAACTTTCCTAATTTACTCTCCTCCATGTCCTTTATATCCAGTCCAGCCCCCAAACACTCCATCTCTATACTCCAAGCCTTTTTCTAGTTGTCCTTTATGTCTATGATGCTCTCTCCCTTCTTGTCTGGCTTCTTTTGTTTCCTTCAAATTTCAATCAAAATCTCACCTTCTGCAGAGGTCTTTTTTGGTCCTCATTTCCATCACCATCACCACTACTGGTAATACTTCTGAGATTATCTGCCATTTACACTGTGGGCATCTTGTATGTATCTCATTACTTACAAGTTATCTGTTCATTAGACTGATTGCTCCCTGAGAAAAAGGACTGGTTCTGTCTTTCTTCTGAATTCCAGCCTTTAGCGCAGTGCCTAACATGGAGTCAGCACTCTGAAAAAGTATACTTTACATACTCTGAAAATCATTTCTTAGCAGCTAAGATCAAGGGTCTTAAACTGAAAAGTGTAAAAACAGGCATTAAAGACAAGTTGCCTCAGGGATGAACGCAGTCCAACCAAATCCTTCAATCCAGAATAGAGCCAGATCCAGGAGGACCAGATATGGAATCTCATCTGATTTCTGAGGCATTAATTCCAATCCCTCTCTTTATACCTTTTGAGAGTCTCATACATGTTTGGGACTCAAGTGATTTTGTTTTCTTTCTTTCCCAGAGATTGCTCAATCTAGTTTTGGTTGAATTAGGAACTCCATTGGAATTGCCCCAGGGGCATTTGGGGAGCTCTGACTGCAGGGATCCAGAAAAAATTCTCATTTACACTGCCAATAAGATTATCCTAAGTGTACATGGAGCCCTGGAGAAATTTTTGGTGTGTCTGTGTGAGATACATGGAGGTGTTTTATCTAGACTTCTACTTGCTCTGTATCCTAGAAGGAATTGTGAAAGAATTTTCACCCAGGACATTATTTTCTCACATGAGAGTGAATGGGTGACTGCAAGTTGGTTCCAGATCTCTAAGCCCTGTGTTGTGAACTTTAAAAGTTCTAGGATTTAATTTGAGACTACCATTTCCCTCTGAAAGGAGTTTAGTTTCTCCTTTGCTTTTACTCCATTTCCTCCCTTCTATTTGTTTTATTTAATGTTCATTTTTTTTCTCTTCTTGTTTTTATTTCCTTGGGTTGAGTAAGCTACTTTATATACTAAGCAGGTAGTAAACTCTGATATTGTAAAATGTTTGTTTGTTGTATTTGTATAATTGTATTTGAGGGTATTAATGATCTCTAAGTTTATCAGCTATGGCAGGCTAACCATTATCCAGAGGGAGGGCATATTTAAAGATTTTGCCACATTTACTATTTGAGACTCTTTAGTGGAAGAGATGGAGAAACACTTGAAAAAACATCGTTTGAACTTTCTGGAGACCCTAAAACTGTAAATATGGTGAAATGTGCTAGATATGCTCAAACCAACTTGCTAAGGATAGGAAATATTTAAACGAGAGAAGTGTATTCCTGAGGCCATCTTCATCTTTGCACTTCCTGATCCCAGTGGACCATAAAGGATCTTTGTATCCTATTTCTGGCACTGGGATCCAGTACTGGGTGCCATTTTGGTATACAAACCCTATGTGGGGTTGGGAGTCTGGTGGGAAGCTGGAGGGTTGGTGGTGGGGAAGAGCTGAGTCAATTAAAAGAAAAGAAAACTTACAGCTTGCATTCTTTACCTTCACTTGTCAAGTTGGTATCATGTAGTTTTGAGACTTCTAGTGATGAATGGAGAAGGGTTGATCTGTCTCCACCCTGCTATTTTGGTGGCCATGACTCCAGACAGGAATAATTGGCTCAATTATGGCCATACCAGTGGCATGTGCCTGGAGGTATTGTACAGTGCTGAGCTGAGGTGAAATAAGTCACCTAATTAATAGTCCTACATCTGCCTTATATTCTGCTGAGGGTTAAGTATTAACCTCCTTATAGATTGTAACAATAGTTATAAATCAAATTACTGAATCCTGTTTGGTTTTATCTCATCAAAAATGATTGTGTGTCCTTTCTGTAGTATTTCTTTTATGTGTTGTAATAAATTCCTTGTCCAATAATTTGACTCAGATTATCTGGTGAGTATATATTTTTTCCTCTGCTTTTAGAAAAAATTCTTTAGATATGATACAATTTAGTATAAAAAATTATCCCTGGGGTGTCAGGGTGGGTATTTAATGAGAGAAATGATGTAAGAGCAAGGACCTTAACCTCTTTTGTAGAGGTAGGGTACCCCAGGATTGAACCTAGTCCAACTGCATGCTTAGTTCCTGAACAGATGGAGAAAAATATCATAGCCCACTGATCTAGTAGCAATTTTCTCATGATTAGACTAGTAAAATACTAAAATCTTATGAATAAAATGTACCACGTTAAAATCAGATATGAAGTTATGTCCATTTTACTATTCATGGAGTCTTGGAAGTATTCATTGCTCATTTATTTATATTTTTAATGAATTAAATTGAATTATTTTACAAGAATCTATTGCATTTCTACACTGTGCCTAATACTATGCTCAGACAGACCAACATATTAAAGTTTACTACCTCCTTAAGTTTATATTCTACTGACTGAGACACCATATATAAAGATAAATACAAATTACAGAATAGGTAGATATAAAGTTATTTATGATGCCATAGAGGAAGAAAATTGGCCATTGGAGATATTAAGAATGACCAAGTTTAGGAAGTGGTACTTGATTTGGGAGGGGTGGTTGACTTTTGATTTTATTTAAAAATTCATTTTGTTAATATATTTTAATTTAATTATAGTTAGATCTCATCATCATGTCCAGGCTAAACTCCCTTATGATGAAAAAAACCACATACACACACACACACACACACACACACACACACACTGCATCTGACAATGTATGCAATTGACTGTACTAATCATCCCCTACCTTTCTCTCTCATGATGGGGGAGTTATGTTTCCTTATCTCTTCTAGGAGGATGAATCCTCAAAGGGTGCTAGGGATTTCAAGAGGCATGGGTGTGAAAAGAATGTATTCCAGGCATTGGGGACAGCCTGTACAAAGACACAGAGACAAAAGATAGAATGTTGTCTACGTGAAATGGCAAGAAAGCCAGGTTGGCTGGAACACAGAGTACATGAAGAGGAGTAATGTGCAACAGGATGGAAAAGGTGGGCTGGAGCCAGATCATGAAAGCTTTCAAGTCAAACTGAAAAGTGAATTTTATCCAAGAGACCATAAACTTGGGTGTATGAAATCCCCAACTATAAGGAGAAGTTTTGAGGATCAAGAGATGAATTCTAAGTCCAGTACTGAATTACTTGAGAAATGAATGACCTAGGGACTAGTTGATAAGGAACTCCAGAATCTGGATATGGCAATATATCTGGGTGGAAATAATCCTGAGGGAGAAGTTGGTGAATAATAGCATCAAGAAAAAGGCCTTAAAGTGGGGTTGTTTTTTTATCAATCCTCCTGGTCATGGGGAAGAAGGTAGAGAATAATATAGGGGGACAGAGAAGGGGGCAAATGGAAGGAAGATGAGAGCAACCAAAAAGGATAGATTGAGTCCTAAAGAGAGAAGTCAAGGATGAGTATTTTAAGGAGGAAAAGATTTTCATAATTTCAAGAAGACAGGACTATGAGAAGATATATAAGATAAGATGTTGTTAACAATAAACTTACAATATGTTAACAAAATATTAAGAACAGGGAGTCAGAGAGCAAATGGAAAGAGTGGGATGAATGAGATAGGAACACAAAAAGGGTAGGAAATGATGAACAGGGATAAGGGAATGAGGAGTTGTAAGAGAAGGAAGTTTTTGCCTGAGCAAGCTTTTATTTTGAATTAAAGAAATTCAGAGATGAGAAAGATAATTTGCTAGCCATAGGACAGTAGATTATCACATCCTTCCCAAAAGGAAAGGGAGCAGTGACCCATATCACAGATAGCATAATGACTTGTTTTCTTTTTCTTTCTTTTTTTTTGGTCTGGGGCAGGATGGAATAAAGCTCTGGATCTGGGCCAGTTCTGGTAACCAAAGAGCTCAGTGGTTATGAGATATCTTGTGGAACCTAATGTCAAGATGTTTATTGTCTCATCCATGACTTATGGAAGTCAGAGGAATTTATTCATACTGCACACTCCACCTCATCCCTCCACAAAGAGAACTCATCCCCAGGCACCAGATTGTGAATATATATAGATTTTTTTAGAACATTCTTGCCTAGATGTTCTCTTGTCCTTAAAACATTCTAACTTCTCTTCTAACTTCTCCAAGAGAGGAGAAACAATCCTTGCTCATGAAGGCAAAAATAATTCAGGGCCACCAGATCTCTGCCCCAAGAAGGGAAACATAAGAGGTGCAAAATTTTAATACATAAGCTCTTTTAGCACATTAGAAAAAAAGGAAAAGGTATGCAAGTTCGGATGCTGGCTAAGGCATGAGGAAGAGGAGATTTGCATTCCAGGTGACTGTGTAGACAGGATGTAACCTATTATTTTATTTCTTCTCTTTCTAGCCCTTAAAAACCCTTTCAACTTATTCTTATCCCTTTCCTTCTCTAGGGCTTCCCTTGCCCTCCTTCTCTAAATATCAATACTTCCACATGACTGAGTAATAATCTCAGGGCTATATTCTCTCAGTTCAATGGCTCTGCCTTTTCAACACTTCAGTTATTTGAAGGGAGAAAACGTAGGAGGAGAGAAAACCTTGACCTTGGAAGGTGATTAAGATTTGCTACAATTTCTGCTCCTATATCCCCTACTGCTAATATTACCATGATTTTTCTAATTAAACTGCTTTGCTCTCACCACCATAAGAGGTGGGAGAAAATGATTTGTTAATGGCAGTTGGAAGAAAGAAGTAATATTCAGTGGGATAGGGCAGAACTGATTACAATATCTTGGAACCAGTGGTAATACTAAAGGAAAGAGTGTTCCTTTCCATTTTTTTTTGTTCGTTCTGAATCCGAGATTCACCAGCTTCAGACAGTCTTAGTGGAAACTCTTGATGAAATCTCAACTTGTATTTTTGGAGAATTTCCTGAATCCATAATGGGCTAAGTGACTTGCCCATGGTCAGGAAATTATATGTTTGAACCAAAGTCTTCCAACTTCAAGATCCACCTTTCTATTCCCCTACATCATATTATTCCATTACCATAAACCCTAAAGAGATGTTAAATAAGCTATTTTTATAAATTGTCATAATAATTTAACATTTTCTTCAATAGTGTGACTTACTGTTCTACCCATCCTATTCCCCATTTAATAGTACTCACTCTGATTCTCTCCTAAGGTTAAAAGCATTTCCTAGAGCACTAGAGCACTCTGTTATAAGATTTCCTTTCTTACTGATCACTCTAAATAGCTTACTTTCTCTCTATTCAGTGCAGCCTGATATAAGCTCCTTGAAGGCAGGGACCATATTTGTACCTTTCTTTGAATCTACAATATTTAGCATAACTTCTGATACATTTTTTAAAAAGTGTTTGTTTACTAATTGATCAATCTCATATTTCTCTTTAGCAGCACATATGGTAAAATCTTAGTTACATTTGAATTTGGGTTAGTTTAGGCCCTGGAGTATTTGTTTGATTTTTTTTAATTGCAGCCTGTCTTTAGAGCAAAGAATAAAAATTAAGAATTTAACTGATATTTGATTTTTATTCAAAAGAGAAAAATGTGGTGGATAGAATGTTGGGCCTAAAATCAAGGAGATTCATCTTCCTGTATTCAAATAAGGCCTTAAACTGTGTCACCCTGGGCAAGTCACTTAACCTTGTTTGTCTCAGTTCCTCATTTGTAAAATGAGCTGGAGAAGAAAATGGCAAATCACTTTAATATCTTTGCCAAGAAAGCCCCAAATGGTGGAGAATGGCTTAACAAGTTGTGGCATATGATTATAATGGAATACAATTGTGCCATAGAAAATGACAAATGATCACAAAAAAATCTGGAAAGATTTATATGAAGTGATGCAAAGTGAAGTGAGCCGAACCAGGATAATGTTGTACACAGTAACTACAATAACATACAATGATCAACTTTGAATGAATCAACTATTCTCAGCAATGTTAGGATTCAGAATAACTCCAAGGGACTTAAGACAAAAAAAAAGGCTATGCCAAAGAAGGCATCGATGGAGTCTGAATTTGAAGTATACAATTCTCCTTTTTATTTCCTTCCTGAATTTTTCTCCAGAGTAATTGATATCTCTTCTTGTACAACATGACAGACATGGGAATATTTATTGTACAATTTATGTCATATTGCTTGCCATCCTGGAGATGAGGAATGGTTGAGAAGAAGAGAGAATATAGATTGCAAAATATCAGAAAACAATTATAAAAAATTGTATCAACATATAAAAATCATTTTCACTGATAAAACAAATAGGAAAGAAAGAAGAAATAAAGAAAGAGAAAGGAAGAAAAGAAAGAAAGAAAAGAAGAAAGAGAGAGAGAGAAAGGAAGGAAGGAAGGAAGGAAG
>NC_058132.1:620813124-620831740 GCF_016433145.1 Gracilinanus agilis | reverse complement strand
AGGAAGGAAGGAAGGAAGGAAGAAAGAAAGAAAGAAAGGAAGGAAGGAAGGAAGGAAGGAAGAAAGAAAGAAAGAAAGAAAGAAAGAAAGAAAGAAAGAAAGAAAGAGGTAGCATAGAGAAAGAAACAAAAAAAGAAACAAAAAAAAAAGAAAAAAACAATGGTATTATGAAGAGTCAGATGTGACCAAAAAACTACTGATCAACAACAAAACAGAAAATTCCACAATATGTCCTCGGTTCAGTACATTATCAATTCTCATTATTTTCTGGATCTATTTTTTTGCAAAATACGAATTGAAATTCAGAAAAAAATCAAGATCCTTAGGGATTATGGAATTTCAATTCATTGAAGAGAAATTCCAAACACCCAGAATTGCTTCTATTCACTTTTCTTTTCCTGCATATAGTTATGCTGGAAATGGTCACACCATTGTCAAGGAATCACATTCCTCTAGAAATGCTCCTTCATGGACTATATGTCTTTTTTTGGAAATGATTTTCAGCTGAGGGCTTAAGAGAGTTCATTTTTCTCCCATATGATGCTGATCTTTTCTTGGGCCAATTTGTTGCTGATTCTTTGCATGTAGCAGATGTTCCTTGTTTCCCTTCTCAGAGGAAACTCGAGGCTGCCCTTTGGTAGACATGTGGCTGGGGCTGGCCACCCAGGCTGTCCAGGGTAATACGTGGTCTGCCTGACTCAAGCTCTGGCACTTGTAAGCATTCCGTGCACCTGATATCTTTCTCTTCTTCATCTGGGACCTTCCAGGACTTCTGCCAATAGACCATCTCTTATACAACTCATCATCGCTAGGGCATATCCTATAAGTTGACTTTTCCAATAGCATTAGTTGAGCTAATGCTCTCTCTTACTAGTAAGAATGACATAAATGTGGTTAATCTGTGGCTATAGAACAGAACAAAGATAATTGATTGTACCTGGCCCTGGACTATGGTTTCATTAAAAGCAGATTCTACTGAATTTATCTAACTAGTTACAGATGATAAAGACCATCTTTCTTTATACGACAATGAAAATGTTGTAAGGGATATTGGCAAAAAAAATGGAATCTTATCCAGAGGATGTGGCAGTTTGGGAGTTTGATTTTGTTTTAAAAAGAATATATGTCTGGGATTGGGTATGGTGTGACCTGGAATTTAACACAATTCCCTCAATAAAAATCTCTCTAAATTATGTTTTATTGAATTAAGATAAACAAGTGACTAAAACTATATAAAACCATTAGTTATTAAAAGGTAATGAAAAGGGGCAGCTAGGTTGCTCAATGGATGGTGCCATTGGGAGTTAGGAGTTGGGAGGACCTGGGTTCAAATATGACCTCAGATACTTCCTAGCTATCAGACCCTGGGCAAGTCACTTAACCCCCATTGCTTAGACCTTGCCATTCTTCTACATTGGAATCAATACATAGTATTAATTCTTAGATAAGAAGGTAAGAGTTTTGGAGAAAGTAGCGAAAAATACCTTTAAGGTATTTGAAAAATAATAGGATTTCTATGAAATATTCTGAAGGAATCTCAAGATTGAGAAGAGGCTTCCAACAAACACTACTGGGAAAACTGGAAAACAGTATGGTATAAAATAGGCACAGACCAACACCTCATACCATATACCAAAGTACAGTCACAATGGATACATGATTTGAAAATAAAGGTAAAACTACAAATAAATTAGAGGAGTATAGAAAAGTCTACCTGTCAGATCTATGGATAAGGGAAGAATTTATGTCCAAATAAGACATAAAGAAAATTATGAGACATAAAATAGATAACTTTAAATAGATACATTTTATTTAACATTTAATAAATTTAAATGGATAATTAAATTGTAAAAGTTTTGTTCAAATAAAACCAATGTACCCAAGATTAAAAGAAAAACAACAAACTGGGGGAAAATTTTTTAACAAGTACCTCTCATAAAGGCCTCATTTCTCAATATATAGAGAACTGAGTCCAATTAACAAGTGTCAAAGGATATGAACAGGTAATTCATGGGTGAAGAAATTAAAACTATCTTTAGCCATATAAAAATACTCCAAATCACTATTAATTATAGAAAGGAAAAATTAAAGCAACTCTGATGTAACACTTCACACCTATCAGATCTCCTCTTATATTTTTTGGCTGTCTATCAGACTGCCTAATATGAAATAATATGCCTAATATGAAAAGAAAATAACAAATATTGGAGGGGATGTGGAAAAATTGGGACACTAATACACTGTTGGTAGAGCTGTGAACTGATACAATCATTCTGGAGAGCAAATTGGAACCATGTCCAAAGGGTCATAACACTGTAAACATTCTTTGATCCAGCAATACCATTGCTAGATCTGTATCCCACAGAGATTATGGAAAGAGGAAAAGGACCTACTTATACAAAAATATTTATAGTAGCCTTTTTGTTGTGGAAAAGAATTGGAAACTGAAGGGATGCCTATCATTTGGGGGACAACTGAACAAGTTGTGGTATATGATCATTTGCAATGGAATACTATGCACCATAAGAAATAACAAATAAGATGATCCCCCCAAAAAATCTGGAAAGACTTTTATGAAGTGATGCAAAGTGAAGTGAGCAGAACTAGGAAAACACTTTACAAGTAACAGTAAAAAAGTACAATGATCAAATGTGAATGACTTAACTATTGTCATCAATGCAAGGATCCATCAACTCCAAGAAAGCCATGATGAAAAGGCTATCCACAAGGGGGCAGCTGGGTAGCTCAGTGGAGTGAGAGTCAGGCCTAGAGACAGGAGGTCCTAGGTTCAAATCTGATCTCAGCCACTTCCCAGCTGTGTGACCCTGGGCAAGTCACTTGACCCCCATTGCCCACCCTTACCACTCTTCCACCTATGAGCCAATACACAGAAGTTAAGGGTTTTAAATATATATATATAAGAAGCTCTCTTTCAGATCCTTTTTTTTTCCTCTTGTATTAAATGTTCAGGGAAACTCCTCAGTATTCCTACTGCTAGGGGCAGTTGGGTGGCACAATGGATAGAGTACCAGGAGTAGAGTTAGGAAAACTCATCTTCTTGAGTTCAAATCTGGAATCAGATACTTACCAGCTATGTGACCCTGGGCAAATCATTTAGTCCTATTTGCCTCACTTTCCTCATATGTAAAATGAACTGGAGAAGGAAATGGCAAACCATTCCAGCATCTGCCAAAAAAAAAATACAGATGGAATCATGTAGTATCAGACATGATTGAAAAACAACTGAAATGAGGAAAGGTCAGAAAAGATTCAAATGAATCTCTTTGATCAACATCCCCTCTATACATTCCTGACAAGAAAATGACTCACTGAGATTCTTCCTTATGGCTAGGAGATAGGGGTGGGTAAAAAGAGAGAATGATTTGTGACCCTGAGTAGTCCCTGTGCTGTGGATGAACTCTGCCAAAGAAGTGATCAAGCTGGTCCAATGGTTTCCCTTGAATTAGGAACCAGGGGCCTGTGCAGGAGCCTTGGAGCAGTTTCTTGTTCCACCCACTCATCCATCTCTTTCTCCCTTCTCAGCTAACTTCAGGAAGCCTTGGTTTAACTGTGGGGGGAAAAAGTATATTATAGGCATTTGTGTGAACTGTTTATCTAATTACTATGCAGCACAGTAACACTTGTGCAGAACATTAAATGTATGTCAAATGAACTTTACTGGGTTATTTGACAGCTCCATTAAATTCTCCACATATGTTACATTTCCATAAATTGTTGTAAATGAAACAAGTTTTGTTTTGTTTTTTTTTCCAGGCCAAAACCCAAATCAAGAAATCATTATTCCTAGAATGAGGTATTTCTAGTCCATTTATCAAATGTGTAATTAGTAAGTAGGCTTGAAGAGTCCTTCAAAGATAGTGTAGAGAGACCTCATGTGTGGGGATGGCCCATCCCTCCATATGTAGCATGGGGGAATCCTTCTATGGCTCAAAGCATATATGTCTCCAGCCTCTTCTCTTCCTACCCTTCTATAAGATAGACTTCCATTCCCATCAGAAGGAAGAGCAAAAAGTTAGGGATGGAGGCCATTATTCTGCTCAGAAATAAAAGATTCCAGACTAGAATTATATCTATCAGTTCTCTTAAATATTTTTAGTCTAAGGGATAAGTTCTGATCATTTTGGGGGAAAGGGGGAACACTAAGCCTTAAATCCAAGGTTTCACCCCTTTCCCACCAAATACCAATTCCTCAAGTCAATAGAGTAGCAAATGAAGAATTAGTGCATGATAGCAACAGTCATTTCCTCTCATATTGTCCCAGAGTCTTCAGCAGCTTGAAAGGAGCTTGGCCTCATCCCTCTTTCCTCTCAAAGTTGGATGCCAGAAGCATCTGAAGCTATTCAAAGTTTGAAAAGACCCAAGAAAACTAAAGAAGATTGGAGTTCACTCACTCTTCACTGAATTATGCCATTCGATCCCTTCAGTGAGGAGAAATCCTGCACCAGTGGAATTTGGGACAATAGTTACATTCACATATGGGATCATGAAGACTAGGGAGTCAAGGCAACAATTCTGAAATTCAACCGCCTTAACAGCTATACTCTGATTATTCCCTCTTTCGGACCGAAAACAGCTAGGGGAGAAACAAGAGATGCAAATACATTTCTTGAGTGCCTACTTTTTTCATGGTTCTGTGCCAAATATTAGAGAAGACACAATGTTTTTAGTAAAAATAATCCTTGTCCCAAAACATTCCAGTTATTGAGAGGTTGGACTTATCAAAGATTATTGTAGAATTATAAATGTATAAAGAGGATATGTTTAGAAATCTTTTCATTCCTCTTGGATCAAAATGTTCAAGGAGATTTCACTAAAAGTCTTCATGGCAAAATGTTGGGTAGCCAAAATATGATCTAAACATATATATCAAATATAACGTCCTTTGGATGGTGTTCAAAGCCTTTCAAAATTTACTCCCCTATTTTTCCAGGCTTTTTTCATCTTATCCACCTACTTCCCAAAATACTTCTATTTCTATTTCTTACTTCTAGGGTCTTCCCTCTGTCGATTATCTGTCATTTATCCTGTATATAGCTTTTTTAAATATAATTATTTACATATTCCCTCCACAATCAGACTGAGATCATGGACTCTATTTTGCCTTTCTTTGTTATCTCTAGCTTTTAACTCAATTCTTGGCACCTAGTAGGTATTTAATACATACTATCTAAGTTCAAATCCCAAGTCTACAACCTGTGTGAGTTGGTGGAAATAACAACTTCTTTGGGTCTCAGTTTCCTCATCTTTAAAATGATGGTAGTTGGACTAACTATAATATAATAATGATGATGATGATGATGATGATGATGATGATGATGACATTTGCATTGCCGCATTGAAGTTTGCCAGCACTTTGCATATATCATCTCATTGAATCCTCACAACAACTCTGCTATCCCTATTTTACAGATCAAGAAACTGAACCACAAAGAGATTGTGTCATGAACAGAGTCACACAACTAGCAAATGTTTGAGGTAGGATTTAGTACTCTGCCCATGTATCAAATAGAAACCATGCAACAGAGAGCAAACCACCAAGAATTCTTAGAAAGACAGACCTAAAGGGGACTGTTAGTAACAGTTTGAAAATCTTTATCATGTAAGAAAGGAAGAAGATGTCCCATGATATGCCTTCTCAACATTAAGCCTTTTAATTAGAACACATTTATGACTAGAACAACGTACTGTGTTGTCTTTTTCCTCTCTGATTCAAGTCTATTTCCATCAACACCTTTAATAAGTCTTCACACTTAAAATCAAAATTTCAGTGTGAAATATCTCTCCTGCTTGAAGTAATATTATTTAAGAAAATTTTCCAACTTTAGGGGATTGTTTCTGGAACGTGGTTGACTTCTAAAATGAGAAGTTTGAGTTGCCTGAAATACTCTTTCTTTTTTGTCTAATAGTTCCAAAATAAATGTAATTCAGTACAGTCTGCTCTAATATGAGGCTTCCCTGGGGAAAAAAGAGAGACTTTCAGGTCTCTAGTGCTTGAGATTTGCAAAGGTCTTTTCCCATAATAAACCTCTGAAGTACATAGTTGGAAAATTGGAGTTTAGAACAGTTAAATGACTTGCTCAAGGTAATACTGCCATTTAATGTCAGAGCAAGGATTCCAACCCAACAGACTTGATTTGAGGCCTCTTAATGTCAGTTTTTCTATTTTACTGCTCTAGTGATGCCTGTGTTAGGTCAATATTAAAATGTCCATACCTTGAAACTAAGGGGAAATTCAGAGTTCTGGTCTTCTTCATTCCCTTTTAGTGACTTGTAGGCATGTATCCTTTAGGAACTGATCAAGACATGGACCAAAACTTACTATAAGTTATACAGATCTACATCTGTGAAGGGAGTTCCTATGTCAATGACATCATAAGAAGAGTTGACAATTTTAGATGATTTGAATTATCCCAACCAATTGCTTAGAATATAGTAAATTGAGCAACAACTGGGAAAGCTTTGACAACTCCTAGTACAGTAGAGAAATGTCCATAGGCAGAGGATGCTACCCTCAAATGCTGATCATTGAAAAGGACATTGTGGCTTCTATTGCCCTGTTTGAGCCTGAAATTTGTTCTACGGAATTGAATGAAACTGAATGGACTCTAGGATTATAAGGTGCACTGCTCCTCAAAGGTGACACTACAATGTGTCTCCTGGATGAGTCTTTGGAGTGTAGTGGATAAACTGAGTGAGTATGTAAGGTGGAAGAACAAGGAAGGAAGGAAGGAAGGAAGGAAGGAAGGAAGGAAGGAAGGAAGGAAGGAAGGAAGGAAGGACAAAGGAATGAAGGAACAAAAGAACAAATCATTTATTTATTGCCTCCTCTGACATAAGAACTGTGCAAAGCCTTTTAGCTAAAAGTCAAAAGCCAGTGACAGCTAGATAGCTCAGTGAATTGAGAGCCAAGTGTAAAGATGGGAGGTCCTGAGTTCAAATATGGCCTCAGACACTTCCAGCTGCATGACTCTGGACAAGTAACTTAATGCCCATTGCCTAGCCTTTATGACTCTTCTCTCTTGACATGATATTGATTCTAAGATAGAAGGTAAGAGTTTAAAAAATAAAAAGGCAATACTCAATTAAGCTCCTCTTGTATGCCAAGCACTGACCTAAGCATTGGGAATAAAATAAAAAAAATAGAAAGACATCTGTCCTCAAGGAGCTTACAGTCTATTGGGGGAAAATGATCCATAATTATCTTATTGGATCTTCCCCAAAGTTTGAGAGATGGATCCTATTATTATCCTCATTTCATATAGCATTTTATAATTGAAGAAATTAAAGTATATAGAGATTAAATGACTTGCCTAAGGTCACAGAGCTAATAAGTGTCCCAATATAGGCCAGGCTATAGCCACTATACACCTAGTTACTTCTAGGTATGATAAATCCCTGATCTGACCCAAGATTGTTGCTAGAGTCATTAATTTTATAGCAATAATTTACATTTATTTAGACTTTATAGTTCACAAGTCAACTGATACTTAATCTCTATAACACCAAATGTAGGTCAATATGTAGCAACTATATGACCTCCTATAGAAGATATTATAGACACAATTCAGGCTCTACGTAGGAATGGAAGAGCTGACTTCTGAAGTCCCTTTTTCTAGTCTCTTCCATCCTAAAACCAAAATTTGTCATTGCCATCCCTTCAAGCTATTTTTTCTACTTCCTTCCTTTAACAGACAAAATCCCATAAGAAGTCATCAACACAACTTGTATCCATTTTTCTCAGCTTTCACTCATTTCTCAGCCACTTGCTAACTGGTTTACAGTCTCATTGCCCAGCTCAAACTGCCTTCTCTTAAAAGTGATCTCTTAATTGCCAAATCTGATGGAATTTTCTTACCTCTCCGCCTTCTTGACCTATATACAGTGCTTGATACTGATGACACTGATCCCTACTTGACATTCTCTTTTGCCCAAGTATTCGTGGCACTGTTCTAACCTGCCTCTCTTCCGACCTGGCAGGCCACTTATTAGTCTGCTTTGCTCTGTCATCATCCCTGTCCCGATCTCTTTGTTCATGGGTATTCAGCCCAGCTCTTTCCTGAGCCTTCTTAGGAAAGTGTCCTTTTTAGTGTTCTCACCTCAGCTCCTATAAATTCATCAATTATCTCTACGTAGATGATTTTATGCAGAACTACATATCCATTTCTTGTCTCTCTCGTGATCTTGTCCTATATCACTATCTACCTATTAGACAACTTCACTTAAATGGCCCATAGATATTTCTTTTTTTAAAAGCCCTTCTCTTCTTAATATCAATTCTAAGACAGAAGAGTGGTAAGGGTAGACAAAGGGAGTTAAATAACTTGCCCGTGTTATACAGCTAAGAAGTGTCTAAAGCCAGATTTGAACTCCCAACTCCAAGCCCGGGATTCTATCCACTGTGTCCATAGGCATTTCTAACTCAACCAGCCCAAAACAAACTTCATGATATTTCTTCCTTAAACTCTATCATCTTCCTTACTTCCTTATTTCTACAGAGGGCACCATCATCATTTTAGTTATTCAGGCTCACAATCTCAACTCTATCCTTTTTCTTACCCATTACTGCTAAGCAGTTGCCCAAATTTTATCAGTTCTACCATGGCCATAGCTCTTGTATCCAACCCATTCTCCCCTCACACAGCTGCCACTCATATCCTTATTACCTAGAGTACTGCACTAGACATCTAACTGATGCCCCTTATCCCACCCCAGCAAAAAGCTGCCTAATTGGTACTCCTAAAGTATGGTTCTGACCATGTCACTCTTCTACTCAAACAACTCCAGTGGCTCACTCTTGTCCTTTGGATAAAATACAAATTCTTCTGTTTTAAGTCCTTCATGATCCAGCTTCATGCTAGCTTTCTAAACTTATTACATATTAGTCTCCTTCATTCACCTTGTGTTCCAAACAAACCAGTCTAATGGGTCTTGCATTTTCTTGCCTTCAGGCCTTTGTATAGGCTATTTTCCATGTCTGGAAGACACTTCTTTATGACTTCCCAAAGCATAAGGCATGGTTAGCAATTTATGTGATTAAAAAATGGACTTTAATACAATGCAAATCCAATATGAATCAACAATATGATATGAAAACCAAAACAACAAATGTGAAAGTAGCTTGGATGAAAAGAGGAATGAGGTCTGGAAAAGGGAGGTGTTGGTTTCCTTTTACTTTGCTCAAGTCCAACTATATCTGGAACAATGTAACTTAAATTCTGGATAATGTAATTTAAGACAGATACCGATAAAACAGAAAATTTTTGAAGAAGATGAACAGGATGGATAAGATCGTTGGGATCATATCAGGTGAGAATCAGCTAAAGCTACTGGGGATATTTAGCCTAGAACAGGAAAGACTTAGGAAGGAAAGAATAATGGTCTCAAAGTATTTAAATGATGATCACATAGAAGAGAGATTATCCTTGTCTGTTTGGCCCAAACATAGTTGTGATGTGTAAAAGTTGAAGTCAGGAAGATTTAGGATCGATGCTGAGAAAACTTTCCTAAAAATTAGAGGCCTCTGAAAGTGAAATGGACTGCCTTGGATGACAATAGTTTCATCTTCACTTAAGATTCTCAAGCAGATTCCTGTGTGTATACAGGATAGACCAGTCGGCCTCAGGGATCACTACCATTCTCAAAGTCTGTGATTCTATTTCAAAACTAGAGCATGCTTCAAACTTCCCTCCATTCTTCTAGATGAGTCACAGCTGCTATTTCACATAGTAGATAGGACATAATCATCATGAGGGTCTACTCTTGCACAATCCATCTGTTGTTATTGTTGTTCAATAGTGTGTGACTCAGTGACCCTGTTGGACCATACTTATAATCATGGGGTTTTCTTGGCAAAGATATTGGAGTGATTTACCATTTCCTTCTCTAGTAGATTAAGGCAAACAGAGGTTAAGTGACTTGTCCAGGGCTACACAGCTAGTAAATACATGATGATAGATTTGAACTGAGGTCTTCCTTATTCCAGGCACAGAACTCTAACCACTGAGCAATCTCCATGCCTCCATAGTCCTAACTCATCCTGGTCTATACTTATCTATGAGGAGAAATCATGCTACTTGGTCATGGTACTAAGGTTAGACCATTAGGTCCCATTTTACTCTTCCAAACCTCTCAAGCGTGAGGCATAGCAATAAAAAGGCAATGGGTTTCCATCTTCCTAAATTTCATGGTTTCCATTTCCTGTCATCCCAGGTCCTGGTGGTATTTCTGATTTATCAAGGGTCTGTAGATGAAACTAAAAACAATTGCTACTCATTCTTTTGGGGGAACTCCAGGATATCCCAGAATCACTGGTCTCAGATCTAGAAGAGACTTCAGCATTCATCCATTAGAACACATACATATAAGAATTTTCTTTTAAAATTTTTTATTATATTTTTCTTTTCCAGATTTATGTAGACATAATATTTAATAATCATTTTCTGACATTTCAAGATCCATGTTCTCCCTCTCCTTCTATTTCCTCCCTCTCCTAGAGATGGCAGGCAATATGATATAGGTCATGCATGTACTATCATATAAAACATATTTCCACGTTATGTTGTAAAGGCAGACACATTTCATTGATTATACAAGAAAAAATTCACAGAATCTTTTTCATGATGAGTCTCTTGGAGTTGTCTTGGATTCTTGCATCATTGAGAATAGCTTTCATTCACTGTTGATTATTGTACATTTTTGCTGTTACTGTATATAACATTTTCCCAGTTCTGCTCATTTCACTTTGTAGCATTTCATATGTCTTTCCAGATTTTTGGGGGGGGGCATCCTGTTTGTCATGTCTTATGGCACAATAGTATTCTATTACAATCATATACCACAATTTGTTCTGCCACTCCCCAAATGACAGACATCCCTTCAGTTTTCAGTTCTTTACCACCACAAAAAAAAATCTTCTATAAACATTTTTGTGTAAGTAGGTCCTTTCCTCCCACTTTTGATCTCTTTAGGATACAGACCTAGTAGTGGCATTGCTGGGTCAGAGTAACAATTGTTTTGAAGATCAATGAAGAAAAGGAATCTACTCATAGAACTCATTCCACTTTGGGACAACTCTGATTTAGAAGAAGTCAGTCCTTTATACTAAGCCTAAATCTACTTCTCTTCTACTTCTGGCTCCTGGTGGTCAAACATAACAGGCCTAATTGTTCCACATGAAAATCCTTCCAATACTTGAAGGCAAGTATTGTTTTATGCCTCCTTCCCCCATCTTCTCATCTTCAGACTAAATACCTCCAGTTCTTTCTACTAATTCTCAAGTGCCATATACATAAGACTTTTTGCCATGTAAATCACTGACCTCTAAACATTTGCTTGTTAATCAATACTTCAATATGTGATAGATGAGTGCTATCTCATCACATTCTCTCCAGCAATGGCAATGGCAAACCAATCGTGCCTCTCTATCTTGAATATGACTCTCATCCATTCCTTTAACTTATAAACACCTCTCCAAAAATGACTCATAGCTATAAAACCAGCTCTGTTGCCAAGTGAAAAACTCTATCTAGCAGGTATCCTCACAGGTTTCCTATCATTGGGGAGTTCTTCTCCACCCTCCATAAGGCCAAGGGAAGAATGGAACTAATCTTCAGAGGTTCCCTCGTCTTTCTTTTCACATGCTGCTCTCTATTCTGCCACTGTATCATTAAAGTGATGAAGCACATTGATTATTAAAAAAAATTCAGTAAATACTCACAGACACTTTCTTCTCTTTAAAATAAATATTGTGAAGCTAATTTTGAAAATGAAGCTCCCAGCTGTGTCCGTAAATGCCTAGCCCAGAGCAATCACAACAGAACAGATGTAAGGGGACAAAATGTAATAATGTAGGTATTGGGTGGATGAATGAGGGGGGAATCAGAATCCCTACTTCATGTAGGAGTGAAGTGGATCAGAGCTCAGCTTCCACTCCTCATCTCCCACTTTGGGGACATTGTTAGGGTATGGAAGGGGAAAGATGTGGAAAGGATAATCTGTTGCTATGGAGATGTGGCTGCCATGGTCACTGGCTCCTCTGAGTCAGCCTCTGGCTGATATTTACCCATGCTTGCTGGCTTGAAGAAAAGAAAAAGAAGGTTTTTCTCAGCTGCCACATAGCTGGGGAGCTGAATTGTGACAATGACCAACAGCTTCTTCAGAATATCCAATCACTTCAGAGAATCTAAGAGATATATGTAAGCTTCTGGAGTAAAATACATAAATGCCCCTCTATAATTTGGGGAAAGTAGCTATTATGTCTCCCTGAACTGAAAGGCTAAGGATTAAACTCCCATTTATTTAAGATTTAAAAGTTTCCAATGGACTTACAACAACCTTAGAAAGGAGGTGGTACAAATATTATTACCCTCATTTTATAGGTGAAGAAAGCAAGGCTTACTTGGCCTCGTCCTGGTCAGGATTGTACAACTAGGAGATAGCAGAGATCCAAAACCAAGTCCTGCTATGTGATCTTGGGGAAATCATTTAACTTCTCAGAGCCTCAGATTCTTCAACTGTAAAACAGAGGAGAAGAGGAAGGGACTGGGTGACAAGACCTCAAAGATCATTTAAAATCCATCTATTTCATCATGTCCAAATCCTACTGCCCATGTGGCAAATGGAACAAAGGTTAAATAGTGTACTTTATAATGATTAATAGAAGGAAAGGAAAGAAGAAATGGAATTTTTGTAGTCTTCAAAGAGAAACATAAAAGAGATGTAAAGTAATTCAAAGACTTCAAGGGGTTATATGTGTTGGCTTTCACCCTTGTCATCATCATCATCATATTAGCATCATTATTTTTTTCTACCATGATTAGTTATGCAGGGCTCTTGCATCCCTTCTTCCACTATTTTAGATCAAGGGCAAGGTTTTTCCTACCCCATGGTCTCAGCAGCTGATATAGTGTTGGGACCCAGCCTGAAGATGATGGGTCAGACACAAATTGAACATGTCAGCTATGAATTACTCTCCCTTTAGAGTATTTCCTAGGGACAACTCATAGCATGTGGGGTTCTTATAAGCAATTAGAGTATACAACTCATCTAAATAACTAAGCATAGCACTTAGCTAAGCAGAAATGCATATCACCCTCTTTCTAGATAATTCCACCTAGTTGAAGGCTCAACCTTCCCAGATCTTGACTCTTCTTTAAAATCTTGGTAATATCTTAGAGAAATATGTACTAAATGTGGGGAATTATACTTCTGGTTGACAAATTTCTGGTTCACAAATTCCTCAAACAGTAGGTTTCATACTTTTTTGCACTATAAAGGGAGGGAAAGGATACTTGGGATGGGTAGATTGACATTTATTACCCAAAGAGTAAAAATCCAATGCTGTCTTTCTTATCAATGTTTTCCAGCATTGAACTAGATAGACTATTAGAAAGAGTAGGTTCTATGTACTAGTTTGCTATTTATCTTGAAAATTGTATTTATACTAGCTAAGGGAAGGCAAGGATTTTATCTCATTGCATTTATATATGAAACATTTCAGAGGGATTTATTATTTTAGATTAAGAAAAGAATAGTCCTATTTTGGAGTATGGTTTAGAGCTATGTAATTGCAAAAACTTCACCAGTAACCTGCCTTCCAGCATTTCGTAGCTAATCATAATTTGGACACAGGCTTTACTTTAAACAGTATTTACTTTCATAAAGAAAAAATTTAGCAAGCAAATAAATAGCAAATTAAATCAAAGGAATGATGCTCATGTAAAGCTGAGCACTTTAAAAGTGACCATGTAATTCAAGTGCTCATTAGAGATTGGGACTGAACCTGGGATTTCACTGGTATAGGGAACTCCTAGTGAGAAACTTCTCTTGCTCAATGCAGATTGCATCTTTTCTGCAACTTAAAATCTTAGAGAGTTACTTGGAGCATTGAGAGGGAAAATGAATCGCTCTGGTCACATAGGCAGTGTATATCCAAGGTGGAAGCCCAGGCCATTCAACACACTAGGCTGACTCCCTGTTCACTACTCCAAACAGCGCCATGTTAATAACAAATGATTGTTTATAAAAAAAAAAAGCCAAGTTCAACAAGATGTATTCCACTGTGTATGCCAAAATCCAACAGGATTCCTTGGAAAATATAACAACAGAGATAACTTTGCTTCTCAGGTTGTGCATTTCTTTTGTCTGAAGGAAGAATACATGGAAAATGGATTTATTCACTGGGGGGTAGGGCATGATGTAGAAGAAAACAGGATGATCTTTGTATGTAGCTTCTTTGATTGCTTTTCTTTGTGCCCAAAGTCACTAAATAAAGTGAAAGTGATGTTTCCAATTTAAGCTAAAGAGAGTTCCCCTGATAACAGTAAACTTTAGGACTTGACCTATATTTTTTCTACAGGCAAAACTTCTACCAGCAGCTCTGGGAGCCTTGCTTTTGCAAGTAAAATGCCCCCCAAATAAGTTCCTTTTACTTGCTTCAGAAGATTTCTTTTTTTGTATCTCTCAAAACTGTACTGGAATTTGAGGAAATGTATTCTCCAAAAAGAAAAGAAAAATCATTTAGAAAATAATAATAACTGTAATCACAACAACAATAATAATAGGAATTGGAATGTTACACAGAGGACAATGGAAAGAGTTATGGTGTGTTGTGACTTGACTATAAAATATAGCCAGTGAAGAATTTTAAGATGAACAGGAGTAAAATATGTCATCCAAGAATTTTCTGATAGAAAGAGAAAATTGACTGATTGCCTCACAAGGACAAGGGATGACAGGTAGGTTGTCAATAGTGGAACTCAGGCACACAGCCAGTGTCCAGAGAAAGTGAAAAAGGCATCTAGCACTCTGAGTGGACTCTCTGTAACTGGATTTTGGGAGAACATGGACAAGAGCCACACCAGATGGGTAGGGGCATAGAGGGCAAGTAAATTGCATGAGATTGCAGATCCATTTTTCAGTTCCATTCAGTGTAGTAAATATTTATTAAGTACCTACTATGTGCCAGGCACTGTGCCTAGTGCTAGAGATACAAATAAAAAAGAAAGCTATTCCCCACCCTCAAAGAGCTTATAGTCTAATGAGAGAAAACAAAGTACAAAAGAAAGCTAGAATAGTTGGGGTTGGGGGAGACACCAGGGAGTCCTTGGTATCCTATTTTATGTAACGGAAACAAGGCAGGATTGCAAGTGTAGAAGTTTACATTTCTGTCCTCTATAAAGGAAGGCTTTGGGAGGAGTTCAGAAGTCCACCCTCTAGCCCAACAATAAGAGAGGAGAGGGGGCTAAGGGAAGTGACTTCACTTAACAGCATAGTAATGAAATTAGGAACTGATGAGCTTAACCTGTGAGGAGCATATTGTTTCCTGGAGTTGAAACAAGAAGCAGATGGAAAATAGAGTGATGGTAAGAAGCATTATACTGTGGAGTGAGCTGTAACTCTGGAGTCAAAGGACTTGAGTTTAAATCCTTTCTTTTGTGATCATATGTTATATGGCCCTGGCTAAATCATTCAACTTCCCTGGGCTTCAGTTTCCACAACTGTAAAATACGGGATTTGGACTAGATGATTTTGGGGATCCATACAAATCTACATCCATACAAATCTACATCCTATAGTCCTAATAACAATAATAGCAGTAAAGGTTTACATTTTTAAAATTTTTTGGAGTTTTTTTTCTTGTTTTTATTTTTGTTGTAGGGATAGATCTCTTGGAGACATAGTGGGAAATGGAGTTAATCTGAAAATTTAAAACTCAATAGTTTTTTAGAAAAGAAAACTTTTTTTTTTGATAAATTTAGCCTGGATTAGTCTAGACCAGGAGTCGGTAACATATGGCTCTCAAGCCATATCTGGCTCTTTTGAGGGCCAGATATGGCTCTTTCTGTAGGAGCCATAAAATCATTTTTTTTTCAGGCGCTATTACAGGAGCGCACACTGTTACAGGAGCGCACACTGTGAGTACTGTACGGCTCTCATGAAATTACATTTTAAAAAATGTGGCATTTATGGCTCTCATGGCCAAAAAGGTTGCCGACCCCAGGTCTAGACCCTTCTCTCATATAAGAAGAACCTACCTTAAAAAAAATTAGAAGTGAGGCTGCCCATGAGTTTGTCAGGTTCAAATACTGAAGAACAATAAGCCAGTGGGATTTTTAAAGAAACCAAATGTTTTTGCTGGCAAGACCATTTTTTTGAGTCATGTGAAAATGTTTGTAGCTCCATTGACCAAGGTGGGCTGGTCTCTTTCCTGTCTCCACCCCTTCTTCCAAGAAACTGACAAGAAGCCAGATTCTGACAGCTCTGTTTTCCCCATGGCATTTTTTCCTAGTTCTCCAGCCACTGCAGGCATCCTGGCTCCTAACAGTCTCATTCTAAAACTCCGATATGTGGGTCTCCTGGGGCAGTTTTTCCAGTTAAGGGTGGAGTGAGATACAGCACCAGAATGGCTTTGGAGCCAGATGGGATATCACACTTGCCAACATGAGAATCTTCTCAACTGAAATAAAGACTTGGCCATAAACAAAATGGCTTTCTTGATTTACCTAAATGAGGAACCTCAGAAGGGAAAGGAGTGGGCACGAGAGAAATTTTTTCTTCAACTACCATGGCAAGACAATGTTTGCTTTCACTGACAAAGTTTAGAAATATTGGTAAATGGGAATTATAGAGAAATTACAAAAAGACACATTGGGCTTATCTTGTTGGGATAAATCCAATGCGAACAAATATTTATTAAGCAATGGTTATGGATGCTTCTACTGTGCTAAGCAATGGAAATGAAACAAAGATAGAAAGCATCTAAAAAGCCTTTATGGAAAATGTTGGGGTCTATCACAACACAAGACAGATCTCAGAAGAAAAGAATTTCTCGACTTCCTGGTTAAGATGGTGGCAGAGTAAAAAGCAGCTGCTTAACCTCTCCTAACTGAAACATGCAGAACTCCTCAAGAAGACATAAAAACAAATCCAGAGGAACAAAGGGACCCCACAACAGGGTGCAGCATTGGAGGTACATGGAATCGGGGCATTTCCATGCTATAAAGGGGTGAAATAGCTCTACTAAAATGCAAGCTGAGCAACTCCCTCCCCCACCCCACACCACCTACAGTGCCAAAGCCAGCACATAAGAGTTAGAGCAAGTTTGGGGCATGCATTAAGTCCTTGGCAACTACCTGGGATCACCAGGGCCTGCTCCTGAGAGCAGCAAGACTTAAAACCACAAGACGCTAAAGAACGCGCCTTTGAACACAGATCCTGAACACAGGTACAACTGCAGGCTCAGACGCAAGCACAGACACAGATCCTGAGCATAGGTGAGGACTTAGATCCTGAGCACAGGCACAGACCTTGAGTGGGGACCCAGTGTAGAGGGGTGCACGACTGTGGAAGCAGCACCCTGAGACTGTTAAAGGAGCCTCAGGCAGAGGAACAAGCAAGGGGACCACCAGGATGCTTGATCCTGAGAACAACTAGACCTCAGACCTCAGGAGCCTAAAGAGCACAGACAGATCCTGAGTGTAAGGATAAACCTGAGAGGGCACAGGGCTAACAATGGCAAGCCAGAGACAAGAATCCCAAAAGAGAAAGATCATCAAGAAGAAATCTGTAACACTCTACAACTTTTACACAGATAAAATCCAGACAACAGTGCAAACAGCAGAGGAGAACAAACAAGGAATCATATCCAAACCTTCCCAAAATAATGAAAACTGGCCACAAGCTATTGAAGAGTTCAAATCTTAGACAATGAGAAAGATAGAAGAGATTTGGTGAGAGAAGTGGGAAATAGCTTAAAAGGAAATTAACAGGTTAGAAGACAGAAACTCCCAATTGGAGAAAGATGCCCCAAAATCAAATAAAATGGTAAGCAAATTGGAAACCAAAATCTGGCAAGAAAATAACAGTTTAAAAGGCAGAATTTCACAATTGGAAAGTAAGGCAAGTAAATTGAAGACCAGAAATGACCAGATTGAAAAGGAAAACAAAAGATTATAGCTGAAAACCAGTCCCTAAAGGTTAGAATTGAGCAATTAGAAGCTAATGATCTCTCAAGACAGCAAGAACAAATAAAACAAAGTCAAAAGACTGATAAAATAGAATGAAACATGAAATATCTCAATGAGAAAGTGACAGACCAAGAAAACAGGTCTAGAGGAGACAATCTGAGAATCATTGGTCTTCCTGCAAAAGCAGAAATTAATAGAAATTTGGACTCCATACTAAAGGAAATTATTCAGCAAAATTGCCCTGAAGTTCTACAATAAGAGGGCAATATAGACATTGAAAGGATCCTTAGATCACCCTTTACACTACACCCAGAAAAGACAACCCCCAGGAATATAATAGCCAAATTCAAGAGGTTCCAAGTAAAAGAAAAAATTTTACAAGAAGCTAGAAAGAGACAATTCAGATATCAAAAAGCACCAATCAGGATCACACAGGATCTGGCAGCCTCCAAACTAAAAGACCACGAGGCTTGGAATCTGATATTCAGAAAGACAAGAGAACTGGGTCTACAACCAAAGATCACCTACCCATGAAAACTAACTATATACTTCCAGGGGAAAGTTTGGGAATTCAACAAGATAGAAGATTTCCAAGTATTTGCACAGAAAAGACCAGGACTAAATAGAAA
>NC_058132.1:620750170-620808466 GCF_016433145.1 Gracilinanus agilis | reverse complement strand
AAAGACCTCCAGGAATTGATGCAGAGGGAAAGGAGCAGAGCCAGAAGAACATTGTATACAGAGACCAATACACTGTGGTAAAATAGAATGTAATGGACTTCTGCACTAGCAGCAATGCAATGACCCAGGACAATTCTGAGGGACTTATGGAAAAGAACGCTACCCACATTCAGAGGAAGAACTACAGGAGTGGAAACAGAAGAAAAACAACTGCTTGAACACATGGGTTGAGGCGGACATGTTTGGGGATGTAGACTTGAAACTATCAACTATCAACAATTTGGAAATAGGTCTTGATCAAAGACACATGTTAAAACCAGTGAAAATACGCATCAGCTATGTTGGGGGGATTTTGGGGGATGAAGGGGAAAGTAAGAGCATGAATCATGTAACCATGTTAACTTTCCTAAAAAATAAATATTAATAAATGTTTAAAAAAAAGAAATGTATTTTTAGTCAGCTTTTATTATTAAAAAAGATTGTTGATTTTTGAAATCTTATTTCATTTATTTTCATTTATTATAATTTATTTATTTTGTCAAATATTTCTCAATTACATATAAAAAATTAACAATTATTTAAAAGATTTTTGAGTACCAAATTTTTTCCCTGCCTCTCCCCCACCCTTGATAAGGCATGCAATTTAATATTGGTTTTACATGTGAAATCAAGACATTGTTTAATTCAATTCAAGATTTATTAAGGATTTACCTACTATGTAAATCAATAAATATTAATAAAACACCTACTATGTGCTAGGCAACTTGCTGTGGATACAAAAGCAAGACAGTCCCTGCCCTCAAGGAACTCATAATCTAATGGGGAAAGATAACAAATGAAAAGATGTTTAAAGGGGAGTCTGGGACAGGGAAAAGTACCTGGTACTCCTGCATCCAAGGGAAGACATTTTAAGGAGAAGTGAGTTACAGAGTTGATTTCATCTCATGGAATTAAGAATTTCTGGAGATTGTGAAGATCAGGAGAGTAGCCAAGTAGAAAATAATGAGCTGAATGTCTTGGATATCTTCCTTTAGTGATGGAAGACATGAGAGTAGGTTTCTAATGTTCTCCCTCCATCCTCCCCAATTAGAGAGGGAGGGGTCCCAAGTGCAAAGGATACAAAAGAGATAATGAATTATACTATGTATAAGTCTAAGAAGTTACATGGCATAATTTAACCACAAACTATTTTTAAGGCAATAAGAGCAGGCAATGACAAGTGTTTAGATTTTGGTTAGACATCAAAGAAGGTTATCCACTGCATCACCAATCACCTGACTTCTGTCTTGCCATTGGAGTTCAATGATTCTGGAAGACAAAGTGAGGCAGATGACGTGGTGCAGTTTGCCTCTCTTAAATCCAATTTATGTTCAACTCAAAAGATATTACCAGAGATGCCATTTTGGTCCTTTTTGAGTACTAACGGCAACAACCAACCAACCAACATGACATAATGGATAAAAATTAAGACTCAGAGCCCAGAAAACTTGGATTCAAATCTTGGCTCTGACTCATTGTGTGACTCCTTGCAATTAATCTTACCTTCTTGTCTTAGGCAGTTCTTTTAAGATTAAACTTCAGAGAAATGAATGATTTCTATTGGCAGTGGACAAAGTTTCCTACTTGAAACTTATGAAATAAAAGTTCTGATTCCCACCCCACCCCTTCTCCAAATGGGTAAGTTTGGTTGGTCAATGTCCTTCCTACTTGAAAAGGACCAAAATGACATCATTCTGTCAGGGTCGATGTACACTGTGTCTAACTGTGGCTGATCAGACCAACACAAGCTTGGAAGACTCTATCACAGGTTGGTCACAAATAGCCTGTACAAATATTTGAACTGGGGATGTTTCCAAATTTGCACATAGTATTATAAAAAATGTTAGTATGTTGTAGTTTAGTGCCTTCCATACCATGTGAGGACTCTATAAAATCTTAGAATTTTAGAAGGGATTCTGGGAATTATTCCTAGAGGAAAATCTTCCTCCACCAATAGAAATATCAAATTCATCTGCAATTTAGTCTTTTATTTTGTTTTATTTTTTAGAAAAGTTTTCAATGGTTACATGATTCATGTTTTTACTTTTCCCTTCATCCTCCCTTCACCCCCCCCCCCCCCCATAGCTGATGCTCACTTCCACTGGTTGCAATTTAGTCTTAAAAAGTTATCTGCAATCCTGAATAATTAAGCAAGTAGACTGGCCACATGTCAGAGGAAGAACTTCAGCCCTCTTCTTCCTGATGCCTAGACCAGCTCTTTATCTCCTACTGCCATGCAGTTTCTCATGGTTGAATATCATAGTAGGAAAAGGCATATCATAACAGAAGAATATTTTCATTTGGAAAGAACCTTTAAGATTAAACCTAACCTCCTTATTTTATAGATGAAGAAACTGAGAATCAGAAAAGTTAAGTAATTGGTGAAAATTATTATTATTATTATTCCTATTGACTCCCAGAGGAGCATAGGGCTGCAACCATCTCATGCCAACGGACTCTATTCTGTGCAACTTCCCCCAACTGGGCATCTCACGCCAACGGACTCTGTTCTGGGCAACTTCCACCAACTGGGCATATCTTTGCCAGGTCTGTTTTGGCCTTCCGACTTTTCTCCTCCCTGGTGGGTTCCATATTTTTTTTCATAGCGTCCTGACTGATGGGATACTGAATTGTTCTTTCCCAGAGTCTGGTATTGGAGATCTTTTCAGGCCATCTGATGTTCAAGATTTGATGTAGGCCTGGAGTTTGTTGGCTTTTGCCAGCACGCGTCGTGGACTTTGTTGGAGAGCAATCTTCCAGACTAGGCGATCGTTGGTTTTGTTGGTTTAATGAGGTTGCAGTTTCTATAGCAAGTGAGATTTTTACGGGGTGAGGTTGCTAGCCTCGCGCCCGACCCTCCTCCTTTTTCAGCCGGGCTTGGGACCGTCCTTGGCGGAGTTAATTTTGGCAGCTGGGTGGCTCAGTGGATTGAGAGCCAGGTCTAGAGATGAGAGGTCCTAAATTGGTGAAAATACTCATAGATAATCCATAAGTGAAAATTAAAATTCTAGTCTGGGTCATCTGACTCTAGTTCCAGAGTAGTGAGATCATTGACTCCAACCTCTTTAATATATGTAATCCAGATGTAGTAAACAATTTAAGATCACATAGCAAGTTGGTGTCAGAACCAGCACTAAAAGCAAAGTCTCCTCATTTATATTTCAGAGTTGTATCTATACTACCATGATTTCTCTTAGCCACAAGCAACAATTAGAAAATATCTCAAGGAATTTTGTGATTAATTCTTCATGAATCCATTTGAGATTTTTTTTGCAAGGGTAATGGAGTAGCTTGTCATTTTTTTTCACCAGTTCATTTTACAGATAAAGAAATTGAGGCAAACAGGGTTAAGTGACTTGCCCAGGGTCATGCAGCCAGTAAATGTCTGAGTCTGGATTTGAACTCACATCTTCCTGACTCCAATCCCAGTGCTCTAGTCACTGTGCCACTTATCTGCCCTCTCAAGATATTTTTTAACCCTTTAAAGTCAGATATATGAAAACTTGGCAGAAACTCTGGCCATTATAGAGATGCTTTTGACTTAAGAGGGATGAATTTTTTTTAATCATTATTATTTTTTAAATAACCCTCACTGGACTATGACCCTAGAATATACATTATCTTTCAACAGTACTCTGATTACTACTCAGAGATGAAAAAGATAATTTGTCTTACTTAAAACAGGGTCACAGTGACCTTGAGTGGTTTCAATTTTCCACAACAGAGGTCTCTTGTATACCATTCTTTGACCCATTGGCTCAGAAGGCAAGGAGCATTAACACAATGCTGAAGAGAGAGTTCTCAGGATTCCCAGACTCCCCAACTAAATTCCCATTTGTAGAATCTTTCCTTTCCTCCCTCTATCCCACCTCCTTTTTAATGGACATGTTTCTCGTGGACATGTTACAAAAATAAGTTTTTCTTCTATTAGTATAATTTTTTAGGATGGAAGCATCAGAATAAAAGTACAAAACTCCCAAATTAGAACCAGATGAAAATTTGAAAACATTTTTAAAAATAGTAAAAATTGGATACAATGTAGATAAGGGCAACTAGGTGGTGTAGGGGATGGAGCCAGAAAGACCTGAGTTCAAACCTGGTCTCAAACATTTACTAGCTGTATGACTGTGGGCAAGTCACTTCATCCTATATTGCCTCCGTTTCCTCATCTATAAAATGGATTGGAGAAGGAACTGGCAAGCCATTCTAGTAATACATCATACCCTACACCAAGATAAGGTCAAAATGAGTAAATGATTTAGATATGAAGAGTGATACCACAAGTAAAATGGGGGAACATAGAATAGTTTACCTAGCAGATCTATAGAGAGGGGAAAAATTTATGACCAAACAAGAGATAGAGAGTATTATAAGATATAAAATGAATAATATTGATTATATTAAATTAAAAAGCTTTTGTACAAGCAAAATCAATGTAACCAAGATTAGATGGGAAACAACAAACTGGGGGGGGACTTTTATAGCAAATTTGTCTGATAAAGATCTGATTTCTCAAATTTATATGGAACTGTCAAATTTATAAGAATGCAAATCATTCCCCAATTGGCAGATGGTCAAAGACTATGAACAAGTAGTTTTCAGATGAAGAAATCAAATCTATCAATAATTATATGAGAAAACATTCTAAATCACTCTTGATTAGTGAAATGCAAATTAAAATAATTTTGAAGTACCACCTCAGAGGTATCAGATTGGCCAATATAATAGTAAAAGAAACTGAAATATTGGAAGAGATGTGGTAAAATTGGGACACTAATGCATTGTTGGAGTTTTGAACTGATCCATTCTGAAGAGCAAGTTGAAACTATGCCCAAAGGGCTATAAAACTGTAATACAACTACTATGTCTATGTTGTAGACTTACTTGTACAAAAATATTTATAGCTGCTCTTTTTGTGGTGGCAAAGAATTGGAAATCAAGGAGTTGTCCAGCAATTGGGGAATAGCTGAACAAATTGTAGGATATTTTGGTGACAGAATGCTCTCATATACTATAAAAAAACAATGAACAGGATGATTTCAGAAAGAGTTGGAAAAATCTATATTTATTGGAAAAATAAGCAGAACCAGGAGAACATTGTACACAATAACAGCAATATTGTATGATGATCAGCTGTGAAAGACTTTGCTACTCTCAAAAATACAAGGATCTAGGACAATTCTAAAGGACTTATGATAAAGAATGCTCTCCACCTCCAAAGAAAGAGTTACTGAAGTCAGATACAGATCAAAGCATACAATTTTTCATATTAGTTTATTTATATTTATATTTTGTGGTTTTAGTTTTATTTAAGTGTTCTCTTACAACAATGACCAATATGGAAGTATGTTTTGCGTGATAATACATGCATAACCCAGATCAAATTGTCTGCCATCTCCAAGAATGGTGAGGGAAGGCAGGGAGGGAAATGATTTGAATCTTATTTCAGAAAACATACATTGAAAATTGTTATTACATATAATTGGGAAAATATCTTTGAATAAAAAATAAAGTAATAAAATATTCCAGGTATTTTGCTAAAAAGATTCAAGTGAACTCAAATGAGATCAATTCAATAGATATTTATTAAATTTGACTGAGTGTTAAACTAGTCAACAGTGGAGATAACAAGTTTAGCTAAAACAAAGTCCTTGTCCCCATGAAATTTAGTCTAGCAAAGGAATGACAGCTATAGATAACCATAATAAAAATAATGCATAAGTACTGAACATTGCAAGTCAAAATACTATGTAAAGTGTAAAGGAGAATTCATTAGTAACAAGAGATCAATGAAGGCTTTAGTAATAACATAGCATTTGAGTTGGGTTTTAATGGAGACTGGAATTCAGCAGTAGCGATAGGGCAGTGCAAGTATAGGAGCAGAGGCAAGGGAATTCCAGATACATTCAGGAAATAGAAAGTTGTCCAGCTTGGTTGCATCATTATGGAAAATCCCAAAGGCTAGACAGAGGAGTTCAATCATTACCCATTACTTAACAAGGAGCAACTGAGGATTTTTGAGGAGAGGAATGATATGATCCAATCTCTCTCTTACAAAATGGTTGTGCTTTGGCTACAGTAATCATCATAAAGGGTTTTTTAAAAAGGTTATTGTTTCTGCACCATCCATTTCATAAGACTTGAGATGTAGTTGCAGAGATTTTCATGGTGGAAAAGAGAGTAGCATTGAAATGTTCCCTGCATCCATGGAGTTAGAGAATGTTCAAGCTGGAACTCTCTACCATAGCTTTATACAAGAGAAGTTACACTCATGAATTTTGAAATCCCTTCTCCCTCTCATCTTATGTCTTCCTATACCTTATTTCTCCTAAAGCTAATTTTCATGCTCACCATTACCTCCTGTCCCTCAATAGTCTCCCAGAAGATTGCTCCTGCCCTACCAATTTCAGTCCTATGATTATCAGCTCAGCATTACATCTACTCTTCAGGCTCTTGCTCCCTTTCCCTATCATTGTTCATGACTTGCCAAATGACAATTCTGGATTATTGCCACTATTCACTTCTTCCACTCCTACTCAAGGGCTGTTGAAAGGAGTTCAACCACATTGCCTGGATTCACTACAAATTTATGTTAGCACATTCCCCACAGTGGCTATTCCAAACCTTCTCTTCTCTCCTCTAGACTCCAAAACATCCCCTTCTCTGATCTCCCATTTAGGGACTTAGCCTTATACTTTACTAAAAGACAAAAAAGTAGGAACTATTTGATGAGAGCATTCTTTAAATCCTTTGAACCTTGATATCTCCCCTTTCTTATTTCCTCTAGACCTGTTGGTCACTGTCATATGACCAGATGATGTACTTAAGTGTTTCTAGATCTTACCATTCATACTACCACTGTGCCCTGAGGGTTACTAGACTTTTCCATCTGCCTTACAACTGAAGATTCCTGGGGCTCCTAGGTAAATACATAGATAGGACACCAGGCCTGGAGTTGAAAAGACTTGGGTTCACATCTGGCCTCAGACACTTCCTAGCTGTATGACCATGGGCAAGTCACTTAACCCCAATTACCTAGCCCTTCCTCTTCTGTCTTAAAGTTGTTACTAAGTTAGAAATAAGGGTTTTTTAAAAACTAAATAATCTTATATGTGTTTTCTCTCCTAATTGAAGTAAAAGGTCCCTGAGAGCAGGAACTATCTTGCTTTTTCCTACATATATCCCAAGCAATTAGCACAGTGCTTGACATGAAGCAAATAGCTAATAAATGCTTTTTCATTTATCCATTCGTTCATTCTACCTTACTTTTCAAGGAGTATAACCAAACCCCTTGATATCTCTCATATTTTTTCTCCTTTACATCAACTTCTGTTGAAAAGAAAGCTTTTCTCTTCCCAAAGGTTAATCTTTCTATATGTTCTCCTGATTTCTTCTACCCCTAACTCCTCCTGTAGATTGCCCTGTTCATCCTTATACTCCCACACTCTCATGTTAAAAATCTCCCAATCTACTTGTTCTTTACCTGCTTACTACAAATATGTCAAGGTCTCCTCCTTCCTTAAAAACCTTTGATTCTATATCCTACTATATTTCTTTATGTTTCCTCTCTTTCATAATAAAACTCATAGAAAAAGCTATTTCCACTTTCTTTTATCTCACTTTCTTGTCAACCCTTTGCAAACTTGTTTCTAGTACCATTATTTAATTAAAACTATTCTTTCCAAGATTGACAAGGATCTCTTCACTTCCATATCCAATGACTTTTTCTGGATCCAAATTCTTGTTCATGTCTCTGAATCATTTGACACTGTTGAATACTCTCTTCTGCTGGACACTATCTCCTCTCTGGGTTTTTGTGACCTTTTTCTCTACTGGTACTTTTATTCCCTGTTTGATCATTCCTTTTAAGTTTCTTTTGCTAGATAATCTCTTTTGAATACTCTCATTCTAGATTTATCCCAAGTATCTGTCATAACCTCTCTTTTCTCTAAAATGTCCCTTTGGTTAACTTCATCAATATCCATGCATTTGATTATCACCTACAAAGATCCATATATCTAGTTTTAATCTTTTTCCTGAGCTCTAGTTGTACAATATCACCTGGTTATTGGAAATTTTTAACAGAATGTCCTGTAGGCATCTCAAACGCAACATATCCAAGACAGAACTCATTATCTGACCTTAATTCCTCCAAAGCAACCCCTCTTTTGAATTTTCCTCTTTCTGGCAAAGCCACCACCATATTTCTGGTTACCCAGGCTTATAATCTCAAAACTATACTCTATTCCCTATTTATCCTCATTACCCCAAATCTAATGCAATCAGTTACCAAGGCTCATCAGTTCTACTTCCATAACATCTCTTGGATGAATGCAAGTTCTCTCAACTTTTACATGACTATTTGTATAATTCAGGACCCTATTACAACTCATCTGGACTACTGACACAGCCTCCCAGTTGGTATCTCTGCCTTGCATCTCTCTCTTTACTGATCTAACTACCATACATCTAGTAAAGTGATTTTACTAAAGCAGAGGTCTGGCTATGTCACTACCCTGTTCAATAAAATGCCATGGTTCCCTATTGCTTCTAGTAACAAATATAAACTCTTCTGATATTTAGCACCCACTAACTTACTTTTCTAGCCTAATTGAACGTTATTCTCCTTCATATTCTTTATTTTCCTGCCAAATTGGTCTTCTTGTTATTGTTTTTATATGACACTCCATTTCCCATAAAGTCTTTGCACTGAGTATACTACATCCTAGAGATATACTCCCTCTTAACCATCATCTCTTAGCACCCTTCTCTCAGTATTTAGTTTAAGTACCCCTTTATGTCTAAAACCTTTATTGAATATCCTTCATTTATTAATGTCTTATCATGCCCCAAAATTTATCTTTATTTATAATTATTATTTATTTATTATATTTAGATTTATTTATGTTTATTTTCTATATATGTTGTTGCATATTGAAGTCCAATGGCAAAAGTCAGGATGACTTGCTCTGGATGCCATGGATGACCTTGGCAATTCTTGAAATCAATGTAATCAATCTTCAATGGCAATAGCAATCTTTAATCTTCAAGAGCCATCAACAAAATCTCTATGATCCACACTGCCTACTTGAGCCACCTTCGTGGCCACTGGAACAAATTATTCTCATCCTCCCCATCCGCTGGGGGAAGTCCACAGGTTGGGTTAGACATCTCTCTAACTCAGTAACAGCTTTGAGCTTTATCAGTCACCCTCAGTCTGGTGTAGCCCATCTGCTGAGATGGGTTTACCAGAGAGTGGCCCCTGTGCATGCTACAGTTTCTTGGAGCCACAAGTGAGAGCTGGGTGAAAGGTGGACACTAAAGATAGATGAATAGCCTTGAAAAGGGCTTATCAAACCCTCACCCCAGAGGTGTTAGTCCTCCCTGAATACCCAACCCATTCCATATACTTTTGTCCTGACACTGGGCTTCAATGACTCTGGAAGAGAGAATGAGACTGACAACTTTGTGCCACAGAGTCTTCATCACTTAAATTCACACACAAATAAAGATATTGCTCCATCATATCACTAGTCCTCTTTGACATGAAGAATGAACAATGTGATGTATATGTTTACATGTGTACATATTGCTTCCTCTAATCTATTATAAGCTCCTTGAGGGCATTTCTCTTTCAACACTATTTCATTTTTTTCTTTGTTTCACCTGTGCCAAACAGAGTACCTGTAAGTTAATAAATACTTGTTGATTTCATTTTATTTATTTCAATTTAACATGCGCTCCTACTATGTGCAAAGTAGCAGTTGTAGAAGCCAATTCAATCCTGGCCTGTATACTTTTATCTCTCTTCTTTTCTCCCCACTCTCTTCTACTTTCCTCATTGACTTACAAAATCATTATGTTCCTATTCGAAATGGACTCTTAGTACAAAAGACCAATTATAGCTATAGCAACTTACCTTGCATTCTGCTTTCAGTCATCTTTTTAAAGTATTCCAGGTTGCCAATTTATATCTTGACTGGTAAAAGTCAAAAAATGTGAGAACTTCAGGTATGAAATAAAAATAAGACCAACATGGCATGATACATGTGATCTGTGACTGGGGAAAAGACTTTAAGATATAGCAGATTAATTGCACGCAAATACACAAGTTCCATCCAGAAAGGGACTGAATCTTGTCTAAACTTTGCTTTACTTTGAATAAATTCATAATGAATGTTTGCCAAATGAATGACTGAATTTATGAATTCATAAACCAATGAATCAGAAACTTATACTGATTGATTACCACAAAGGATAAAATATAGCCCTGAAAGGATTTAATTAATTTAGTCTTTCCACATTAAGTAATACCTGAAACTAGACTTTCAGTTAAACTCAAACTAAAACTTAAAACTTGTGGTCTCAAAAGAGCTATTTTTTTTCTTTTTCTTCTTTTAATTGATTAAGAACAAATTTCCATGATTACATGATTCATGTTCTTTCCCTCCCCTCTTCTCACCCCCCTCCCATAGCCTAACATGCAATTCCACTGGGTTTTACATGGGTTATTGATCAAGACCTATTTCCATCTATTTGCACTAGGATGATCGTTTAGAGTCTACATCCCCAATCATATCCCATTGACTCATATGATCAAGCAATTGTTTTTCTTCTGTGTTTCTGCTTCCACAGTTCTTTATTTGGATGTGGATAGCATTCTTTCTCATAGGTCCCTCAGAATTGTCCTAGATCCTTGCATTGCTGCTAGTAGAGAAGTCCATTACATTCAATTGTGCCACAGTGTATTTGTCTCTGTATGGTTCTCCTGGTTCTGCTCCTTTCATTCTGCATCAATTCCTGGAGGCTGTTCAAAAAAGTTATTTTCTAATCCAGTCAAAGCAGATCACAATTATAGCTCCCCTATTTGAAGTCTTTTGTTGTTGTTTTCATTTGTGTCAGACTCTCTATGACTCCATTTGGGGTATTTTCTGTCAACAATACTGAAGTGGTTTGCAATTTCCTTTTCCAGCTCATTTTCCAAATGAGGAAATGAGGCAAACAAGGTTAAGCCACTTGCCCAGGGTTACACAGCTAAGTGACTGAAGCCAGATTTGAATTCATAAAGATGAGACTTCCTGATTCCAAGCCCAGTGCTGCAACCACTATGCCACCTAGATGTCCCCATTTGAAGTCATAGGAACAAATTACCTGAAAGGTTGGGAAGTAATTATTGTATTTAAACATCAGTGACAGTTGAATCCTCAAAAACAGTTTCTTAACTCTTCCCTCTTCTCTCAAGTCTCCATGAAAGAAGTAAAAGGATCCTTTTAGTCAGAAGTCATACAACCCTACAATAACACCAGCATTTGGATCCTAGCACCCTGCCATCCATTGCCTGCATCACTAGAGAGTATGATGGTGGTTCCCAATGGGGGAACAATTCTAAGAACTCCAGACGGTCCTTCAGTTTATGGTTGTGGCACAGAAAGAGAATCATGTAAAGGTCATGGAATCTTTTCAGATAGCTCCATGAGCATCCCTAGCTTCTTGCAGCTTTAGCCCACTATTGTTTCCTCAGCCTCCTTCCTGGCAGTAGGAATAAGCAATGGCCTTCCTGAGTTATTGGTAGCTGGTCTTTAAGACCCAGTCAAGGACTTCAGTAGCTACAGGAATCATAGGTATGCAAAGCACATAGACTGGTTCTGACCAAGTGAATCAGACAACTCGGCCCATGCTCCATGCAGTCTGTGCTAGTAATCCCTGTTTGTGTCAAGGAAGGAAAGAGAAGAGAAGAAGCTTTTCTATAGAGCCTACTGTGTGCCAGGCACTGTGCTAAGCATTTTAAAGTTGTTGTCTTGTTTGATCAGGGTATTGGAAGGTAGATGCATGATACAGAGATGAAAGGAAAGAAATAATTGAATGGCTAGCATCGGAGTAGAGATTAATGATTGGAAGGAAGCCTCCAATGTAATCCATTAGGGATATGTGCTTGACCCTGTGCTATTTAAGGGTTTTATTTTCTTCAGTGACTTGGCTGAAAGCACAGATGGCATGTTTATCAAATCTGCAGATGACACAAAGCTGGGAAGGAGAGCTGGATTAAAGTCAAGATCTGAAAAGATTTTGCCAAGCTAGACCACTGAGCTCCATAGAATAAATTGTAATCACATAGGGATAAATGTACAATCTTACCCTTGGGTTCAAAAAATTCAACTTCGCAAATAAAAGATGGCGCTAGATTTATAGCATTTCATCTGAAAAAGATTTGGGAGTTTTTGTGTACTATGAATGCAACATGAGTCTCCGCTGCAAAATATTGAAACCAAAGTGCCAAGGTGATTTTGTTCTATGTTGAAGTGAGTCAATAAAGTCAGTTTACTCACTTGTCATTTCCTGAAAAATGTTAGTGGGATTTTATGCTAACTTAAAAGGGCCATAAATTTAAGAAATGTGAAAGTGATAATCCTTTATACCCTGCCCTGGCCAGACAACATCAGAACTATTTTGTTCAGCTGTTAAACTACAGTTTAAGGAGTGCTTTGATAAGCTGCAAAGTGTCCAGGGCATGGCAACCAGAATGATGAAAGAAAGCTCTTGAATCCATGACATATGAAGATTATTTAAAGGAACTTGGAGCCTTTAAAAACTTTTATTTCATCTGATTTTTTCAATTAACAAGCATTTATTTTCTTTCCTTTTCTCCTCTTTACATTGCAAAAATGAATACTATCCCTCCCCTTTAGAACTTTCTTTATCTTGTCAACTATGCTATAAGAGGAAATTATTTAAAGACAAGTTTTTGTTATTTAAGAGTTATTATTTATTTAAATGTAACAGTAGAAGTTATTTAAAAGCACAAATCCCTTTCTGATATATTCACGCAACCCCCTGACATATAGTAATTGATCTTTTTCATTAAATTAAGATTTTAGCATTTTTTAACTTAAAAAAGCTGGATACATCTGAACTGTTGCCCTAACAGTAGGATTGAGTGGACTCTAGTTTCATTTTTCCTTCCCTTCTGACCCAAATTGCAAGCGTTGGTGGGGGGTGATGAGAGAGAAAAATTTCTTAAACACACAGGATGTCCTCTAAATCCTATTCGCAAAAACACAAGGGAGAATGATTTCCTTTGATGCCATTTAAGGCAGAACTAATAATGGCCATGATATTTGACCATTACATAGCACTTTTCTTTCATATGTTATCTCATTTGATCTTCACAACAACTCTTTGAGGTCTATAGGAACATTATCATAATTTTTAAATAGATGGGGAAATTGAGGTTCAGATTTACAGTAACGTAACAAGTAAGCATCAGAGGCAGGGTTTGAATGGATATGTCTCATGATTCTAGGACTAGTAGTCTTTTTCTATTGTACTTTCATCAATTCCTAACAGCAAAAATATTCCAGAAGAACTCTCCTAAATGAGAGTGAAATTTCTTTGTCAGGAACTGTGGGAGAAGAAAAAGTACTTAAAATGAAATGAAATATATAATATAGTAAAAAGAAAGAAGATTTAAGAAAGACTTTCTCTTCTAGTGCCTTGAAGGTCATGTTCCTAGCCTCCTCTGAGCTGCAAAAGGAACAACCGAGCCCAATGAAAAACCTTATCCCAATTTAAACTCCAATTCCCCCTCCACTCAGCTGCCGAAATAATTTTCCTAATGCACAGATCTGATTATATGACATCTTTATTTCATACAGAGCCATTGGCTCCCTACTATGTCCAGAATCAAATATAAAATCCTGTTTGGCATCTAAAGCCCTTCAGAACCTGGTTGCTTCCTATCTTTCAGATCTTATATTTTATTCTCTTGCACATACTTTGTGAATCCAGACACACTGGCCTATTCACTCTTCCTTACACATAACATACTATAACCCAATTTTGTGCATTTGCACTGATTGTCCCCTATGCTTGGAATTCTTTTCCTCCTCACCTTCAATACTTAGGATTCCTCGCTTCCTTCAAGACTTGGGGCAAATCCTACCTTTTTCAAAAAGCCTTTCCCAGTCCCTACCCAGCCTTCAGACTTGAGAAATTTTATGTGTCTAACACACACACATATGCACACACACATACACTAAATATCTGTTGACTGGCTGACCCAAGAGTTTCATATAGTTATAAAATGGAAAAGTTGGTCTAGAGAATATTTAATGTCTCTTACTAATGAATCATTTTCCTCAATTGTCAGAAAAAGGGAAACAGGATTATCTTACCAGGTTTTTGTGACGTAACAAGTTGGTTAAAGATATACTTTATTGAAGCAGATCACAATGAAAAAATTAATGTTCAGATAACTGGTCTTTATCATTTTATTTCTTCTAAAACATCCTAAACAGGGGCACACACACACACACACACACACACACACACACACACACACACAACCAAATTTCTCTACATTCAATCTCAAAATTGATATTTTCCCAAGGACAGGTCACCACCATGGCTCAAATTTGACAGAGGTACCCTTTTCATAAATCACAGAAATATGTTGGCTAAGAAGCTGCTCCCTGGAGACAAGAGAATGATATCGCATCATTCATGAACCAGGAGAAATGAAAGGGTAATCAGAATTTCCAAAAGGCAGCTTAATTTTGAAAAAAAATGACCTCATAACAAGCATACTTTTGTATTTATTTCTGGACTTCACATTTTTCAAGAAGCCTCTGGCAGATCCACAAAAGTCACTTCCACTCATCCAAAGTCAACACCCACTTAAAGCTTTATTGAGCCCTTTTATCTCTTCCAAGATGGTAAGATTCCTTAAATCAGAGGTGTTAAACTTAGAGCCTACAAAATTCCACACCATGATATTGAAACTAGATTAGAATATATTTGGAAAATGTTTAATAAAAGAAATTAAAATACAACAAAAAATTTTAATTTGTAGTTTTCCAAGCCAATATTCCTCCTATAGAATTCTGTTTCCATATGAGTTTGGCACCATATAATTCAACAAAATGAATAAAAGATGCTAAAAGTGACTTTAAAGGAAAAGAAGTGATTATTTGTTTTAGTAAGTCAGATGCATTTCAGTAGAAAGCCTAGCTCTGTGAGGCTGTTTTCTGCTTACATGGAGGGAGTATGACTTCTGATTGATTGAGAGACTTCTGTGGTCTTGACACAAATACTTGAAAAAGGGGAGAAGAAACTTAATTCAGAATTGGAGAGTGATAGGAGGAAAGAAGTAAGATGAGAACTTTCAAAAAGCATATTGGAGAGATCTCTCTGGAGCCACAAACATAAAAAGTATACTCCTAAGAAGTCCTTTTTTCTGGACTTGGAGTCAGTAAAATTTGGGTTCAAATTACACTTCTGGCATTCACTAGTTGTATGGACATGGGCAAGTCACTTGATTTCATTGAGTCCCAAGTCCTACATCCCTAAAATCAGAATATTACTATTTACATTAGTAAAAGGAATGTCCTTTTTTTGGAGGTATCCTACACCAACGAACACATAGCTTAGTAAAGCAAAACCAAAAAAAAGTTGTTCCTATAGAATCTCTCTCAAAACATTGTTGAATGGCTCAATTAAGATAATGTACTTCAAGTTCTTAAATACTTTTAAACTATGTAAATGGCAGCTGTTATTTTTTCTATTTTAATTTTCTCCAATTGCATATGAAAATAATTTTAATATTTGCTTTTTAAAATTCTGAGTTCCAAATTTTCTTCCTCCTTCCCCTTCCCTCTCACTGAGAAGGCAAACAATTTGAGTTTATAGATAAGAAGTCATGCAAAACATATTTCCATATTCATCATGATATTAAAAAGTAGACCAAAAATATTCTGAAAGAAAATACAGATAAAAAAAACTAAAGAAAAAATAGTATGCTTCAATATGCATTCAGACTCCATCAGTTCTTCCTTTGGAAGTGGATAGCATTTTTCATCATGAATCCTTTGGAATTGTCTTAGATTATTAAGTTGGTGAGAATAGCTGTCTTTCACAGTCAATTATCATACAATATTGCTATTGCTGTGTACAGTGTTCTCCTGGTTCTGCTTACTTCACTTTGCATTAGTACAAATAAGTCTTTTCAGGTTTCCTGAAACCATCCTATTCATAATTTCTTACAGAATAATAGTGTTCCAACCCAGTCATATGCCACAACCTTCAGCCATTTCCCAGTAGATGGGTTTCCCCTTACTTTCCAACTCTTTGCCACTACAAAGAGAACTACTATAAATATTTTTGTTCGAACAGGCCCTTTTCTGTATTTTTTATCTTTATGGAATTTTTTCTCTTTATGGAAGTTTCCTCTCCCAGTGCCTGCTGTGCCTTCTCTCCAACTTAAAAGACATAGAATCCTAGAGGTTAAGTGATTGTCCAGTGTCCAGTCAGAATGTCTCAGAAGCAGACTTGAACCCAGGTATTCCAAGCTTCAAAGCCAGCTCTCTAGTCTCCCTGCCTCTAATACTTCTGTCATGCTAACTCTCAATTAATCCTAAAACTGAATACTCCATTTGATTTGCAGTGTCAAATGATATAACATATTTAAAGGACTTTGAAACAGAAAAAGTGCTATAGAAATATCAGCTTTTTTGAAATTGTGTATTCCATTCTTCTTAAAGTCACAGCTTCAGAAATACAAACAGCAAGATAGGCAGCATGATTTCTGGGTTTGTTTGCTTTTAATTACAAAAAATATATATATACACCCCCACCTCCACCCCACCCCCCAAAGAAAAAAACACTTTATAATCTAATTGGAAACATAAAACATATATGCACAAAGTCACCTAAATATTTACTTAGCAGCAAAGAAACATCAGTATTTTAGAGGATGTTTAGGGGAAGCAATCTCACATACAGTGAACTTGGAAGAACAAAGAGTAAGCCCTTGCTTATTGTTTAAACCGATTTGAAGGTTGAATCCTTCAAACTATAGTCCAAAGACAGACCAAATAAATCCATAAAATCAATTCCAACGTTATCTCTTTATTCTAACCCATTATTTATTCCAGTGATTCCCAAAGTGGGCGCCACTGCCCCCGGTGAGTGTTGCAGCAATCCAGGGGGAGAGGTGATGGCCACAGGTGCATTTATCTTTCCTATTAATTGCTATTAATTTTTTTAAAAAATTAATTTCCAGGGGATAAGTAATATTTTTTTCTGGAAAGATGGCGGTAGACCAAAAAAGTTTGGGAACCACTGATTTATTCCAACTTCCAGTTCAAAAAAGTCTTGTTGCATGCAAAATGCCACCCCCCATCAAAAAAATTAAGTAATTAGGTGAAAGCAGAGGCTGGATGAGTGAAGAGGTTAGGAAAACAATGGCTCACCTGTCCCTTTCAAGGTTCAAAGTCATGCATGATCTGGTGACAGAAAGAGGATGAGAGAGGGGGAAAAAAGGAAATATTTACCAAGTGCCTACTACTTCACAAATATTACCTAATTTCATCCTCGCAACAACTTCAGGGTGTAATTTCTGTTATTATCTTCATTTTACATTTGTGGAAACTGAGGCAGATAGAGATAGCAGTTAAGTATTTTTGCTCAGGATCACATAGCTAATAAATGCCTCAGGCCACATTTAAACTCAATGAGTTCCTGACTCTATGACCAATCCTCCATCCACCATGCCACCCAGCTGACTCTAATCTAACAGGCAAATTTTGATAAAGCAAGGTCATCCAGTCAACTCAAGCCATCTTCATAAGTCTGTGATCAAAGAATATTAAGCTAGAAGACAGCCTAGAGATGATTTTGTTCAGTATCCTCCCTTTGCATGGGAGAAAACTGAAGCACATAAAGGAGAAGCAATTTGTACAGGAAATCATAGGTAATAAATGAGAGAACCTAGTGGGAGGCAACTAAATCCAGTGCTCTTTCCATCTCTGCTTCTCTCCCACTCTTCCTCCTTGATATCACCCTTCCCCTTTCCAGTGTTTTCTTCTCTTTCTTCACCCTAGGTCCCTAGGACCTTTAATGCCCCTCTTGTCTACTCATAGTCTCCTACTAAGGTCCTCCCCAAAGCAATACCCATCCTCTCAGATAAGAGATTAGACTTATTCAATTTTACCCCAGAGGGAAGAACTAGCAGTGGTGTGTGGGAGTTGAAAGAATACCAATCAGTACAGGCTCCATGTGAGGAAAACTTTCTAATAATTAATGAAATCCAAAAGTGGAATAAGTTGTCTTGGGAGGTAGTGGGAGGTACTGGATTCCCCTTTCTTGAAGGAAGAATCATCAAGCAGAAGCAGAGTGTCTGAAGAGCTGGCCTCGAAGCCAGGAACATCTGGTTCAAGTCTGCTTCTGAGACATTCTGGCACAGGACCAATCTCAAGATTCTAGCAACATCTAAGTCTTTAAAATGGATAGAAGGTACAACCTGCATTGGGAGAAAAAACTTCCTGATGGGGGAGTTGTCTTTGTCATTGAATGACAATTGAATGGCCATAGAATGACTGACCACTCATCAATTCATCATCAATGGGATTTCTTACAAGTAGAAGATATATTGGATGGCCAAAGAGTTCCTTTCTGATTTTCAAATTCTGTGATTCTGATGTCCTATCAAGTGTAAGGTCCTATACTTCTTTCCCTCATACTTCTGCACTCTTTACCAGTAATAATGATAATAAGAATAACATTAGCTCACATTTCAAGAGTCTTACAATTTGCAAAGTACTCTACATGCCATGTATAGTGAAGAAAATTAGCTTCTTATAACATTAGCAAAGCTTAGTCTATGTTCCCTCTTATGGCTAATAGGATCCATTAATCCATTTTCCTCCCAGAATATACCTCAACAGGGTTATAAATTGAAGCAGCCATTTGTTGTTACTTTGTGTTAAGGGAGTTGAGATCTGGAAAAGTGAAAGCAAGGAAACCTAGAACAATTCAAAGCTGGCCAAGTAGAAGGAACGCTGCATTTGGAACAAAATAACCTGCATTCAGATCTCATCTCTGCTACCTATGTGACCTTGGACAAGTCTTTTCAGTTCACTGGGTTTAAGAATTAAGGAATTATAGAATCTCAAAAATCATCTAGTCCAAACCCTACATTGACAAGTCTTCATTCAGCCTTTTCTTAAGATCTTCCACTGAAGGCTGACCCACTGCCTCTTTTTTTTAAAATCTTACCTTCTGTTTTAGAATCAATGCTATGTATAGGTTCTAAGGCAGAAGAACAGTAAAGTCTAGGCAATGGGGGTGAAGTGACTTGCCCAGGGACTCACAGCTAGGAAATATCAGAGGCCAGATTTTAACCTAGAATCTCTTATCTCCAAAGCCCAGCTCTATCAACTGAGCCATCTACATGCCCCCTAATCCACTGCTTCTTAAAGAAACTCATTCCACTTTGAGATATCTCTTGCTTTAAAATTTTTCCTAACATTAATCTTAAATCTGACTTTTTGCAACTCATAACTATTATTCCTGATTTAGCCTTCTGGGGCCAAGCCGAACATGTCTAATCTTTCTATCTTTATGAAAGTCCTTGAAAATACTTAAATAAAGATGTGTTCTTTCCCATCCCCTCCCTCAAAATCTTCTCTAAGGTAAACATTTCTAGGTCCTTAAACTAATTTTAAGGGGATAACCTTGAGATCCTTCATCAGTCTTTCCTCTGTATTCTCTGTAGGTTGGCAGTATCTTTCCTCTTCCTTACTTTTCTTATCTGTGAAAGGAGAGAGTTAAACTAGATGCTCTCTTAGGTCATTTGCAACCAAGAGTGTGCTGGAGTCAGCTCAAAAAGCCTTCCAAGAGCTGATTGTTAAAGCTTGGAAATCCACAAAGGATACAAATCAGAATTTGATTTATTGTTTTGTTGATTGTCTAGACTTAAAGTGATGGTGAAAATGTTAAGAATGCAAATTAAACTTAAAAGTATGCTATGGGAAAAAGATTTTTGGAATACCATTTGATAAGCATTTACCAGCCTGCCTTGTAGCTCTAAATCACATAAACCTATCACCTAAAATCAGGTACCCTTGGTCACCATAAAAAAAATAAGCAGAAAGATCTATGGATAAAACAAGCTGAACATTACTTCCTACAGAAAGCTAATTTATAGTAAGCCTGTTGGAACCTACAAGGAACTAAGTGCTCCTCACCATTCTATAGCCCCAGCTTCCTCTTTTCATTTTCTGATTTAGCTTCATATTAAGCTAACTAAAATTACCAAAAAAATTCTTTTCAACATAACATTTAATGTGTTTTCTTTTTCATGCATCTGCTTTAAACTCCAAAAACATTTCTGGGAGAAAGTAAGAACAAGAAATCCAAGCCTATCAGTAGCTGCTAACTTCTAGGATGGATCTAAAGGAGTCTGAGAAAGTGATCATTTCCTACCCAGTTTGAGATTCTATTGTCCTGTGTAGCTTTAGAGGAAAGAGTGACTGGTCTGTTATCAGAGCACCTGGGTTCGATTCCCAGCTCAATTTCATATGTAAGTAATTGAGGGTAAGTCATTATAGCTCTCAGGTCTCAGCTTCTTTATCTGTCAAATAAAGGAATTGTATTGCATGTTTTTAAGATCTCTTCCAATTCTAAAACTATGATTCTATTGGTATTAATCAAATTACTTTCTGATAACATTTGGAGTTAGGAAAACTTTCCCAAAATGTTCCCGGTTGACTTTTTTGTCTCACTGTCTCACTAAGGGGTATAAAGGGGAAAGGTAAAATACAACTAGATATCAGGGTAGGGGATGCATGGGTAGCCCTTCAGTTGAAGGAGCTTCATTCAGACTCCTGTCCATTTGTAATGTAAGTAACAACTCCTACTGGAATTCCATATGGTTGGTCTCTCTCCCTTCATAATGGGATGAAAGAAGAATCCAGCTGCAAACTGCTTCAGAGTCATACTTTAAAACTCAAAAGGGTTGTGCTCTTTTTCCACAACACTTTGCATGCTTATTTTATGGGCCTCTGGATGGCAATCTAAATCCTTAACGTTCCTCTACAACCCATTAATCTTTGCCGTATAATTCAAGGAAGTGGCTATGTGGCAATTCAGTGCAAGCATCCAGGCTGGATGAGAAAACAAGGAAAGCATTTGGTTTGGAGAGCAATCCCAGACAGCCTGGGCTGCATCAACAACCTGCTTCCGTCTCCATGGTGATATACATAAAGGCAGACTCAGCACAACACAAGCATCATTTCCCATTCTTTGCCTGAAATCAGAGCTCACCAGAGGTGACAAGTGGTTTACCCAAGAGGGTCAGATTCCATTGTCTAGGAACCAGAGAAATGCATGTGGGTAGCAGCCATGGCACAACTCCTTACACACACACACACACACACACACACACACACCTCTATTTTGTCAGGACCACCTTCAAAGGAGAATATTCACATTTGCTCAACTTTGTTGTGCTTTAATCAAGTGATAAGTCAACAACACTAGTTAAGGGTCTGCAAAGTAACATACAGAGATAGAAATGAAATGTTTATATACCCCCACCCCCACCCCACCCCCAAAGAAAAAAACACTTTATAATCTAATTGGAAACATAAAACATATATGCACAAAGTCACCTAAATATTTACTTAGCAGCAAAGAAACATCAGTACTTTAGAGGATGTTTAGGGGAAGCAATCTCACATACAGTGAACTTGGAAGAACAAAGCCTAGGTTTCAAATCCTGCCCTGGAAACCAGTAAACTGTGTGATGTGTAACCCAAGCCAAGTCATCAAGTCATTTAATGTCTCTTAGTTTCAGTTTCCCCTTCTATAAGTGAGTATCCTGGGCTCAAAAGATCCTAGGGCCACTTCCATCTCTAAATATGGGATCCTATGTGGGTTCTCTTTCCATAGGTGGAGATTTCAATCCCTCTATGCCTTCTCATTCTTTCTGATCCTTGTCTGTCCTTTTAGAGATTCTTCACAAAGGATCCACCAAGTGCTTGGAGGTCTTGGTCTTTTTACATTTATTGAGTGCTAACAGGGCTCTTGGACTATCCATCTATTACACCCTGCTCTAACAATAGAACTAATTAATTTCCTTTTCCAATCATATTTGGTTATTTTTACTTTGAATACAATACTTTATGCTGCCTCTTAATCATAGAAGTCTTACTGAAAGACATGGATTTCAGGTCATGTTTGGAACCCAAGATGCAATATGGATCAGAGGAAAATCAATCAATGAATTAATCAATAAAGGACATATTACACTCCTACTGTGTGCCAGGCACTATGGTAGGCTCTGGAGATATAAAACCAAAGAATGAAACAATCCCTGCTCATAAGACAAAAGGGTATATACAGTGGAGATAAGGAAAAATAAGCCAGTTGTAAAAGGGGACAAGTACCATGACTGCTGAATCATATGCCGGACCTTCAGTCAGGAAGACACTGGATCAAATCTTGCCTCAAATCCTCACTAGCTACAACACTAGACAAATCATTTAACCTACTTTCAGTTTCTTCATATATTCAATGATAATAATAGGTCCTACCTGACAAGGCTATTATGAGGGGGGTCAAATGACACATTATATGTAAAATAAAAAGGTAGAAAAAAGGATCTTGACAAAGCCCAGACAAAATCAAGTCAATAAATGTTTATCAAACACAATGTATGCGGTACTGTGCCAAATAATGAATATACAAAGAAAGGTAAAAAATAGTGTGCCTTCTATAAGCTTACATTTTAATATTGGAGAAAAACATGCAAATAATTATATACATACAAAATATATACCAAGTAAATTGGAGGGACTCCCAGAAGGGAAGATACTAGCCACTGGGAGATGGATTCTGGGAAAATCTCTTGCAGCACATTGTATTGGAGCTAGGTGTTGAAAGAAGCTAGGGAAACCAGGAGGGAAAATGAAGAGGGAGAGCATTCCAGGCATGAGGAAACAGCCAGTGAAAAGTTCCAGAGTAGGAAAATGAAGTGTCTTGCTTGTCAATCCTGCATTACATGTTCAAGGAAGAACAAGGAAGTCAGAGTCATTCATTCAACTGAGAATCATCCCAGAACCCCAAAATTGTAGGATTTCAGAGTGGGGAAAGGACCTCTGAAATCTTCTAGTAAAAATTGTCCTTTCTATAGTAAGAATCTCTTTTATGATATCCTTAAAAATGTTTGTCCAATTTTTGTCTAAAGACCTCCAATAAGAGAAATTCCACTAAGTTCCTAAGGCAGCCCCTTCTATTTTTGGATCACTCCAAATTATAGGAAAAGTATCCTGATATCAACTTAAACTAATCTGTTTCCAACTTCTCCCCATAGTTACTAATTCCCAAGGAGAATAAGTCTATTCCCTCTTCCATATAACAATCCTTCAGATGTTTGAATGCAACTATAATTACCTCCCATCCCCTAAAAAGAATATCCTCTTGTCTCTCAAGAGTCCCAGTCCTATCAAACAATAGACATAGCATGAATTTGAGGTCCATCCCAATTCTGGCTTCCTTCTTGTTTATGCTTTCCCACCTGTCAATATCTTTCCTAATACGTGGTATTTAAGATTTAACATCATACCCTAGACAAGAGATGAATAGGGCAAAGGACAGCAAAACACTAGCTCAGTGGTCCTAGACACTCTGTCTCTCCATGATGACTAAGATTGCATGAGCTTTTGTGACTGGAGCATCACATGTTAATTCATGCTCAGTCCATAGGTCCCTCGTATGAACAGAATTTTTTTCAGACAAACTGCTCTCACCATACTTCTCCCATCTCAATCTTGCAAAGTTGTTTTTTTGAACATGAGTATAAAACTTTATATTTATATCTACTAATTTTCATTTCACTAGAGTTGCCCCAACATTCTAGAATGTAGAGATTTCCTCGTATCCTATTTCTGGCAACCAACATGCTGCTTATCCCATCCTTGATAAGCTCTAGCAAGCAGTCATAAACCAGGTAGAGTTAAACCCAATAAAACTGTCATATTGCATCACATGTCTTAATGAAGTTTGAATATTCAATAAATTACTTATAAATTTACTTTGAATTTTAAAATGTTTAGAAAGATTTTGTATTTATTATATACATACATCTTTATATATATATTTCTACATACATATTGTCTCCTCCAATAAAATATAAATTCCTCGAGGTCAAAGATTGCTTCAATATATCTTTGAACCTCCAGTGTCTAGCACATTTGGGACCTTAACAAAAATTTTTATTGATTGATGATTGATTAGATAATAAAAGAGACTGCCAAGTAAAAATCAACACCATTTTATTATCTAGGAACACTCCCAAGATATGTCATTTCTTGTGTGTAAGGGCAGACTAGCATACACTGAAAGTCCATATGCCTTGTTTTCTATTTCATTCTATCCACATTTGACCAATAAGAAAAATCATGGGAAATCGACTTACACGTAGGCCATTTGACAGGTACGGCTAGAGTCAATCATTGAACATGCTAAATAATGTATTACACACAGTCAACAGACTTCCAGTCTGTCTTGGAAAAGAATATGTAAAATGTTCAACACAACCAACATTTGCTTATATTGTTTTTTAACTATGAATAATTTGTACCAACAATAAAATTGGATACTGGGGTCAAAGGTTTGAAAAGACCATTAAACAAAGGTATTAATAATCAAGAATCTGACAATGAAAAAAATCATCAAACCTAGATTGTATACTAAATCTCAAATATAGGGGGCAAATAGTAAAAATGATGACTGGAGCAATCCTCAAATTGGGTTAACTTCTAGTTATCCTGATATGCAGAGAGAGTGTGTGTGCATGTGTGTGTGTGTTTGTACATGTGTTATATAACTAGTTTCAAAAATAGCTCCTTGGCTCCAGAAAAATTGCAAAGGCATTTACAAACCAAACACAGCAAATTTAAAATCAAAAGTTTACTTTTTAAGCAAAAATGGGAAGAAGTTAAATATCTCCCTCTCACCAAAAAAGAACTGGATTATATAAGTAACCTCCACAAAATTCCAGCTCTGATGCTTTATACTAGATGGAGAAGACCCCTAGAATCTCAAAAGACATAACCAAGAGAGCGAAAGCTCCAACATATTCTACAATCTGAAAAGTCTTCTGCTCTGATTTCTGTGCCAGAGTCTGGTAAAGGACAGAGAGGCTGGTCACTAACTAATGAATTATTTGGCTATAAAGACACATGGAGCAGTAAAAATATATAAAATATGTTACCCTTTCAACTTCTACATTGACAGCAGCTGAATGATGGAAAGAAGGGCAAAGGATGCTGAGTCCCCATTTTTATGCCACCTACAAAATGTATAGTTGCACAAAAGCATCTGAAGAAGGGGAAGATATCAAAGATGTGGAGGTTAGGGGGAATATTACTGATACCCAGAAAATAAGATCAAGGGAACATCGAAACTACTAGCCTATATGGCTGCTTTCTCATCGATATGATTTTTTAAATTTACTTTTTTATTGAAGGTATCATGAACAAGGAAATAAGTGTTATATGGTAACACATGTACAACCTATATAATATTTTGTGCTTTCTTGGAGAAAGACATGGAATAGGAGAGGGTAGAAAAGAATGAGACATAGATTTTTGGACATAGTTATGAGAAAATCTGTTTCTCTTGGATAACCACATTAACTATAATTGATTACATATTTATAACAAATCATATGTATTATATTATTGGTATGTTGCATATTATGTTATATGTATGAAATAAATATCTATGCTTTCACAAAAAAAGTAAATCTGGACAAGTCACTTAATTTTTTAGTGTCCAAAGAAACTATTGGAGACTCTTAAGTTGCACCAATGTATACTGGTAGATAAAGTTCCCCATTAGGAACTCCCTACACAAAGGATATCACAGGTACAAACAATAATGGCAAAATTTATCTATTTATGTTATATGTTATTGATTTATAGAATAATGTGATCATAAGATCATAGATCTAAAACTAAAATGGATTTCAGAAACCAGTGACTACAACTCTTCCTTTTACAGATGAGGAAACTAAGGTTTCTTTGGGGAAGTCTAGTGACTCGCCCAAGGTCACCTAGGCATCTAAATTGGAGATGAGCCAAAGCTCAGGGGATTGACCTTGAATGCATGATGGGTATAAGGAGGCTGTAGTATATTATAAATAATAAGCAAGTCCAAGAAGCAGAATAAGAGGCATCATGAAAAACAGTTATTATTGGGAAAGGAAGTAGTCCTTGATATAGGAAAAGCAAGAGATAATAAATGGGCAGTGCAATGGATAGAACCTAGGTGGTTCAGTGGATAGAACTCTGGGTCTGGGGTCAGAAAGACTCGTTTTTGTGAGTTCAAATCCAGCCTCAAACATTTATAATAGCTATGTGACGTTGGGCAAGTTATTTAACCCTATTTACCTCAGTTTCCTTATCTGTAAAATTAGCTGGAGAAGGAAATGGCAAACCACTGCAGTCTTTGAAAATCCCAAATAGAAAATGATTGAACTGAATACTTCTGATTATCAAACACTTATCAATATGCCTTTAAGCTAATCTGTTCCTAATGTTAATAGACTTATGATGGAATTGATCTGAGAAGGTGATTTATTTCTCTTATTTAAGTTTTGTTTCTGCTACCATCAGTCTTGACCATTTTTAAAGATAATTTCTAAAGATCTTGCTGCAAAATGTCCCACCCCCAAACTGTGATTAAAGTAAAGGGCTCCACCACTACAATAATAGGCTGAGCTACCCAGCCTGAAGTCCCAGTTTGTATCTATTCATTGAGTGCAACATCTGGTAGTGAGCAATGGAGGCTAAATCGCTATTTGGACTGCATTTATATATCATTGGTAACACAGTAATGACAATAAGCAATATTTTATCTTTTTTTTAATTGTCACAGATCCTCCAGATGATTCCATCTGAAAAGTTGCCTGTAGCATGATTCATTTCCATTTTGGAATTTAAAAGAGAACACACAGTCCAGTGTAATGTCTTCCTGGCTGACAGCTCTGAACTAGAGTTCAGCCAGGGGGATGACAGAGGCAGTGACCTTTACCTCTGCCAGGATGAAATAGGGCAAAAGGAGAGCCATTGCTTTCTCAATTGGCTGTTATTATCTACCCCCTGTTCTCCTCAATTCTCCTTCCCAACTCAAGATTAATAAAGATAGATGTGGCTCCTAAACAGCAGTCAACTGCATCTTCAGGTGGCACAGTTGCAAGCCCAGGTGCTTCTCCCTGAAGAATCAAAGAAAATGCATATGCAACTTGAATCCAATGGTCCATTCTTATGGAACCCTCTCCTTGTTGGTGAAGATCAACACCCTGCACTTACTCGTGTAACAGGGTAGATTTGGAGAAAATGGGAAAGAGGAAAGATTCAATCTCTACAGTTTCTTCAAGTATCTATCAGGAGTTTCTCTGGGTCTTTTAGGTCTCTTTGGGCTCTACAATCACTTTGGACATTTCTGGCTTCTGAATCGGAAAGAGAAATTGGATGATGCCATGCCCACTTTAGAATGCTGAAGGGAGAATAACACTGGGATGAAGCTGACATGAGAAGAGAGAACAATCTCCATCACGTTCCTTTCCTCAGATAGCTACAATAAAACTTTTCCCTTGAATGAGATCTGGAACTCTCTTTTGGTTGAACTGAGTTATCTTACTCCCAAAGGAAGATCTCCTTCATTCTATATCATCTAGTATATTTTCTACAAATACTTCATCTAGTTTCTGTTTTGCTATCAATCTGAATGAATGGATTTCTTTGTTACTTATTATATGTGTTTATTGTGGAATTCATATTTGGTGCGAAAGGAGTGAAGCCTTGGACAGAAAGCTTGGGTCCTCCTTTTCCCACTAAGAAATAGTGAATATAAGTTTAACCAGAATCTGAAAATCACATCCTCTACCAGTGTTGGTGAAGACTTGGCTCATGTGCAGAGCTGGCACTCCAGGAGCTACTCTGTTCCCCATCTTCCCAGCACCCAAGGACATTTTTCATGCCCCACCCCTTTGTCCAGTCCAAAGCAAGTACTTCCTCCCTCAAATCTCTGGTAATGTAGGGGTTCACAGACAGTTTAAATTTGCCCTCTGGGAACTAAAACTCAGAAAAGGTTCCCCAATGTTGAATGGAGCAAAGACATACCATTCTAGACCAATTCTCTCTCTCTCTCTCTCTCTCTCTCTCTCTCTCTCTCTCTCTCTCTCTCTGGGGAGAGCAGAATGTCTAAACTTTTGTCTCTAGCCTACTGCTTCTCCCAGAAGGATTTAAAGTTTCCAAAGGAGGATGGGGGAGAAGAGGCTACAGATGTCTATTCTGTCTCCTTTTGAGTGATGCAATAAAGTCTTCAATTTTGGTTATGTATGACTTTGGTCTTACAACAATGACCAATATGGAAAAATGTTTTGTATGACAATAAAAGGGGGAAAAAGGAAAAAAAATAGTAATACCTTCCATGATACATGTTGGGGAAAGCGAAGTTATTGCTACACATAAGCCAATTTGCTTACTATAAAGCTAGGCAAAACTTTGGCTAGACAAGTTAGGCATTTTCAAACTAGTTCTCTCTGTGAGCTACTTTCAACACTGCCTTTGAGGCAAGGAAAGAAGATGGGAATAATGAATAATGTCCTCTAGCTGTCTGCTCTCTGCCATGAGACACTGCGTCCCAGATGGACTTTACACACAGGTGGAGTAGGTAACTCATTATCCAATGCAATATAAGAAGAACGAAACTTCCCTGGCTCTACAAGGAGCATAGAATCTAAATCTCTTCATTAGAGACGCAACAAAAGCAAAGGCTAAATATCTCCAGAAGGTCACAGATAAAAAGTGTACTTTACCTAAGAGAGCAAAGCCTAGACTTCTCTCCCCTTAGAATAGACTAGTTTATCAAATTAACTAGCTGGTGCCTCAAGAGGCTTCTTAAAATCCTTGTTTTTCTTCATGACTCAGATTATGAGCCATCTCCTAGAGGCAGTCTTCCCAGATCCTCTTAGGAGTTAATAGCAAGAATTTACATAGCACTTGAAGGCTTGCAAAGTACTTTACGATGTTATTTTAGTTGATTCTCACTACAACTCTGCTATTATTATCTGCACTTTACAGATGAGTACACCAAAGCAAGCAGAGGTTCTGAGACTTGGCCAGGGTCACACAGCTAGTAGGTATCTGAGGTAGAACTCATACTTGATTCTTCCTAATTCTATCCACAATATCACCTAACTGCCCTTCTTCCTCCTCAAATGATCATGTATGTTGTTCTCTGTTTCTATGTGGCTTGCCCCAAGTAGAATAAAATCTCCTTGAGGGTAAAAACTATTTTCCACTTTGTCTCTGTATCATCCACAGCTTTAGCTCAGTGCCTGGTACACAGTACATACTTCTTGGATTGTATTGAGAGGTCTGAAAGGTTGGTCTTATTTAGATGAAACCCTGGACAGGGAGTAGGGGTTAGTAGCAAGCAAATGATAAGAGGAAAAATACATGGAAATGTAAGCTCTAGATGGTTAGGAGGTAACACAGGACATGAGAAAAGCAGGTCCAAGATGATGAAGCATTAGGAGAAGAGTATTAGGGACCCTAATGGGTCCTAAGGGAAGGGAGAGACATGTTTTAAGTTAAGGGAGAAAATCAAAGATAAAAATAAATGTTCAACTTCATATCTTCTCCCCAGGTCACCAATTCATCGTAGCTCTGTCATGTCCCTGTACCAAGTAAGTGTTATTTTCAACTTGGAAATTTAGTGTGTTTTACATAATTCCACCCCTACCTTTATTTATCCATCCTTTTAAAACAAAGCTTCCCAAATTGTGAATGCTTGAAATGTATTCATGGAACCCCCCCAAATCCTTCCATGATATGGGGAAAGGAAGAAGGGATTGAGACACTTGTAAGTAAAGTCTATTATTAACTGTAATAAAAAAAAACACAAATTAACATTAAAAAAGAATTCCCCATATAGACTCTAAACGATCACCCTAATGCAACTATTAATAATTTGGAAATAGGTCTTGATCAATGACACATGTAAAACCCAGTGGAATTGCTTTTTAGCTATGGGAGGAGGGTAGAAGGAGGTGAGGCAAAGAAAATGAATCATGTAACCATGGGCAAATATCATTAATTAATTAATTAATTGAACTTAATAATTTTTTTAAAAAAAGAACTCCCCAAAAGGCTAACATACCCTTAGAGTTAAAGAGAATCAGGAAAATTTGAAGCAAAATAGAGGAAACTAAACTCATTCTATTCACCCATCCACCCAATACTATAAGTAATGATTGTTTGTGATATGTACATTCCTTCATATTTAATTTTTAGAGGGAAAAAATATAACTGCCATAAAAATTCTCATTCAATCCCTCTCCACATTGTGCAGAATTACTACTTCTTTGATGTTAGGCAAGTTAGCCTTTCTGAGTCTGGGATTCCTGATTTATAAAATTAGGGGCCCAGACTAGATGATCTCTATAATCCTCTCTAACTTTAAAAATTCTATGATTTTGTGTTTCTGTGGGACATCATGTAGAGACACTTTCTAAAAGTCTGAATACTTGCAGCTCATTATCTCCTGTAACTGATCAGCCTTCCCATGCTCATGTGTTCAGAAATTCTAAATTGAGCCAGTTCGCATTCAATGTAAAGGTTCATATAATACCAGAAGAATGACATGAGCTGGTCTCACTATGATCAGCTCCAAAGTCTACATTCCTTTGCAAAAGAACAGTTTGAGGTTTGGCCTAAAATGATCTCTAAAGTCTCTTCCAGCTCTTAAATTCCCCTAACAATAATACTCCAAGATTGTCTTTTTAGCTAGTTCAGATTATTTTTTTAAAAGCTCAGGGCTAAAATGTCATCGATTAGACAGATGTGTAATCTTAGCTCAGAAGAGGCTGAGCTGCCCAAAGCCACTGGCCACCATGCCATCTCTAAGAATTCAACACAAAGTCACACCATCAATCCTGCTTGGAATCTCCCATATTCACATCTATAAATGGAGATTGCTAATTCTATGTGCAGCAGCCTCAGGAAGCTGGGATTTGAATAAGGTAGAACCAAAGTCATTATAGGAGTTATATTTTAATTTCTGATCTTCATCACTAGTGAAATTATTTATCAAGACCCCTGCAAGTACAGTGAGCCCTTCCACAAGTTCAAGGAACTTTATGAATGTCAGAGAATATGTAATTCCTAACATCTTTCAGGGACTTATTGGCTAGCTCTGAAACAAACACACCAAGAACCTGCCAAAATCTAATAATCATACTCTAAAATTTATCCTCAAATATCTAAATTCACCTCTTCTTAAATTTGCCAACTTCCACATCTTCTTGCCTTTCATTTGGCTGAGTTGATTTCATTGTGATATTTTGCAATCCTACTCTTTGTGAACACAATATCACCACCCATAAACCACAATGAAGTTCTTCCCAGGCCACATCCCCTATTTCAACTATATCCATCAATCCACCAATAATCATTCATTAAATACCCACTATGTGCTAGGCACCAAAGATAATAAAAACAAAGAATAAAAACCCTATGCTCAAGATTTCTTGGATCAAAGGGATCCAAGGGGATCCATATGTGCTGCGTATGTGAATACAGAGATTACAAAAACTAAATACCTCAGAGAGTGACTTGTGATGACTCTGGTATTTCAGGGAGCCATAGGAGCACTTCCTGATTCAATTTCATAAATCAGGGGTTTATACCCTTAACTAAAACTCAGATTTTTTTTCTGATCTTGTTAATAAAGAATAACTAAAAAAGAATAGTTAAGATCCCCTTTCTCTTTCTTTAGAACATAAATTTAAAGCTGTAATGGACTTTAGAAATCATTTCATCCAATTACCTCATTGACAAATGAGGAAACTAAAGTCCAGAAAGTTATTTATTCAAGGCCACATAAATAGTATAACACAATTCAGACCCCAAACTGAACACTGTTTGAACTGGCTATACACAGGTTGTCTCCCAGTTTCTCATAGGGATATGCTAGTTAAATCACTTGGGAATTCTAGAGGACCTCTCCCTTGTATCTTCATGTGGAGAGACTAGAGTCTGTCTCCAAGTTGTCTTCTCAATCCTCCCTGCTTGCTACCCGAGCAGGATTAGGTGAGGAGAAGCAAAATTTGTCTTCCTTAGTCTATAGAGAGCAAAGAAGTATCTCTCCTGTAAAGGTTAAATTTAGTGGTTGGACTTAAATTATGTGAAATATCATGGTTGCCAGAGTTATTATATCTCAAGTCAGAAGTTTATTTACAAAATAGAGTGGAAACAATAAAGAAGAGAAATGTAAGAGAGTTTAGAGAAAATGCCTATATTAGTCCTCAGCCAGGAGGGTCGGTAGTGAGTAACAATGAGGCCTCCTCCAAAATGGAAGCTAGTCTTTTAGGAAACTAGGAAAGGAGTCAGCCCTTTTCACTCACCCAAAAAAGTAGTCCAGGAGACTGAATCCAATTTGATGCCATTATCCAAGCCATAGTCTCCAGTGAAGTTCCCTCGGAGACTATCTCCAGGAGATACTCACCACTAGACTCAACTTCACCAGACTGCCTGCTCAGGGATTTCTTGGTTTTTATGGTAGTTTCCTGTTCCTGCCCAATCACAGTTTCCAAATTGTCCAGCCCTGCCCAGGGGCAGTGTCTGTGGGATTGAGTTGTCACCTCCAAAGGTGTAAATTCTCCTCCTAGGATTCACAGGTTTCTGAGTTGTCATCCAGTTTGGATTCACATGTTACTGATTTAGCACTTGGGTCAGTCTTCCTTTTGGAGGTGCAAATTCCTGTAGTAAGAGTTTCCCTTATTTTAGGGTTAAGTGAGGGTGTATTTGCTTTTGTTGATTAAGTCAAAAGTAGACATAGGAGAGTTAATCCTGTCCTCACAATCTAGTGAGGTACTATATAGGGGCATTTAAGTTATTGTTTCAGAATAGACAAAGAGAACCAAGAATTTCTTTTCACACTCCTTACGTTTTCCTTACATTCACTCAGAATAGAAATGAGAGAGACAGAAACAGAAAGACAAAGACAGAGCTACAGAGAGAAAGAGAGACTGACAGAGAGATAAAGAGAGACAGAGGCAGAGAGACAGAAAGAAAGAGACAGGCAGACAGACAGAGGTAGAGAGACACAGAGAGATAGAGACAGAGAGAGTTAGAGTGAGAAACAGGCAGGCAGACAGAGACAGACAGACAGACAGATAGATAGAAAGACAGAGTCAGAGACAGAGAAAGAGAGAGTGGGAGTGAGAGAAACAGATAGGCAGAGGGGGAGGGAGGGAAGGAGAGGAGAGGAGAGAGAGAGAGAGAGAGAGAGAGAGAGAGAGAGAGAGAGAGAGAGAGAGAGAGATTTTATCAGTTGCTTAGTATGTGCCAAGAACTATGCTAAGTACTAGAAACAGGAATATAAGCACAGAAAACAGTCCCTATCTTCAAGGAGCTTCCATTCTAAGTGGGAAGACAACACCTAAGGGGTACCTAGAAAGGAAGCAGGAGAAGTGATGAAGTAGGATTGAAGCTTGATTCTGAACAAGAAAAAGTGAAAGCTCGCCTTTTAAGTTCCTAACTACCAGGAAAGAGTTCAGAAGTCTAGTGGTGGAAAGATGAGAAAGAGTAGCTAAAGGATAGGCATGATAAGGGACTAGTTCTGGTGTTTGTGCCATTCTGCTGAGCTCCTATGCTTATTTAAAATTTAGAGAATGGTATCAGGTTCCTAAAAAGGCAAGGGACCTTAGGAATCATTTCGGCCAATTGTTTTAATTTAAAGAAGGTAACTGAAGCCTAGAGGTAGTAATTTGTTAAAGGTCACACAGGTAGAGGTGTCAAAGCTGGGAACTGTCCATAGTGAGTTTCATTTCTAAAGGCAAATGACGAATTTTTCTGAGTCAGAGAAGTCCTAATAAGTGTTGCTTTTTTCTTTTTTTTCTATACAGTTGCCTCCTTCATTAGTTAATGGATTGAAATTAACTGAACTCTGGCTTTAGTGTATATTCAGCATCATACACCATAATTTGTTCAGCCATTTTAACTATCTTTGTCAAAGGAGCCCATTTTTATCTTAGCATTATCTAAGGAAGTGTTGAGAGATTGGGGCAGCCAGGTGGCTCAGTAGATAGACTCAGGTTTGGAAATGGGAGGTCCTAGGCTAAAATCTGGCCTCAGACACTTCCTAGCTCTGTGACTCTGAGCAAGTCACTTAACTCCCATTGTCTAGCTCTTACTGATACCTAATATCAATTATAAGGCAGAAAATAAGTATGTTTTTAAAGTATAGAGAAACTCCTTGACTACTCCTCATTGTAGTATATATTAAGAGTGACAATAATAATCACTAAAATTTTCATAGTAAAAATGTTTAAAGTTTATAAAGCAATTTCTCCATAATAACCACTGTGTGACAGGCATCATGTAAGTATTAATATCTCCATTTCACAGATGAAAAAACTAAGGCACAGAGATGAAACATGACACCTCACCGATCCAAATACACCTTGTAAGAAAAATATTCTGCCTACATAATCTGCTCTTTGCAATTTGTATGATTATAAGGAATGTGACATTTTCCTAATTCGATTCTCCATAAAGCACTGGTCACTTGCATTGCTGGAAAAGTAGACTGAAACTCAATAATGATTCAAATTTAATTGAATTTGGAACAAAATGAGTTTAGAAATTCCCCTGAAGGAAGCTGATGTCATTAAGAATCCCAAGAGAAGCTGGGGATCCCTCATCTTTATTGGTTGAGTCCCTTTTCTACTCTCTAAATATATTACCCAATATAATGGTTCCCATTAAAGAGGGCTTATAACCTTTAAAGATATTATTATGTGTTGTGTTCTTCTGACATGATTTTTTTAACTGACCAGTTTGTTCTGAATGTTAAGAATGCATGGCATCATTTTATAAGCCTATTACCAATGTTTCTTTTTAGTCACTTTCTCTATAAATTCATCCATGTCCTTATGATATTTAATTGGATCCTTTTTAAACATTGCTTACTGTTCAAATACCTTCCAGTTGCAAAATGGTAACTAAATAATAGGCATTCTAGAATCATCTACAATTTTGTTGCCATAGGGAACTCCTAGTAAACTATGTGGGAATTCCATAACTATGGTTTCTATGACCATAGTATTAGAGGCACAGAAGGAACCTAAAAGTCATCCAGTCCAAAGCCCTCATATTAGAGACACAGAAAATAAAGTTCAGGCAGTTAAGCAACTTGTTCAATATATGACAGAGTTGAGATCCATACCAAAATCCTCATACTTCAAATCCAGCATTCTTCTCCCTGCCTCATTGCCTCCCTATAGTGTACAAGTCTTAAGAGTATCCTGAATGATCTAAAATTAAAAAAAGAATGTAGGGATGAGAAAGAGGGATGCATTGGGAGAAAGGAGAATGAGGCAAATTTTCTCACAAAAAGGAGGCACACAAGGAAACATTTTTAAAATGGAGGGGGACATGGCGGACTGACAGGCAATATTGAACCTCACTCTCATTAGAATTTGTTTAAAGAGAGAAGTATACTCAGTTGGATATATAAATCTGTCTTACCCAATAGGGAGGTATGAGGGGAAAGGGATAAGAAATTATGGAAGAGGAGGTTCCTTAGGGAGAAGCCGTGGTTGGAAACAAGACTCTTTTGAGGAGGAAAAAGACAAAAAGAGACAAAGAAGGATAAACAGAGGAAAATGGTATAGAAGGAAATGCATAGTTTGTTTTCATAACTGGGAATGTGAATGTTATGAGGTAATCCACAGAATGGAAGTGGCTAGCAGAATGGATTGGAAACCATAATCCAATAATATGTTGTATACAAGTGACAGACTAGGGACAGAAAAACATATAGAATTGAAACAAAGAGCTGGGAAAGGGTCTATTATATTTCAGCTAAAGTGAAGAGGGCACGCATGGCAGTCATGATCTCAAAAAAAAAAAAAGCAAAATTAGACCTAATTGAAAGAGATAATCAGGAAAATTTTGTTGTACTGAAAGGAACCATAAACAATGAAGTAATATGAAATATTTTACTGCATTTTCTCTGATAATTGTCTCATTTCTCAAATACATAGGGAATTGAGACAAATTTATAAAAATAAGAGCCATTCCCCAATTGATAAATGGATAAGGTATATGAGCAGAAAGTTTTCAGAACTTCAAAGAAATCAAAGCTATCTATAGATATGTGAAAAATGCTTTGACATTGATTCAGAGAAAGACAAATTAAAATTACTACACATCAGAAATGACAAATACTGAAGGGGATGAAGGAAAATAAGTACATTAATGAACTATGAGGTAGTAAATTAGTCCAACCATTCTGAAGAAGTAGAAAATAAGTACATTAATGAACTATGAGGTAGTAAATTAGTCCAACCATTCTGAAGAACAACTAGAATTATGCCCACAGGGGTAAAAAACTGTACATACCCTTTGACCCAGCAATGCCACTTCTAATTCTATATAACCAAGAGGTCAAAAGAAAAAGAAGACAGCATGTGCAAAAATATTTATAGCAGCTTTTTTGTGTGATTATAAAAAATTGGAAAATAAGGAGATGCCCATCAATTGGGGAATGGCTAAACAACTTGTGATATTTGACTTTAATCAGTATTATTGTGCTATAAGAAATGATTAGGTTGTTGGTTTCAGAAAAAAAAAGGCAAGGCCTATATGAAATGGCACAAAATGAAATGAGAAAAACCAGATCACTGCGCACAATAACAGCAATGTTGAAATGATGATCAAGTGTGAAAGAGTTGTCTACTCTGATCAATACAATGATCCAAGATAGCTCCAGAAGACTCCTGAAAAAATGGTATCAAGGGCCAGAGAGAGAACTAATGAACTCTGTGTGCAAACTAAAGTAGAATTTTCTCACTTTTTTTTTTAGCATTTTTGGTGATATGGCTAATATGTAAATATGTTTTACATAATTTCACATCATATTGTTAGCCTCACTGATTTGAGGAGAGATAAGGAGTAAGAGAATCTGGAACTCAAAAATATTTTTAATACTAAAAATAAATAATAAATTAGACACACTAATTTTTTCCCATTTACATATAATAGCAATTTTAATATACATTTTCCAAAACTTTAAGTTCCAAATTCTCTCCTTTCCTTTCTTCCCTCTCCACTCCCTGAGATGGTAAACAATTTGATCTAGGGTATACATGTGTGATCATACAAAACATATTTCCATTTTGATTATGTTGTAAAGGAAGACATAAAATAAAAGCCAAAAAATAGTATGCTTTCATCTGCATTCAGATTCCATCAGTTCTTTCTCTAGAAGTGGATAGTATTTTTCGTCACAAGTCCTTCAGAATTGTCTTAGATCATTGTGTTGCTGAGAAGAGCTAAGTCCTCCATATTTCATCATTGTTCAATAATATGTACAATGTTCTGATTCTACTCATTTCACTCTTCATCAATTCGTATAGGTCTTTCTCTTCAGAACTTTACTAGCAATGGATCTGTGTCCTAATTTTCCTATATCCTATAAATTTATCATTTTCCTTTATTGTCTTATTAGCCAATCTGATGGTTATAAAATGGCACCCCATAGTTGTTTTAATTTGCATTTTTCTAATCAATAATGATTTAGACCAGTGATGGGCAGACGTTTTAAAGAGGGGGCCAAAGGAAAGGAAATGCTCTTCTGTCAGTCTGTTTTTAAGGCAACTCTTTTGAAGTTTCATTGTATTGTATCCTACTCATTGTATTCATCAGATTAAAAATAATGTCTCAAGGCAAGTTAGAGCATTTCAGGGGGTCGTATATGCTATGGGGAAGTAGTTTGCCCATCACTGATTTAGACCATTTTATATGACTGTAGATGGCTTTGATTTCTTCATATGAAAACTGCCTGTTCATATCCTTTGACCATTTATCAATTGGGAAATGATTTATATTCCTATACATTTTACTCTTTTCTCTGCAAATTTGAGAAATGAGGCCTTAATCAGAGAAACTTGCTATAAAATTTTTTCCTGGCTTTATGCTTTCCTTCTAATCTTGGTTATATTGGTTTTGTTTGTGCAAAACTTTTGAAATTTAGTATAATCTAAATTCCCTGTGGCTTGTTCGGTCATCAATCCATCTGTTATTCATAGATCTGAAAGGTAAATGATTTCTGGCTCCCCTAATTTGCTTAAGATCTTACCCTTTATGGCTAAATCATTACCCCATTTTGATCTCATCTTGGTATAGGGCGTGAGATATTATTGGTCTAAACCTAGTTTCTACCAAACTGATTTATAACAACTGCAGATCATCAGTTTATGCTTGGCAGTACTGATTGTGGCATAGCATCTCTTCATACTGTTGCCTGGGTTAGCCATCTCTGCACCAACATTCCTGTCTTCTTTTTTTAAACCCTTATCTTCCATCTTAGAATCAATGCTGCATAGTGGTTCCAAAGCAGAAGAGTGGTCAGGGCTAGGCAAAGGGAGTTAAGTGACTTTCCCAGAGGCACACAGCTAGGAAGTGTCTGAGGCCAGATTTGACCTCAGAACCTCCCATTCTCCAAGCCATGCTCTCGATCCACCAAGTCACCGAGCTGCCCCAACCCAGTCCTCTTTTACTGTTCATGTACCTCCCCGTTGTACAATCACTGCCTGTGTCTTAATTCCCAGGACTGTCATTGTTCTTCTGAAAGGCTAAATTGGAAGACAGAAGAAATGCAAAAGAGTGTAACTGTGCAGCTTTTATTTATCGTGTCTCCGAAGCTGCTTCTGTCACAGAAAGGATCATTGCATTTCCAGAATTGGGACAAAAAATCCTTTTCCCATACTATGAGACTCAAAATTTGCTGTGCCAGCTTTCTCTGTACATCATTTCCTCATGCCCTGTGTATCTCCACTGAGATAAGAGATCAAGGCAGATCCTCCTGGGCAATAATAATAATGATCCCATTATTCCCTAAACCGTACCATACCATTGATCTTTTCAGTCAATTGCGTTAAATCTCAGGATGAGTTATTTTTTTTTAATTTTTCATTCAACATAATCTAGCAACATTTTGTTAAATTCTTACTAAATCCAAAGGACTGTACTAAATTCTTATTCTTCAATAATAAAAAAAAAAGAATAGTTCCTGACCTCAAAGGGTTTTAATTCCCTTGAAGAGCTACATTCTGGCCATTGCAGTCTTTATGGAGCTGTGGATCATATCTTCAGTTGGCCATCTCTGTTTCATTGTCTGCATGACCTCGAGCTGGGATCCATCTTCCTATGTGGCCAAATTGCTCTCTTTTTTTGTGTTCGTAACCCTTATCTGGTCCAGATTAGTTACTCAAGGCAAATGCTGCTCACCTTGCCTTGAAAGAGAAAGCTTCCTGAAGGTAAGTATTGAGCTTTATATACATTTATATTTTAGTTCAGCCAAGTGACTCAGTGGACAGAAGATTAGGCTTGGAATCAGGAATATTCATCTTTACGAGTTCAAATCCAACTTCAGACCCTTATCAGCTATGTGACTCTGGGCAAGTCCCTGCCTCAGTAGATCATCTGCAAGATGGGCTGGAAAAGAAAATAGCAAACTAATCCAGCATCTCTGACAAGAAAACTACAAATGGGGTCATGAGGAGTCAATACAAATTAAAAATATCATTTTTATTTCATATCATAACTCAGATTAGGGTGGGATGTTTTTAAAGTTGTTGTGAAAAGCCAATAGTCTGATATTTTAAAATATTTTTAAATTGATATAAGAAATTTAGAGAAAATATAACATATAAAAGAAAGATTCCTTCCACTCAGAGTAAACTATTTATTCGAATAGCTCAAAAATAGAATGCTCTTGAAAATCTGGTTTTTATTATTATTACTAGGTATAAAAGAGACATATACAAAGAGACAGTCAGAGACAGAGATGGAGAGATAGAGGCTTAGAGAAGGAAGAGAGAAGCCTCAAGGGAACGAATAATGACTTTAAATCAAGAGACAATATTTTAAAAGATTCTCATGTCTGATGCTTGCTAGTTTTCTGATTGTTGGCAATTAGTGAACTTTTCTAATCTATATTTTGTAATCAGCAAAATTGGCATATTTTTACTACCAACATCACAGGTGTGCTAAGGGGAAAATTCTTTGTAAACCGTGGCATCCTCTATATAAATGTACAAATTATTATTGTTATACACATAATTATGCATATATTTGTATACATACTCATCATATTCATATATGTATAATTCTATGCATATATTTTCTATCTACAACCATATACATGCAAAATTTATGCATATATGTAGATATAAATTTCTATAAATATATTTCTGCATAGACATGTGAAAATATTTATGTTCTCGTACATACGTGCACATACACATGTACAGTTTATGTATACATGTATATGTATGCATATACATACATGCATATACATGCTCAATTTGCAATTAATTGGCTAGAACAGAACTTACAAGCCCCCAACCCCCCAAAACATGACATTCTTTTCTGGGTGCTTCAACAGGCATTTAAGCTGTAGCGACATTAAAAAAAAATAATAATCAGTTGTCAAGCTTTTTCTAAGTATCTTGGTATTCAAACTTCTTATCCACAAGATCACATGACTTTATTTTTAAGGAACAAACTGAAAACAGCAAATTAAAAAGGTTAAAAATGCTTTTTAGAAGTCAAATTGTTCTCAAATAATATTTTGATGATAAGTTGAAGTGACTCAAAAGCATGAGGTTTATATTTCTCTTAGATGGAAAATGGCCTTAAGAATCCAAGGAAAACTGAGCTTGAGTTTAGGGGTGGGTCTCCATGAACTAAGTCTTCCCAATCTTTGGCCTCAAACATCTTTCTTTCTGTGTGTTGTCTGTCACCATGGAGTCAGAGAAGATGCTTAAGATAAGACGGAGTGTGAACCTGACCGAATGACGTCTAACCAGGAGGATTTTATCTGAAAATTTTCCTGTAAGAATGAAAACATATTAAAGGATTCAGTGGACTGTTTCAAAGAAAGACAGAGATAAGATGGAGAGTTCATTTCAATTTGCTCATGAAGAAGCCTCTTGGCTGACCAAATAAACAGTTGACTTTTATGTTTCTCCAACCATTCTTTAAAGTCATATTGACCAGTGGCTGGAGGCTAGTCTTACTTTAAGCAAAGAAACTCAAGAGAATTAATCAATATATTTTGTATTAGAGAAATAACAATGTTGTGGATAGAGTGTTGTACTTGGCACCAGGAAGATCTGGGTTCAAATCCCATCCCTGATACTAACTATTTGGTGGATCATGAAAAGATTAGTTAACTCCTTAGTCTCAACTTGCTTACTTGGCAAATGGGATAATAATATCTTCAGTACCCTCATTAAAGTTATTGTGAAACTCAAATGAGATTGTGTCAAATACCTTATGAAACAAAACTACATAAATCTCAGTTCTTATCAGATTAACATGATCATATTTTCTCTCTGTCACACAATCTCCTTCCTCTCCCTAACGTAGGTCAGATTCTTGATTGAGATTTCTCCCTCCTGTGAAAATTTAGCCACCTAAGTCAACTTTCATACAACCACAATCCAAATAACCAGAAACCAAATCAGAGTTTTCCCATGGTAACGGCAATGATGATTGATGTTTATAAAAATGGTCCTGAGGCTCTCTGGGAACCTACTCTGCCTTCTCTGTTATCCGAGAAAAATTAAGTTGTATTAATATATTTAAAAGTGTAATTACCCTATTATAAGTATTTTGAAATGGTTGTCTATGTATGAGGTAGAGTCTAAATGGAGTAATTTTATCACCAAAGAAAAAAGATCATTATAACAATCCTGGCATAATTCTTCCATTTTAAATCTTCTTGTTATCCTTTCATTTACTGATGCCCTTGGGATGATTGTCTCTACAAGCTTGTTTTCCCCTCAGATGTTTCTCACTGTTTTGTGAGGTGATTCTGTTACTAATTTCCAGTCATCTTCCTCCCTAATGTTTTGTAAATAAATTTCTAAATGATGTTTCTTTTGGCTGCCATCTTTCTCCGCTTAGCAAGGATAAGTATTTTGGCAAAAGGCATTTTTCAACTTCTTTATGAACCCTTGCTGTGGCAAAAGTTTTGCACTGTTTTAGACTTCTCTAAGAGAAAAATAGTCATTACTTAACTCATTTACCATAAACATTACTAGGGAGATGACTAACTGCATGATGAAGTGATATATCTTGATTGAACTGCATGTGGGTGCATATGGAACCCAATTCGATTCACTCCATTAGTTGTATAGATGAGAAGAACGAATGAGTCATCCTTCCATTTAGCTCATATTTCTTTGTCTTAACAATTTTGTTTATTATCAAAAGATGGATACAGAGGTGGTGGTTCAATTTCTTCAGTAACATAGCAACCCACTGGTGGTTTGATGAAGGTCCCATGGGCATATTTTTGTATTCCCAGCACTTACCACAATGCCTAGCATATAGTAGGTGTTAAAAATGTTTATCAATTGACTAATTGATTGATATGGATGTTCAAGACAAATTTGAGACCTCTTCCACAAAATGACTAATATGGAAAAAATGTTTTGCATGATTGAACATATAAAATCTATATCAGATTGCTTACCATCTCTGAGATGAGAGACAGGTGGGAGAAAGTGAAGAAAGGAGGATGGGAAAGAGGGAAAGAACTTAGAACTCAATATTTTTAAAAGGAATGTTAAAAAATTGAGTAAAAAATGAAATATTGTTACAAAAAAAGATAATCCACAAATAAATTTATGTTTATAGATGACCTAAATACAACTTAATTCTTTTTAAGAGGCATGGATGAGTTTCTATTCTGTTACCTTTTCCCAAAAACATATCCCTCTTTTAAATTTCACAGTTTCAGTGTAGGGTATTATCATCCTTCTAACTTCCCAAGTTCTCAACTCCCAAGTTATCCTAGGTTTATCACCTAACTGAGACTCTTTTTTTTTTCAAAGTTACCAATGATCTCTCAATTGTCAATTTAATGGCAATTTTCCCACTGTATTCTTTTTGAACTCTACAGCATTTGTTGCAGTAGACTATCCTCTCCTGGATAATTCTCTTTCTTCTCTCTTCGTTTTCCTCCTATCTGATCCCTCCTCAGTCTCTTTTGCAGGATTTTTTCCTTTGTTTGGTTTTTGTTTTTAAATTTTAAATTTTATTCAGCCTCTCCCTGCCCTTTCCACACCATAGAAAGCATCATCAGGCAAAATATATGTATTACTTCTTTCATATTTCCACTTATCAGTTTATTCTTTGGTGGTGAGCATTCACAAGTTATTTTTCAAATATGAAACCTATAGTTGTATATAGTGTTCTCTAGGTTCTACCTTTTCACACTTTATAGCTTGTGTAGTTTTAAAAAAAACTAGTCAGCTCATCATTTGTTAGAGCACTGTAGTATTCCTTGATGATCAAATGCCATAGATTGCTTAGTCATTCCCCAAAATTGATAGATATTCCCTCAATTTCCAGTTCTTTGCCACCACAGAGAGAGCTACTATAAATATTTTGGAATATATAGGCTATTTTCTTTTTACCCTGATCTCCTTGGGAAATAGACTCAGCAATAATATTGCTGGGTCGAAGGATATGCATAGTTTTATAGTTCCCTGGGTATAATTCCAAATTGCTTTCCAAAACCATTGGAGCATTTCACAGTTCCATCAACAGGGTATTAGCCTCTCCACTTTTCGACATCCCCTCCAACACTTGTCATTTTATCCTTTTGTCACTTTACTCAATCTGATGAGGGTGAGATGATACCTCCAAATTGTTTTGATTTACATTTCCTAATTCCAATGATTTGGAGCATTTTTTCATGTATTTATAAATGGCTTTGATTTCTTTATCTGAAAACTGGATGTTCATATCTTTTGACCATTTACCAATTAATTGGAGGATGACTCTTATTCCCATAAATCTAACAAAGTTCTCTATATATTTTAGATATGAAACTTCTATTTGAGAGACTGTGAAAACTTTTTCCTGATTTTCTGCTTTCCTTTTAATTTTAGCAACATTTATTTTATTTATACAAAAGCTTTTCAACTTAATGTACTCAGAATTATCTGTTTTATATTTCACAATGCTATCTGTCTTTTGTTTACAATAAATTCCTCTCCTATCCATAAATCTAATAGATAGCATTTTCCTTCTTCTTCTAACTTGCTTTTCTCCTTTTGTGTCTAGATCATTTATCCATTTCATATTATCTTAGTAAATGGTGTAATATATTGATCTTTTCCTAATGACTGTTAAACTATTTTCCATTTGTCCCAGTAATTTTTACCAGAGATTTCTTATCCCAATAGCCTGGATATGTGCTTTTGTCCAATTCAAGCTACTATAAACTTTTACTATTTTCTTGTTGTATGTTTTGTTGTTCTGATCAACCTTTCTATCTCTTAGCCAGTACCAGATAATTTTAATAATTACTGCTCTACAAAACAATTTATGTTTTTTCATTAATTCTTTTGCTATTCTTGGTCTTTTCTCCTTCCAAATGAACTTTGTTATTTTTTCTAGCTCAAAAGGATATTTTCAGGGTAATTTGGGATGGCATTGAATAAGTAGTTTAGTATACTGTATATTGGTTCTGCTGATCCATGAATAATTAAAATTTCTCTATTTAAATATGACTTTATGTAAAAAGCATTTTTATTAATGTTCATGTAGTTCCTAGGTTTGTTTTGGCAGGTACTATGCCAGGTTTTTTTATTCTATCCATGGATATTTTAAATGGAATAACACTTTCTATCTCTTCTTGTAGGACTTATGATTTATATGGGCTCAATTTATATACTGCTACTTTACTAAAACTTATGATAGTTTCATCTTAGTTTTTAGTTGAATCTCTAGGATTTTTCATGTATAATATCATCTCATATGCAAAAAGAAATAGTCTGAATTCTTTTAATTTCTTTTTTCTTCTTTTACTGCTATTGTTGCATTTCTAACACTTTTGTTAAATAATATTGGTGATTATGGGCATCTTTATTTCACTCCTGATCTTGTTGAGAAGACTTTCAGTTTATTCTCACTACAAATAATACTTGTTTATGGTTTTAGGCAGATGGTTCATATCATATTAAGAAAAATCCATTTATACCTATGGTTTCTAATGTTTTTAATAGGAATGAGTGTTATATTTAATCAAAGGCTTTTTCTGCCTCTTTTTTATAATCATATGATTTTGTTACCTTCGTTATTAATATGACAAATTATGTTAAAAATTTTCCTTATATAAAACCATCCCTGCATTCCTGGTGTAAATCCTGTTTAGTCACAGTGTATGTAATCCTTGGGATATATTGTGCTAGTCTTCTGGCTAGTAGTTTATTTAGGATTTTTGTATCCATATTCATTAATGAAATTGATCTATACTTTTCATTCGCTGTTTTCACTCTTCCTGGTTTAGGTATCAGCACTATATTTCTTTCATAAAAGGAGCTTGAAAATATTCCACCTTTAAGTATTATTTCAAATAATTTATTTAACTTTGGAATTAATAATATTTAAATATTTGGTCAAATTCACTTGTGATTCCATCTGGTCCTGATGCTTTTACTTAAACAATCACTTATGGCCTTTTCAATTTCTTTCTCTAAAACAGATTTATTTAGGTATTCTATTTCCTCTTCTGATAGCATAGACAGTTTATATTTTTATAAATATTCTTCCATTTCCCTTACATTGTTAAATTTGTTGGCACATAATTGAGCAAAATAACTTCCTACAATTGCTTTAATTTCATGTTCTTTGATGGTATAAATTGGCCCTTTTTATTAATGCTTTGTTTTTCTTTTTTAAATCATATTAACCAATGGTTTCATCTATTTTGTTAATTTTTCATAAAACCAACTCCTAGATTAATTTATTAATTCAATAGTTTTCTTACTTTCAGTTTTATTGTTCTCGCCTTCCATCTTTAGAATTTCTAATTTGGTGATGGGTTGAAGACTTTTAAACAAGTTTTTCTAGTTTTTTAAATTACATTCCAATTTATTGATCTGTTCTTTGTCCATTTTATTAATATAAGCAATTAGAGATATATACTTTCTTCTAATTACTGATTTTGCTGTATCCCAGAGGTTTTGATATATTGTCTCATTATTATCATTCTCTTTAATGAAATTACATATTGTTTCAATGACTTCTTTAACCTGCTCATTCTTTACAATGAAGTTATTTAGTCTCAAATTAATTCTTATTATTTCTATGGTCCCTTGTTATATACAATTTTATTGCATTATGGTCTAAGTAGGTTGTATTTAATATTTCTGCTTTTCTATATTTAACTCTAATGTTTTGTGTCCTAATTTATGGCCAATTTTCATACCACTGAGAAGGTATATTCCTTTCTATTCCCACTCAGTTCTCTTCAGATATCTATCATATTTTATTTATCTATGATTCTATTCATCTTGATTTCTTCCTTATTTTTTGTTAGATTTATCTAGTTCTGAGAGGAGAAAATTGAAGTCCTCCACATATTTTTTGTTATGTAGTTCCACCTATATCTTATTTAGCTTTTCCTGTAAAAATTTGGATGCTATAACATTTGTTGCATATAGGTTTAATATTGATAATACTTCATTATCTGTGGTAACTTTTAACATAATATAACCTCCATGTTTATATCTTTTGGTTATATCTATTTCAGCTTTAACTTTGTCAGTGATCATATTTGCTTATCATGCTTTATTAATATCAACTAAGGCATAGTATATTTTGCTTCAGTCCTTTATTTTTACTATGTATGTCTCCCATTTTCAAGTGTGTTTCTTACAAATGGCATATTGTCAGTTGTGGGGTTTTGATCCTTTCTGCTATCCATTTTCATTCTATGAGTGAATTCATGTATTCACATTCAAAGTTATAATTTCTAGTTTGGGATTTCCCTCCATTTTCCCCCTTACTATTGGTCTTTCTTTTCATCTCCTTTTACTATATCCCTCCTCAAATGTCCAATTTCTTCTCCCAACTACTTCTCCAATTCCCACTCCCTCTTAGAATGCCTTTCTTTTCTTCTCCCCTTACCCTCCTAGCTCTAAATCAATTCAGCCTTCTAAGGGTCCCTCCTTTGTCCCTTCCCCCTTAGTTCTTATTCTACCCACACTTCCAAAAGTCCTTTTCTATCCCTCCACCCTGCTGTTTTATTTTTTAATATAAGTTCCCTTCCAAAAAACCCTCCCTTATACTGTCCTGAGAGACCTTCTCTTATCCTTCACCATTCTCTTCTATTTCTTGATATGTACTGCCTTCTGGGAATCCCTCCTTTTTTATGCCTTTGTCCACTTTTCTCTTAATCTATACTTCCTTCTCTTAGTCACTTAGTCACTGATCCTATCCTCTCACCCTTCTATTTCTCTGAATGTTAAGACTTCTACCCTTCTAGTTGTACATATTGTTCCTTCTTTAACCCAGATCTGATGAGGATTGGGTTCTAGTACTACCAGCCCTTCACCACTTCCTCCATCTTTCTGTGATAATTCTTTTGCTAATACCTTTTTTTTAAAATTTTAAACCCTTAACTTCTGTGTATTGACTTATAGGTGGAAGATTGGTAAGGGTAGGCAATGGGGGTCAAGTGACTTGCCCAGGGTCACACAGCTGGGAAGTGTCTGAGGCCGGATTTGAACCTAGGACCTCCTGTCTCTAGGCCTGGCTCTCAATCCACTGAGCTACCCAGCTGCCCCACTAATGCCTTTCTTAAATGAAATAATTGTTCCATTTCACCTCTTCTTATCCTATTTTTGTTGTTGTTAGTTACTCTGTTTTATTCAACCAGACCTCAAGTCTTCTATCTATTTATCATCTTTCAATCTATTCAAGTAATTATGTCATTCTCCGTGGTTATAGATAACATCTTCCCATATAAGAAGTAAATCATTTAACCCTTACAATTGATCTTTCCTGTTTTTCTTCTTATGATTATTGTAGATTGAATTTACTAAGTTCTGGCCTTTTCCCCTAAGAATTGTTGAAACTCCTTTAGTTCACTAAATATCCATTTTTCCTTTGTATAATTATACTCAGCTTTGCTGAATATATTATTCTTGGTTGTAAACCCAACTCCTTTATTCTTTGAAAAATTGTGTTCCATGCCCTTCATTCTTTTAATGTTGAAGCTACTAAATCTTGTATTTTTCTGACTGTAGCTCTACAGTATTTAAATATATATATATATATATATATATATATATATATATATAGTTGCTTCTTGTTTTTTCTCTTTACTCTCTTTTTCAAAATTTATCAACAAAACCAATATGCTTAACTCTTAGTTTTATATTTGAGTCAGGCTCTGTTCCCAGGGTGTAGGGGGTTGATGCCTCAGATTTCAGGATTTTCTGTGTTATTTTTCTGGACCCTACATAGTTCTTCCAAGTTTAGTAATCCAGGGCCAGCAGTGGTCCCTTTTCTCCCCAGCTCAAATTTCAATCTGCAATTGGCCTCAGATGCTCCAAATAGTCTTCATCCCTTCTCTCTCCCTCCCCCCACACCAGGTTCTGCCACTATAAGCAGACAGCTTGCCTCCCCACTGGAGCAGCAGCCAGGAACTCCATTCTCTTATGAGTGACCACAGCCAGCAGGGTCCTGGCCCCTCAGAAACTACACTCACCAATATGTGCTCTCTCTTTGCTCCTCTTCTTGGATAGCCACAACCTGGATAGTCCTGATGTCTGGTCAGTGGGCCTAGGTTTCTGCCTGAGGTCCTTCCTTATTCAGTGGTCAATTCCCCAGTTGTGGGTAGGGACTCTTTGAGTCAAGGTTATAGTCCACAAAGGTGCTGCTAGGGTTCCCTACCTGTGGATTCCTCTGATATCCACCACTAGGATACAGACTCCCAGGTCAAGCTGCAGCTTAATAACTTAATTCCTCCATATTTGCTCCCATGTGTTTATACCATCAGATGATGCCAAGGCCAGAGATCTCTTCCAAATTATTTCTAGTTGTTCTGCTTCACTCCTGACTCTTTTTCAATTTTGCCACTTTTAACTTTCATTCTGTGGAGTTATTTCTCATTGTTTGGGGGAGACTGTGTAAAGCATGAAGTCACATGAACTGCTCTACCATCTTCCCACAAAACCTTTTTGATTCTCTACACCTCCATTTATCCTTTTCTCTCCTACCCTCACTGTTACTATAGATCATAAGTGGATTCATAGAACAGAGGACTATTTTATGATTTTTTTCAATTCCTGTGTTATAGGGAGCAAAAAAAGTCATCACTTGGTAGCTAAGCTTCTGGTGATGAAAGTGAACACAGTCAGAAGGAAGTCATTGGTACCACAAGTTTCTCTCGTTCTGAGGCTACTTATGAGCTCGGGCATCTGAGCTTATCTTTAGTCTGGCCCTTTTTACCATAATCATAAAACCATGTGATTCTGAAAAAGGACAGCTAAGATCATAATTCATTGTGGTAGAGCCACTCAAAAAAATTAGTCACCTGATGCTTTTCCCTTTGTGTCCACTGTATGTATCTCTGAGTAAAGTCTTATTCACTGACTAGGCTATAAAGCTGCTGGAAATCTTAGACACACACACACACACACACACACACACACACACACACACACCCACCAGAGGACTAAGAAGTGATGATTTTATGGCACAAGGCCAACTCCAGCTGTGCCCTTGACATCTTCTGAGATGTTCCTTTTTCTCTCAAGCATCCTTATGTCAGTGGTCACATTACCCTTATATTCAGAGATTACAGAGTTTCTCTATCCCCTTAGGCTGATTCTAAAACAAGAAACAAATAGTCCCTTGCCAGATTATACTCAAAGGCTTTTATTACAAGAAATGCTTAAATTGACAGTCCTCATTTTTATTTGACCCTCCACTTCAGCTTCTTTCAGTGGATATTAAGTAGTTAAATGTTATCATATTAACAAAATTTTGCTCTTCAGGTAATGAAGCCAAATGTCCTGAATTTAACAAATGATGTGAATCAAGGTTCTCAGAATAGCCAGTCCCTATTAATACTTTTTTTTCCTGGAATGGCATCTCCTTTGTGGTCCCAAGCAATATTCCTGTCTCTGAGGGTTTGCTCTACTTTTTATGCCTGAGACACAATAGGTTACTGTTTCAGACTTGATTCTAATTAACCTCCCCCAGGCTTTCTCTGAATGAAAGACTTAGTAGCTAAGTTGGCCACCTGACTTTTTAATTACAGGAACCAGGCTACTTCGAACTGTTACCCACTTGGGTTAAACATAGCTTACTTATAGGTGGAATGATTTTAAGTAAATATAAACAAATTAATTCACACCTTGACCTCTATTTCAATATTTTCTACCTGGAAAAAAATTTCTGATTTTAAAAAATCATCACTCAGTGAATTTTCAAGTAGAGAACTCTGAGAAAACATGATTCTGAAAGGAAATTAGTGTGGTTTTCTAAAGGGTCTACCCTCTGAGATTACCTTCCATTTGCACTGTATACATCTTGTAGGTACAGTTATTTGCATGTTGTCTGCCCTATTAGAAAACGAACTCCTTGAAGACAGAAATTGTCTTTTGCCTTCCTCTGTACCCTGAGATTAGCACAGTGCTTGGCACAGAATAAATGCTTTAACAGTGTTTATTGACTGAATGGCTGACTAATGAAACTAATTTAAGTACCTTCTCTGAGGAAACCACTACATGATTGGGATGGGAAGGGGGAAGGAGGTATATTCTGTTTAAAATACATTTAAAATAATAAAAGAGGCTAAAGGCTCATTTAACCATAAAACCTGGTTATGGTGCCCCAAGTCCAGTTAGACTGCAATTTTTATGAGAAATGGGGTGGGAAGGGAGAGACAGAGACAGATTTATACAATATTCTGAAAGCTGGGCAGAGCTAGCTCAGCCTGTATATATTGCCTAGGCAAGGTTTAGAAATTATATGCCAGCCCAAAAACTCCAAATAACTATTGATTAGAGAAATGCAAATTGAAACATCTCTGAGATACCACCTCATACCTACCAGATGACTAATGTGGCCAAAAAGGAAAATGATAAATGTTCGAAGGAATGTGAGAAGATCATGACACTAGAGTGAAACGAGGATGCCCATTATCATCTCTATTATTTAATATTGCACTAGAAACACTAGAGGTAGCAATTAGAGAAGAAAAGCAAATTGAAGGGATTAAAATAGGCAATGAGAAGACTAAATGAAGAGACTCTTTGCAGATGATATGATGGTCTACTTAAAAGATCCTAGAGAATCAACTAAAAAGCTAGTAGAAATAATCAACAACTTTAGCAAAGTTGTAGGATACAAACAAACCCACATAAATTATCAGCATTTCTATATATTTCCAACACAACTCAGCAGCAAGACTTATAAAGAGAAATTCTATTTAAAATCATCCTAGACAATATAAACTATTTAGGATTCTATCTACAAAGACAAACACAGGAATTATATGAACACAACTACAAAACACTTTCCAAACAATTAAAACTACATCTAAACAAATGGAAAAACATTGATTGCTCATGGGTAGGATGAGCTAACATAATAAAAATGACAATCCTAGCAAAATTAATTTACTTATTCAGTGCCATACCTATCAAACTACCAAGAAACTTTTCTATATAATTAGAAAAAATTATAACAAAGATCATTTGGAAGAACAAAAGATCAAGAATATCAAGGGAAATAATAAAAAAAATGTGAAGAAAGGTGGCCTAGGAGTACCAGATCTTAAACTGTACTATAAAGCAGCTGTCATCAAAACAATATAGTACTGGCTAAGAGACAGAAGGGAGGATCAATGGAATAGATGTGGGGTAAATGACCTCAGCCAGCTAGTGTTTGATAAACCCAAAGACCCAAGCTTTTGGGACAAACAAACACTATTTGACAAAAGCTGCTGGGAAAATTGGAAAACAGTATGGGAGAGATTAGATTTAGATCAACATCTCACACCCTATACCAAGGTAAGTTCTTAACAGGCAAATGACTTAAATATAAAGAGGGAAATTATAAGTAAATTAGGTGAACACAGAATAGTATACTTGTCAGATCTATGGGAAAGGAAAGAATATAAGATTAAGCAAGAGATAGAGAATATCATAAAATATAAAATGAATAATTTTGATTACATTAAATTAAAAAGGTTTTATACAAACAAAATTAATGCAACCAAAATTAGAAGAGAAGCAAAATTAGAAGGGGGGATTTATAACAAAAACCTCTGACAAAGATCTAATTTCTCAAATGTATAAGGAGCTAAGTCAGTTGTACAAAAAAAATCAGGCCGTTCCCCAATTGATAAATGGGCAAGGGACATGAAAAAGCAGTTTTCAGATAAAGAAATCAAAATTATCAATAAACACATGAAAAAGTGTTCTAAATCTCTCATAAGTAGAGAAATGCAAATCAAAATCAACTCTGAAGTACCACCTCACACCTAGGAAACTGGCCAATTTGTCAGTAAAGGAAAATAATAAATGTTGGGAGGGATGTGGCAAAATTGGGATACTAATGCAATGGTGGAGATGTGAATTAATCGAGTCATTCTGGAAGGCAATTTGGAACCATGCCCAAAGGGCTTTAAAAGACCATCAAATAACTCCCTAAGAAAAAATCACCAGGGCCTAATGGATTCACAAGTGAATTCTATCAAACATTCAAAGAACAACTAATCCCAATACTATACAAATTATTTGAAATAACAAGCAAAGAAGGAGTCCTACCAAATTCCTTTTATGACACAAATACGGTACTGATTCCATAGCCAGGTAGATCAAAAACAGAGAAAGAAAATTACAGACCAATCTCCTTAATGAACATAGATGCAAAAATCTTAAATAGAATACTAGCAAAGAGACTCCAGCAAGTGATCAAGAGGATCATCCACCATGATCAGGTGGGATTTATACCAGGAATGCAAGGATGGTTCAACATTAGGAAAACCATCCACATAATTGACCATATCAACAAGCAAACCAACAAAAACCACATGAATATCTCAATAGATGCTGAAAAAGCCTTTGACAAAATACAACACCCATTCCTACTGAAAACACTAGAAAGTATAGGAATAGAAGGTCCTTTCCTAAAAATAATAAACAGTGTATATCTTAAACCATCAACAAGCATCATATGCAATGGGGATGAATTAGAAGCCTTCCCAATAAGATCAGGCATGAAACAAGGATGCCCACTATCACCTCTATTATTTAACATTGTACTAGAAACACTAGCAGTAGCAATTAGAGAAGAAAAAGAAATTGAAGGTATTAAAATAGGCAATGAGGAGACGAAGCTATCACTCTTTACAGATGATATGGTCTACTTAAAAAGTCCTAGAGAATCAACTAAAAAGCTAGTGTAAATAATCAACAACTTTAGCAAAGTTGCAGGATACAAAATAAATGCACATAAATCATCAGCATTTTTATATATTTCCAACACACCACAGCAGCAAGAGGTAGAAAGAAAAACACCATTTAAAATCACCCTAGACAATATAAAATACTTAGGAATCTATCTACCAAAACAAACACAGGAATTATATGAACACAACTACAAAACACTTTCCAAACAATTAAAACTACATCTAAACAATTGGAAAAACATTGAGTGCTCATGGGTAGAATGAGCTAACATAATAAAAATGACTATTCTACCCAAATTAATTTACTTATTTAGTGCCATACCTATCAAACTACCAAAAACCTTTTTTACTGAATTAGAAAAAACTATAACAAAGTTTATTTGGAAGAACAAAAGATCAAGAATATCAAGGGAAATAATGAAAAAAAAACCTGAAGGAAGGTGGCCTAGCAGTACCAGATATTAAGCTATACTATAAAGCAGCTGTCATCAAAACAATATAGTACTGGCTAAGAGACAGAAGGGAGGATCAATGGAATAGACGTGGGGTTAATGACCTCAGCCAGCTAGAGTTTGATAAACCCAAAGAGTCCAACTTTTGGGACAAAAATCCACTATTTGACAAAAACTGTTGGGAAAATTGGAAAACAACATGGGAGACTTTAGGTTTAGATCAACATCTCACAACCTACACCAAGATAAATTCAGAATGGGTTAAAGACTTGAATATAAAGAAGGAAACTATAAGTAAATTAAGTGAACACAGAATAGTATACTTGTCAGATCTCTGGGAAAGGAAAGATTTTAAAACCAAGCAAGAGTTAGAAAAAATTACAAAATGTAAAATAAATAATTTTGATTATATTAAATTAAAAAGTTTTTGTAGAAACAAAAACAATGCAACCAAAATCAGAAGGGAAACAACAAACTGGGAAAAAATTTTTGTAACAAAAAATTCTGACAGAGGTCTAATTACTCAAATATACAAGGAGCTAAATCAATTGTATAAAAAATCAAGCCATTGCCCAATTGATAAATGGGCAAGTGACATGAATAGGCAATTTTCAGATAAAGAAATCAAAAGTATCTATAAGCACATGAGAAAGTGTTCTAAATCTCTAATAATTAGAGAAATGCAAATCAATACACCTCTGAGGTATCACCTCACACCTAGCAGATTGGCTAAAATGATAGCAGGGGTGAGTAATGAATGTTTGAGAGGATGTGGCAAAATTGGGACATTAATGCATTGCTGGTGTAGTTGGGAACTGATCCAACCATTCTGGATGGCAATTTGGAATTGTGCCTAAAGAGTGAGAAAAGAATGCCTGCCCTTCTATCCAGCCATACCATTGCTGGGTTTGTACCCCAAAGAGATCATAGATAAACAGACTTGTACAAAAATATGTATAGCCGTGCTCTTTGTGGTGGCAAAAAAACTGGAAAGCAAGGGTATGCCCTTCAATTGGCTGAACAAATTGTGGCATATGTTGGTGATAGAATACTATTGTGTTCAAAGGAATAATAAACTGGAGGAATTCCATGTGAACTGGAAAGACCTCCAGGAATTGATGCAGAGAGAAAAGAGCAGAACCAGGAGAACATTGTACACAGAGGCTGATACAGTATGGTAAAATAGAATATAATGGACTTCTGTACTAGCAGCAATGCAATGAATCAGGACGATTCTGAGGGATTTATGGAAAAGAATGCTACTCACATTCAGAGGAAGAACTACAGGAGAGGTAACACAGAAGAAAAACAACTGCTTGAACACATGGGTTGATTAGGACATGATTGGGGATGTAGACTCGAAAGGACCACACCAATGCACTATCAATAATATGTAAATAAGTCTTGATTGATGACACATATTAAAACCAGTGGAAATGGGAATTAGCTATGAGGAGAGAGCTTGAGGGGTGAACGGGAAAGTAAAAACATGAATCATGTAACCATGGAATATTTTTCTAAAAATTAAAAAAATAATAATAAAAAAATAAAAAATGATCACTTTATTGCAAATATTAATGATATGGTAATCATTTTTGAACAATGATACATGTATAACCAGTGGAATTGCTTGTCCTTTCAGGGAGGAGGAAGGAAGAGGGGAGGAAAAGAACATGAATCATGTAACCATGGAAAAATATTCTTAATTAATTAATTTTTTAAAAAAGAAAATCATGATACATATTAGTGTGTCAAAGTATATTAACTGTTGGTAGAACTGTGAAATGACAACCATTCTGGAGAGCAATATGGAACCAAGCTCAAAGGACCATAGAACTACGCATACTCTTTGACCCAGCAATACCAGTCCTGGGTCTGTATTTCAAAGAGATTAAAGATAATGGGACAGAACCTAATATTTTTAGCAACTCTTTTTGTGGTAGCAAAGAATTAGAAAAGGAGGAGTTGTCCATCACTCAAGGAATAGGTAAACAAGTTCTGGTTTATGGTTGTAATGAAATATTATTGTGAAATAAGGAATGATTAATAGGATGAGTTCAGGAAAACTTGGAAAGACTTCTAGGATACAAAGGGAAGTGAGCAGAATCAGGAGAACAATGTATACAGTAGCAGAAATATTCTATGATGATCCACTGTGAAGAACTTAAACCACTGTCAGCAAAGTAAGTCTCCAAGATAAGCACAAGGGACTCATGATGAAAAATACTATCCACAGTCGAAGAAGTTTGAATGCAAAGGAAAATTTGCAAATACATTTGATCCGGTTATCGTACTCAGAACTGTTCATACTTTGATTTAAGTTTATGACACAACATACTCCTACTAAGAGGGATAATTGGGGTCTGAGGCAGATGAAAGCATGCCATCTTCTACTTTATTTCCTTCACAAGATTTTTATTTTATGTGTGATATGTGTCTTTTCTCATGACATGAGCAATATGGAAATATGTATTGCATCAAAGTACTGGTATAACCTATATTACATTATTTACCACCTGAGGGGAATGGTGGGGAAGAGAAGGATGGAGAAAAATTTGAATCCTAAAATATAAAAAAAAAATATCAAAAGCTGTTTCTACATGTAACTTTAAAATTAATTAATTAATTAAGAAATGAATAACAATTCAATGTCGAGTGTATATCTTAGTGGTGAATTTGAACTTTGCCCATTAACACATGTAACTTGATTTTTGACAAAATAGGAGTATACTATGAGGAGAAGAATTGTCTAGAATTTTTTTAATGGTGCATTCATCAGAAGTAATACTACAACACTACCCCTCCCTCCACTCCAAAGTGTGACATTCTAGGACAGTGATGGACAAACTACAGCCCGTGGGCCAGATGCCCCCTTGCAACATTATTCCTAATCTGACGAATACAATAAGTACCATACAATACAATGAAACTTGGAAAGAGTTGCCTTAGAAACAAGCTGACAGATGAGCATTTCCTTTTCTTTGGCCCCCTCTTTAAAAAGTTTTCCCATCACTGTTCTAGGAAGTTGCCTATCTTGCCTCCCCCTGGTCACAGCTTTATAGACACATGTCTGGGCAGGGAATCTGAGACCTCAGTGAACAGAAAACTCAAGTTCAGCAAGAATAATGGGCCCCAAGACCCCAGGTACTCTCTGTAGAACTCTGATGGGTGCTAATTATGTGACTTTGGGCAAGTCATTTAACTTCCCTAAGTCTGAGTATCCTCGTCTATAAAATAGGGAGATTGGACTAAATGGATCCTGAGGTTTTCCTCTGACCAGAGAGCCATGTTCCAATGACCTATGATGCCATTCCCTAAGGCTACTCTTTAATCCAACTTCAGAATCCCACCACTCACAGAACTCATGTTACAATGACCCCCTTCCTCCTTAGTGTTCCCCCTATCACAAAACTCTTACTCCCTCCCTTTGATTAAATTCAAATAGACATTAAGAGAAACACAAAGCTTTCACAATTTCACACTAAAGTGGGCAGGGGTTGGGGGCGGGGGGAGGACTGATATTTTCTGGAACCAGCCATAGGTCCTTATATTATAAAAGCTAGTTGAACTGAGAAAATCTTTATTGTAGGCAGTGGGATAAGAGAAAATGAACTATTTCAGGCAGTTTATGAGAAAGACATTCAGGTGGAGAACTCTCTTCACGTCAAAAGGCAACTCTGAGAAAAGCCAAGATTTGTCAAGATCAAGTTTTGGTAACTTATGTAGGACTCAGGAGAGGATGGCACAGACACAGGAAGCAGGACATAGGAAGGCATCATTCATTTTCTTAAACACCTACTAGAGCAGACCAAACTCAAGTCACTTAGTTCTACCTTTTTAGAAAAGCATAAAATCCCAAATTTATTGCCTTCTGGTGTTAGCTTTTCTTCCTGTTCATAATGATAATGACAATTTTCTTGATATAATGCTTTGAAGTCTTCAAAAATTTTTTTACATTATCTCATTTGATCTTCTCAACAATCCTCTGAGCAAGGTACTAATTATTCCCCCCATGTTTCAGATAAGGAAACTAAGACTCAGTAAGGTCGAGTGATTTGTCCAGTCACACTTCTAATTAGTTTTAGAAGCAGGTTTTAAGAATGAATTCCCTTGATCTCAGTGACAAGGCAGCAGCAGTTAGAAACACCTGATAATGCTCTCAAGGGGCCCATGCAATGAAAGGATTTGTGATTCTGCAATGGCCTATGCCAAGACAATGTCAAAATACTTCCTGGGTCACATTATTATAATTAGAAGTCCATTCACATTGTTGAGAACGCCAACATCTACTACAGAAGCAAGGCTGGCCAAGTCAAAATATTATTAAGTGCCTACTGTGTACACAGTGTCGTGCTAGGGTTATAGTGGATTTTATACGCTTCAGGAAGTTTGCACCTAGACATTTATCCAAACCCATGGATAATTAATTATATTTGACAGGGTTCTACTATATTAACTTAAGGTAGAGAAAGGGCAAGAATCAAAAAGTGATTTTTAAAATAGATATGTGCCATAAGAGGCTTTAAGAGGCCCATAAATTAGTGTTCAAGAAAGAAAGAAAGAAAGAAAGAAAGAAAGAAAGAAAGAAAGAAAGAAAGAAAGAGAGGAAAGAAGGAAGGAAGGAAGGAAGGAAGGAAGGAAGGAAGGAAGGAAG